>NC_053397.1:146842102-147151458 GCF_905171765.1 Bufo bufo | reverse complement strand
ACGGGTGACCCTCAACAGGCCTATTTCGACCTGCCAGTTGAACTCGTTGAAACCTATGAACAGGTAAAGGCGGGGATCCTGGCTCGACTGGGGGTAACTACGGCTGTTCTGGCCCAAAGAGTGCACCCCTGGGGTTACCAATTTGGCTGTCCACCAAGAGCCCAAATGCATGACCTGGTGCAGCTAGTAAGAAAGTGTCTGCAGCCTGAGAAATTTACGGGCCCGCAAATTGTGGAACGGGTGGCCATGGACCAGTACCTGCGATCGCTGCTGCATGACCTGCAGCGCTGGGTAAGCCATGGGGACCCTGCGACGGCAAATCAGTTGGCGGAACTGGTAGAGCGGTACACTGTAGTGGAGGACTTGCTCGGACCCGCCAAGCACCAGGAAACCACGTCAAGGGCAGTACGATCAGTTACCACACCAAGGAGGGGAGCCATCCCAGATTCTGGACCAGATTAACCTAAAACAGTGCCCTCCGAACCGCGGAGGCTAACCACTGTAAGAAGGACGGGGGATCATACAGTGTTGGCGTTGTCGAGCCTATGGCCCTGCCTGGACCCAATGCCCTCTTCAGGACGAGCCCATGGAATGCAGGACAGGACGGAGAGTCTCCCTGTACGCACAGCAAGCATGTGTCGCACATCTTGACCTAACTGCCGATCAGTTTGAGTGTAAAATTTGGGTGTACCATCTCCCGACCAAAGCCCTCTTGGACTCCGGCAGCATGGTGATGCTAGAATGATCGGGAGACTTGGCCCCGTAAGTAAGACTCTTCGGGTTGTTTGTATTCATGGGGACATTAAGGAATACCCCTTAATACCAGTGACTGTTGCCCATGGCTGTACTTCCGTGACCCAGGAAGTTGGGATAGTGAACAGCCTGATCCATGATGTTATTATGGGGCGAGACAGTGGACTGTCCGATATAAAATGGCTGGGTTGTTATGGAAACCTGAAGTAAAACTGTGTATGTGGAGGATAACGGCCTGCGAGCTTCATCTGACCAAGCTTCTATTGTCTAATGCATTTTTTGGGAATATCTCAGGAATGGTACATCTTAGAGAGCCGAGACCTAGTCTAAAACCTTCCCGGACACCTGATGTACCTATGTGCCAAATTTCGTGATTGTAAATGCGACGGTGCAGATTCCTTTAGCGAACATACATACACACACACATACACTCAGCTTTATATATTATATATATATATATATATATATACACAGTACAGACCAAAAGTTTGGACACACCTTCTCATTCAAAGAGTTTTCTTTATTTTCATGACTATGAAGGCATCAAAACTATGAATTAACACATGTGGAATTATATACATAACAAACAAGTGTGAAACAACTGAAAATATGTCATATTCTAGGTTCTTCAAAGTAGCCACCTTTTGCTTTGATTACTGCTTTGCACAATCTTGGCATTCTCTTGATGAGCTTCAAGAGGTAGTCCCCTGAAATGGTCTTCCAACAGTCTTGAAGGAGTTCCCAGAGATGCTTAGCACTTGTTGGCCCTTTTGCCTTCACTCTGCGGTCCAGCTCACCCCAAACCATCTCGATTGGGTTCAGGTCCGGTGACTGTGGAGGCCAGGTCATCTGGCGCAGCACCCCATCACTCTCCTTTATGGCCAAATAGCCCTTACTTTCAAAGTTTTCCCAATTTTTCGGCTGACTGACTGACCTTCATTTCTTAAAGTAATGATGGCCATTCGTTTTTCTTTACTTAGCTGCTTTTTTCTTGCCATAATACAAATTCTAACAGTCTATTCAGTAGGACTATCAGCTGTGTATCCACCTGACTTCTCCTCAACGCAACTGATGGTCCCAACCCCATTTATAAGGCAAGAAATCCCACTTATTTAACCTGACAGGGCACACCTGTGAAGTGAAAACCATTTCAGGGGACTACCTCTTGAAGCTCATCAAGAGAATGCCAAGAGTGTGCAAAGCAGTAATCAAAGCAAAAGGTGGCTACTTTGAAGAACCTAGAATATGACATATTTTCAGTTGTTTCACACTTGTTTGTTATGTATATAATTCCACGTGTTAAGTCATAGTTTTGATGCCTTCAGTGTGAATCTGCAATTTTCATAGTCATGAAAATAAAGAAAACTCTTTGAATGAGAAGGTGTGTCCAAACTTTTGGTCTGTACTGTATATATATATATATATATATATAGATATATATATATATATATATATATATATATATATATATAGACACACAGTATATAAACACACGCCAGCACTCCTACTAACCCTGATACTCATATATTACATACCTATCTTAAGCACAGCAGACATAGCAGTCACCCGTGAATATTGTAGTGAGCTCACTGTCTGCTGTGTCTTTACCGATTCAGTGTGGTCCCGTTAGCTGGAAGAGTTAATCCCTAACTCTGCAGGTCACTAGTTAGGAGGTCAGGGCAGTGAAGCTCTGCTGAACTTGCAGGGCCCCTCTCTCTCTAACGGCGCTCTGCTGCTGTAATGATGCTAGATGCATCAGGCAGTGAAGAAGCAGAGTGAAGACTGGAGGACAGGTCAGGTCATAGTGCCAAAAATTCAGCTGGGAACACAGCATCTCTCTGCTTATTGACCAGCTCTGTATCTAACAGAGGAATTGGACAGATGGCAGCAGCTGCAGGGGCCAGTAGGAAGGGAACTGTTCATTTAGTTCAGAAAGGAGGAGGGGCCATTTAGCCTGGCCAGGCCCTTCACACTCACGGGCCCCATAGCATCTGCCTAGTCTGCCTATATGGGTGGTATGCCAGTGTCCCTGAGTATTTTGTTCTTTTGCGTAAATTATGTTTTGTTGTTCGGCTATCAAATATAGTTCATCGTATTTAGTTTGACTCTCATACCATCTCTCATAGCTGCCTTCAGTAGGATTTTCAGCATATTCCCTTTCTTTATTTTTTACTTGCAGTTCTAACTCCCTTTCCTGTTTTTCTTTTACTTTTTTATATATAGAAGTGTATTTTAAAAAAATTCCCTCATATAGGCTTTGCTAGCCTCCCATACCACCATAGTATGCGCAGTACCATCATTAATATTAAAATACTATTTGATTTCTTTTGAATCCTATCTTGTGCCCCCTTTTTATATTTGATTTCCCTCCCCTATCCTCTCTTATACTAACCGTAACTGGACAGTGATCAAAAACACCTCTCTGTGCATATTTAACCTTAATAATGTTGTGCATTGCATTTCTGTTTACTACTGCCATATCTATTTGTGATAGTACTCTGTGTGTTTTAGAGAAACATGAAAATTTCCTTGCTATCAGATTTAACAACCTCCATATATGTATCCAATCCATTTCTTACATAGTGTTTTTTAGTTTAGATTTTATATGTGGGTCTATTTTTTAGCCTATTCTACATCTATGTAACCCCTCATCTATTACCATATTAAAAGCACCCACCATCAACAGTGCCCTTTTCACTTCTATGTATCGAAAACTCCTAAATCTTCAGCAATACATCTACTGAAAAGGGGGGCGGTATATAAACACTTATCCATGGTTTATTATTCAATATACAATCCATTACCACATATCGCCCCTCCCTATCGCTACCTCTTTTATTTGTATCTTAATATCCTTATGAACCAAAATGCTTACACCTCTAGAATAAGTGGAAAAAACCGAATGGTATGCTTACTGTACCCATGGTTTCTTTAATTCTTTACTCATTTCTTTGGTTATATGCGTTTCCTGAAGACATATAATTGCTGGTAGAAATTTTTTAATCACGTTAAATACTGCTTTTCTTTTCATCCCTGTTCCAAGACCCCTAATATTCCAAGAAGCTATACGCATCTCTTATTCCTTCTTAGTGATTACCATAAATATATATCTTGCATGGCTCGAGAGGAGAGTCCGTAAAAGATAAGAAGCAACACAAAAAACCTGGAGAGAGAGGAACGGGATCAGGAATTTGGGAGGTATGGGGCGAAAGAGAGAGAGAAAAAGCATAACAAACAAAAACAAAACAAAAAATACCCTTCATCTCCCCACCCAATCTCAGTATACCCTACCAATTGACCCATAGGGCTTTTCTCACCCCTCGCTCTTCTGACTTAGCATTGGCACTCGCCTCAGCGCTTTTCATATTCAATGAATGTTTTTCCCCATCCAGTCAGAACCATATTTTTTCTCTCCACACCACACGTAGCTTTGCTGGAAATAACATTGAGTATTGAACCCCTTTCATGTGTAACTCCTTTTTCATTTCTATAAATCGACTTCTGTCATGCTGTGTCTCTCTCGCGTAGTCTGGGAATATCATTACTGGAGTCCCTTTACAATCCAAAGTCCCCTTTTTCCTTGCCATATGGAGTATCTCATCCCTATCCCTGGACATCAGTAACTTGACCAATATTGGTCTGGGTCTCCTTCCAGGATCCCAAACATCTTATATTAGCTCTTCCAGATCTATTTTCTATTTTTTATCTATCTTGGCCTTCATTATCCTTCTTGTGTTGGGTAGTTTTCGGAGAATTCGCCTGTCTATTTATGCTGGTTATTAGCTGTTGCTTAGTACGATCTGCCTTTTTAATCCCTGGGGAAGTGGTATTTTCTAAATTCATTTGAGTCTTCCCTCTATGTCCTTCTGTTTGCCTTGCCATTGCTCAATTTACTTGAAATTTTGATATCCTATTCCCTTCCTCCTGCCTCTCCTCCCCTTCCTCTCTTCTCTCCCCTTCCTCCCTTCTTCTCCCTCCCCTCATTCTTCCCTTCCCTCTGTACCCCTTGGAATTAGATGGAACCCTTTGAATTAGTTATACATGATTCAAATAACAAAAAATAAAGAAAAAAGTCCCACTTTTCCTTTTTTTTTAATCAGTTCCTTAATTCAAACACAATAAGACAGAAGGAATTAAAAAGAAGCCATGATTGCTGACAGTGAGTATTCCACCAAAAGTTTATATATGTCCAGTCTTTGCAGTCCAATTATAAAATAAGAAAGAGAAAAAAAGAAAAAAACATGATTATAGACTATGAGACTCAACTATGAGACCAGCTCCAAATTCATATACGTCCAAGTCCTTACAATCCAATTATTGAACAAAGTTAATCTGCTTTTATCTTGATCTTATTTTCCATCTTCCAATCTTCCATCAGACTAGAGAAGAACGTAAAATTGCCAGGGAGAGGAAAAAATATATATATAAAGGATAAAAAACGTGAAGGGAAGGCAACTAAACCAAGACACTCTGTCAGAAATTTACCCTTATAGCAGATGGATTTTTCATTTAGTCTTAAAGAGGACCTTTCACCTGGAAAAACATTGTGAACTAAGTATGCTGACATGGAGAGCGGCGCCCGGGGATCTCACTGCACTTACTATTATCCCTGGGCGCCGCTCCGTTCTCCCATTATGCCCTCCGGTATCTTCGCTCTGTAAGTTATAGTAGGCGGTGTCTGCCCTTGTCCTGTGGGCGTCTCCTTCTCCTAGGCTGCAGCGCTGGCCAATCGCAGCGCACAGCTCACAGCCTGGGAGGTTTTTTTCTCCCAGGCTGTGAGCTGTGAGCTGTGCGCTGCGATTGGCCAGCGCTGCAGCCTAGGAGAAGGAGACGCTCACAGGACAAGGGCAGACACCGCCTACTATAACTTACAGAGCGAAGATACCGGAGGGCATAACGGGAGAACTGAGCGGCGCCCAAGGATAATAGTAAGTGCAGTGAGATCCCCGGGCGCCGCTCTCCATGTCAGCATACTTAGTTCACAATGTTTTTCCAGGTGAAAGGTCCTTTTTAAGCTTTTTCAGGCCCCAATTCATAACCACTTATAGTATTATTTGTGAACTATAGATAAAAGGGAGCCGATCTCCAATATCAGAGGTCTCCTTGCATCCAGGTTAATAGTACCTCTGGTTGGCAGCTCAGCAGCAGCGTAGTGCTTATTTAAGGGGCTGTCGGCAGTTGCTTTTAAGGCTGTGAGTCTCGCTGACGAGACTTACAGCATTCATGCTGCAATTATTATTTTGGCCACCAGATGGCAGGCCAACATAAGAAATGAGCAATTCACAGTAATAAATTCATTTTAAAAATACATGATGGTTAAGAATAAAAAAATAATAAAATTGATTTATAAGCTTCAAAATCATTACAAATCTTTAAAAATATATATTTAAAAAAATATAAAAGTTCCGCCTTCCCCCCTTTCCGTATAATAAAAAATAAATATCTAGATAACAAAAAATATAAACATCATGGTTATCACGGCGACCAAAAACACCCGTACTATTCAAATATAAAAATACTTTCTATTCTACCACAGATGTACGTTAGAGAAAATCCCCTGATTGGTTGTGAGTGATAGCCCCTGTACAAGCAATGGTAGATAGCTGAACTCACTAATATCTCCAGATATAGGCACCAGTTGCATGTGATAATCCAGTGAGGAGAATACAATGGTGAAGCTTTGATAATTTATTGATTTGCCTTGAAAACAAATGCAGGGAATCAGGGTATGCTAGAGGATATTAGAGGTCAAAAAGAATTGCTCTCACCAGCTTGATGTCTGTAACAAAGAGGAAGTACGAAGGACCTTACAGAGGATGTGATGTCACAAAAGAGGGAGAAGAGCAATGCAACGGAAATTTACATAACACACTATAAGATGCATTATAAGAATAACCACAGGGTGGCAGCGTTACACAACATAGTAAATGATAATATAATGCAAACACAACAATTAGTGGAATAGAAGAATAAAGGCTGGAACAGCACACTCCCCGTCTGAAATCCTTGGATTTCACTATATATGCAACTACAAAATGTCCATGAAATGTTGGAACCTGAAAGACAAAAAACAAACAAAAGGAACATGGAAACGCCTTGAGTCTTCTGGATCCCAGGAATAAAGTTCCTCAAGTAAAAGAATCATTCCTCTACGGGTAAGAGAAGAACAATCTCAGATGCAGGCCTGAAAAAGGATTTGGGATGGCCTTGTTTTGTGATGGTCACTTCCACCTTGCGAACTTTGCCATCTTCACTGATGAAGACTTTTGAGATGAGTCCCATGGGCCAGGAGTTTCTTTCCATCTTTTGGTCTTTCATGAGTACAAGATCTCCTATCTGTAAGTTTGGCTTGACCTGTTGCGACTTTCTACGTCCTTGCAGAAGCGTTAAGTACTCTTTTTTCCACCTGCTCCAGAAACAGTTGGCCAGATGTTGAACGTGCTTCCACTGTTTCAGATATATGTTACTAGAAGAAGACTCTTCAGGTGGATTAGGAACAGATCCAAACTTCTGAGTGAGAAGAGTTGCTGGAGTGAGAATGGCAGGGGATTCTGGATCCATAGATACAGGTACAAGAGGTCTTGAGTTGACAATAGCGGACACTTCAGCCAGGAAGGTAGTCAAAGTCTCATGGGTGAGCCTTGAGAAGTTTGAGTCCATCAGCATACAGTCCAATATTTTGCAGGTGATACCTATCATTCTTTCCCATGAACCGCCCATATGAGAGGCATGCGGGGGGTTAAAGATCCATGTACAACCATTATTGGCTAAGTAGTCTTGAACTGGTTTAGAGTCAATTTGCAACTCTCGACAGGCTCCTATGAAGTTGGTTCCACAGTCAGATCTTATTTGCTTTACTGGTCCTCTGATGGCGAGGAATCGTCTTAAAGCATTGATGAAGCTAGAAGCGTTCATGGATTCTATTGCTTCAATGTGTATAGCACGTACACTTAAGCATGTAAATAACACTGCCCATCGTTTGCTTTCTGCATGACAACCCCTAGTCTTACGTGCAGTGACTGTCCATGGCCCAAAAACGTCCAGACCAACATAAGTGAACGGTGGTTCGGTGCTTGTCCTATCAACTGGCAAATCAGACATTTGTTGATGTTGTAATTTTCCTCTCGCCTTGCGACATTTAATGCAATGGGGAATAATATGAGCAACCTGTCTTTTTGCTCCCACTATCCAAAGACCTGCGGCTCTTAAAGCGCCCTCAGTGAAATGTCGGCCTTGATGCTGGACTCTTTTATGATAATGCCGTATCAGCAATGTAGTAACGTGGTGTTTGGCAGGAATAATGAGGGGATTCATTTCTGCAATCTCTAGCTTAGCCTTGTTTAGGCGACCACCAACTCTCAGCATGCCACGATCATCAATTACTGGTTTCAAGTTGACAATAGGGCTGCCTTTTGGTATATCTTGCTTGTCATGTATACATTTCAGTTCCATTTTAAAGGCACTCTGCTGTACGTTACGTATCACAAGCAATTCACTTAGAATAATGTCTTCTGCCTTGAGAGGTTTATGGCACAGGTGCCAACTGCGACAGTCAGTGTTATGCTTCTCAGCATGAAAACAATGAAGAATGTGGACTAACCTTGCAATGATGTGAATGAGTCTTGACCATCTAGAGAAGCGTTCAAAGTGATGACAGCCCAAGCCAGCCCTCCTTTCAGACTTGGTGACGAAGGTACTAACTTCAGGCCGAATCTCTGGATCTTCATGAGGGTCCTGGAGACTGAAGACGTCTTGGGTAGGAGTATCTTCATTCTGGTTCAGCAGAAACTCTGGACCTGTCAACCAAGAAGAAGTTGCAGAGACTCTTCCAGATGCCGGTCTGGTGGCGCAATCTTGTGTCCTTTTGAGCAGATCTATGGCCTCCTCTTCTGTAGGGAAGGATTTGAGTGCATCGTCCACATAGAAGTCTCTCACGACAAAGTTTCTGGCATGTTCCCCAAATTCTGACTCACCATCTAAGGCAGCCCTACGTAGGCCATATGTAGCAACAGCAGGTGAAGGACTGTTACCCAACACGTGCACCTTCATGCGGCATTCAACCATTTCTTTGCTGGTGTCATTGTCTCTGTGCCAAAGAAACCTGAGGTAGTTTCTATGATCTTGCCGCACGATAAAGCAATGGAACGTTTGTTCAATGTCAGCAGTAATGGCTACTGGCTCCTTTCTGAATCTCATGAGCACTCCCACCAGATTATTGGTCAGGTTCGGACCGGTGAGAAGGACGTTGTTATGTTTGGCACTTGAGTCGAATACCACTCTTATTTGGTTTGGCTTCCGTGGGTGATATACCCCAAAGGATGGAAGGTACCAGCATTCTTCATGCTCTTGTAAGGGTGGAGCCAGCTCTGCATGATCATTGCGAAATATCTTTTCCATGAAGGCCACAAAATGACTTTTCATTTCTGGTTTGTTTTTTAACGTACGTTGCAAGGAGATGAATCTGGAGAGTACTTGTTCCCGGTTGTCAGGGAGTCTGGCTCTTACAGCACGAAAAGGTAAAGGTGCAACCCAGTGGTTAGATGCATCTTTGAAGAATTCATCTTCCATTATTTTAATAAACTCTTTGTCATCCATTGACAAGGCCAGTTTGTCGTCGTCTGGTGTTGTACAAAACACAGTTTTTCCCAAGTTGTCATAACTGGTAGGAATGATGTCTGGTGTCTTTAAGAGGTTAGAAAGCCTTTCCTTCACCTCATAATGATGAACACATGGCTTAAAATGAGATGTGCGACCATTGTTGAGCACAAAGGTTTTGAAGGAGTTCACTTGAGATGGTTTGTGGCTCTTATTTATACATACATCGCCCACGATTACCCAGCCTAAATCGAGTCTCTGTGCATATGGGGCATTATCAGGACCGTTGCATTGTTGACGCACCTTGTGGACCCTCAGAATGTCTCTCCCAAGCAGAAGTAGGATGTCAGCATTCATGTCCATAGGGAGGATCTCACTAGCTAGATGTTTCAAGTGGGAATGATGATATGCAGCTTCTGGAGTAGGAATTTCATCTCTTTCATCTGGTATTTGGTCGCATTCAATTAACGTTGGCAAGGGTATATGAACGTTCCCTTTAATGGAGGAGATAAGGTATCCAGTGGCTCTTCTGCCATAAGTCTCTACACGACCAGAACAAGTGTTGAGGGTATATGGTGTTGCTTCTCCTGCTATGCCCAAAATCTCAAATAATTTAGGTTTTGCCAGAGACCTATTGCTTTGTTCATCAATAATTGCGTACATTCTGATGGCCTTTTCCAGATTGCCCTTCTGGGTAGACGTTGACCAAACACACCTTTGCACAGCACTTAGAATCAGCCTCGTTGCCACATATCGCCATACAGCAGTGCTTCTCAATTATTTTCTGTCATGCCCCTCCTAGGAAGAAGAAAACATTTTGCGCCCCCCGCGCGACTGTAAATAGTATCATTTGTCTATAAAATTGTTATAAGTACACCTCTGCATAACACTGTATCCTTATTAACGTATAAGAGAATAAAAAAAGAAAGAAATGTGGATCGGACACACACTTATGGGGGGGATCTGTGGATGACGGACACTTATGGGGGGATCTGTGGATGACGGACACTTATGGGGGGATCTGTGGATGACGGACACTTATGGGGGGATCTGTGGATGACGGACACTTATGGGGGGGATCTGTGGCTGGCACTGTTACAGGGGGATCTGTGGCTGGCACTGTTATATATGTGCCATCCACAGACCCCCCACCCCATAACAGTGCCATCCACAGTGCCCCCCCAGCCCATAACAGTGCCATCCACAGACCCCCACCCCTTAACTGTGCCATCCACAGATTCCGTGTGCCCGCCGCCGCCGTTTAAAGTTATTAAACATGCCCCCCTCACTCCTAATAGTACCGTATATCCGAATTTCTTCTGTATAATGCCGGCAGGCGGGCCGGGCGGCCGGCGCGTCCCTCAGTGACGTCACTTGTCTGCGCCGCCTGCTTCATTCATAAAGCAGGCGGCGCAGGCACATGACATCACTGAGGGACGCGCCGGCCGCCCGGCCTGCCTGCCGGCATTATACAGAAGAAATTCGCACACCCCAAAGGCCGGTCCTGAACGAGCCCCCCTTTACGGAGCCTGGCGCCCCCCCTGGGGGGCGCTCCCCACTATTTGAGAAGCACTGCCATACAGGAAGAGGAAATAGTAGTTGTAGCTAATTCTTGAGCCGGTGGCTCCCCGCCATGAAGTGCGACGGCATTGGTCGCAGCTTGAGATGGTGCGTTGTCTGAAGGCAAGGTAGGATGTATTGCTGTAACGTGCTTGTCACTGCTGCATTCTGCACACTTGATAATAACCTTACAGTCTTTCGCCATATGATTAGATAAGGCACAACACTTGTAACACACTCCAAGCTCTTTGAGTATCTCTCTGCGTTCTTGCAAGGTCTTTGCCCTGAGCCCACGACACTCCTTTAAAGGATGAGGTCTTTTATGGATGGGGCACATGCGGTTAGGGTCCTTTTCTTTGAGGACAGGGTATTCCTTCCTAGTATTGCAGGTTGAAATAAGTGGAACATTGGTTTTCCTAACGGATACTGTCCCCCTTAAGTCTCTACGTTTATTTGTGGTGTTGTCATACCTTGAACATGAGGATGAAGCAGGTAGAGTGGATTCAGTGAAGTCAAAGCTGGGGTCATTCTTCTTTCGAGCTTGGTCACTGATGAATCTGGTAAAATAATAAAAGAGGGAAAAGACACATTGTGTTCTCTCTTGTATCTGGAGCCCTGGTCTGCCCATTTCTCTTGCATGCCATGTGGTTGTTTCAACACTATTGGATTAACGCCATGGGCGGTATCAAGGTAACTCAGTCCTGGCCGACGTGGGTCCATTTTTGCCAATTCAAGTTCTTTTAGTAGGTCGCTCAGATCCTGGAGTTTGCGATTGTCTTTGCCAGCTATCCTTGGGAAGGCTTGAAGTCTCCTGAATAAGGCACTTTCTATAGCTTCTGGACTGCCATAGGTCTGTTCAAGTCTCTCCCATGCTGCAGCGAGACCTTCCTCTGAGTGGCCTGCATGAACCACTCTTCATGTCTTTATGCGTTCTGCAGATTCTGGGCCTAACCATTTGATGAGCAAGTCAAGTTCCTCCATGGCAGTGAGGTTTATATCACCGATTACTGCTTTAAAGGTCGATTTCCAGGCCCTGTCGTTTTCGGCACGGTCATCAAACCTTGAGAGACTAATGTTAATCAGCTCCCTGCGCATCATGTATCTGGCAAAGTCTGACATGTCTGATCTCCCATTCCATATTGCTGTATTGCATTGTGGTGTCTCTAGAGCATGTAGGGGCTCTGGCAGATAAGGTTGAGATTGATCAGGATGGAATGATGTGGCATAAGGATTAAGCTGCGGTTTAGTCTCTGGATGATCAGCCCGCTTGGTGCTAGATATTACCTTATTACTGGGGTGTAGCGATCTCTGGTACTCTGTGGGTTCGCCCAGTTGGTGAGTTAGAAGTGGCGTTGGTGCATGCGATTTAGCAGGAGGAGTAGGCGATGGTTGCCTTAGCACATACCTGGCAGTGCGGTCGGCTGGGTCTTCCTCTTCTCCTGGAACGAAACAGTCTGGGTCGGTACCTTGGCCTAATGCTTGCTCGAGGACCTTTAGTTTAGCTAAGGTAGCTGCTTCTTCCCTTTCTGTCTGGAGAATCTTTAGCTGGGCTTCTGTCTCAGCCTTCATTTCTGCTATCTTAGCCTCCATTTCTGCTTTCTTAGCCTCCATTTCTGCTTTCTTCTTCGTAATCTCCGCCTCCTTCTTAGCAAAGGAACTTCTTACGCTAGCTTCCTCTGCTTCTGCCCGGACTTCTATAAGCTTGTCATGCAAGGCTGACCTTCCGGAACGAGAGGTTTTGGAAGATGAAAGGGTATGTTTACTTGAAGTTGATCGATGGGATCTCGCCTCCTGTAAATGTTCGATGCAGAGTTCTGCCTTGCTCTTAGCATCTTGTACTAGGGCATCCTTCTCTTCAAGGAGATTCTTTCTCTCACTCAGCTCCTCTGAGGCTTCGTCAACATCAGAGTCGCTCAGGAAAGGTATGTACTTAGCAGAGAGTCACTGATAGTGGACATAGGAGTTAGTTAAGCGATTCAACGTTGTGGTTAACTTTGTTGGGTCGTTGTTATATCGTAAAAGAGCTGCTATATAGTGTTCAGTTCTCTGCCATAAATCGTTTAAATTGTCACTGAACTCTTCTTTGGTCGTCTCAAAGTTCTCTCTAATCTTTTGTGTTGGCTTGATAACACGTTTAGATCGAACTGCTTGTTCTTCAGTTAACATGGACTCTGCTTCCTGCATATCTGAGTTTTTGGGAGCAGGGTGACTTTCTGTATGTTCAGTTACTGAGAGATCCACTAAGCCTCTTGTGGACATGTTATTCCTGTTTAAGCGGTACTGTCTCTTTAAGAGGGTATTCCAGCTTGTGCACTGTGCTTATGAAGCCACGTGCGTGTAAGATGGCGGACAGCTCTAAGCTCGCTGGCAGACTGTGTGTAGACATGCAAGACTGTAGATTTAAGCTTCTTTTTGACTATTCTGCCACAGATGTACGTTAGAGAAAATCCCCTGATTGGTTGTGAGTGATAGCCCCTGTGCAAGCAATGGTAGATAGCTTAACTCACTAATATCTCCAGATATAGGCACCAGTTGCATGTGATAATCCAGTGAGGAGAATACAATGGTGAATCTTTGATAATTTATTGATTTGCCTTGAAAACAAAAGCAGGGAATCAGGGTATGCTAGAGGATATTAGAGGTCAAAAAGAATTGCTCTCACCAGCTTGATGTCTGTAACAAAGAGGAAGTACGAAGGACCTTACAGAGGATGTGATGTGATGGAATTGCGTTTTTTTTCCAATTCCATACCATTTGGATTTTTTTTCACCGCTTCCCACTACATTGTATGCCATAATTAATGGCTGGAATGAACCCTTAAAAGCCAGTTCAGGTCAGGTTTGTCCAAAAATCTTAAAGATCGATTAGTGAACTACCAGCATCTTGAAACATTAGAGAAGACTTTGACACTCGCTGTTCGACTTGACAGACGTGTTAGGGAGAGACGGCAGTAACGGTTGCTTTTTTCCCAGAAGGCGGTCCAGGCTGAGGTCTGTCCTATGAGGTCTGTCCTCTTCTGAGGAACTCATGCAGGTCGGAATGACTCGTAGAGATCAGAATCGCCGACAAGGGGCTTGTTTCTATTGTGGAGAGTTAGACCATTGGATTAACCAGTGCTCCAAGAAAGCTTCTTCCGGTAAATCTACTAAGACAGGGGAGCTTGAGAACCAGGTATTTCCTAATGTGGTCAAGAGTAAGTTACTAGTACCTATTACTGTCTCCATGGGTACTAACAAATAATCTGGTAATGCTTTCATTGACTCTGGTTCTGCTGCCAACTTTATTGATCAGATATTTGCATTAGGGTTGGGTATTCCGATTT
This sequence comes from Bufo bufo, assembly GCF_905171765.1. NCBI lineage: Eukaryota > Metazoa > Chordata > Amphibia > Anura > Bufonidae > Bufo > Bufo bufo. Next base: position 147,137,228 of record NC_053397.1, on the reverse strand, counting down.
TAACACTAACTACTCCCATCCACATCATGGCTATTGATTCCAGCCCCCTGGTGGGTGGTACCGTGAAGTATTCCACCCCTGAGATATCCTTGACTGTGGGGGGGGGGTGTCAACTCCGAAATATGCTCCCTGTTGGTTCTTGAAAACTTACCAGTAGAGGTAGTACTGGGAATGCCTTGGCATGTTCGGCCTGTCATCCTGCAAGTTAATCCAGAGGAAGGCAAAAAAAAAATCCTGTGAGGTAGAAGCCAATTTTCCCCACTTTAGGGGAATAAAAAATTTCTTCCCGACTCCAATCAGGCAATCAGAATAACTCCCTGGATCAACGACCCCTCTCTAGTAGCTATAGCCTGTAATATTATTACGCTCCAGAAATACATCCAGGCCCCTCTTGAATTCCTATATTGTACTCACCATCACCACCTCCTCAGGCAGAGAGTTCCATAGTCTCACTGCTCTTACCGTAAAGAATCCTCTTCTATGTTTGTGTACAAACCTTCTTTCCTCCAGACGCAGAGGATGTCCCCTCGTCACAGTGAAAGTCCTGGGGATAAATATATGATGGGATAGATGTCTGTACTGACCCGTGATATATTTATACTTAGTTATTAGATCTCCCCTCAGTCGTCTTTTTTCTAAAGTGAATAACCCTAATTTTGATACTCTTTCAGGGTACTGTAGTTTCCCCATTCCAGTTATCACTTTAGTTGCCCTCCTCTGGACCCTCTCCAGCTCTGCTATATCTGCCTTGTTTACAGGAGCCCAGAACTGTACACAGTACTCCATGTGTGGTCTGACTAGTGATTTGTAAAGTGGTAGGACTATGTTCTTACCACGGGCATCTATGCCCCTTTTGATGCAACCCATTATCTTATTGGCCTTGGCAGCAGCTGCCCGACACTGTTTTTTGCAGCTTAGTTTGCTGTTTATTAAAATTCCTAGATCCTTTTCCATGTCAGTGTTACCGAGTGTTTTACCATTTAGTATGTACGGGTGACTTGCATTATTCCTTCCCATGTGCATAACTTTACATTTGTCAGTGTTAAACCTCATCTGCCACTTATCTGCCCAAGCCTCGAATCTATCCAGATCCCTCTGTAATAGTATACTGTCCTCTTCAGTGTTAATTACTTTACACAGTTTAGTATCATCTGCGAAAATTGATACTTTACTATGCAAGCCTTCTACAAGATCATTAATAAATATATTGAAGAGAATAGGGCCCAATACTGACCCCTGAGGTACCCCACTAGTGACAGTGACCCAATCTAAGTGTGTACCGTTAATATCCACCCTCTGTTCTCTATCATTGAGCCAGTTACTTACCCACATACAGAGGTTTTCTCCCAGTCCGAGCATTCTAATTTTATATACTAACCTTTTATGTGGTACAGTGTCAAATGCTTTGTTGAAGTCCAGATATACGACATCCATTGATTCGCCGCTGTCAAGTCTAGAACTTATCTCCTCATAGAAACTGATTAAATTAGTTTGGCATGACCGATCCCTCATGAAGCCATGCTGATATGGCGTTTTTTGCTTATTTCCGTTGAGATGCTCTAAGATAGCCACAACAGATGTTAAACTTACTGGCCTATAGTTTCCAGGCTCTGTTTTTGGACCCTATTTGAATATTGGCACCACATTTGCCATGCGCCAATCCTGTGGGACATTCCCTGTCAGTATAGAGTCCACAAATATCAGAAATAAGGGTCTGGCTATGACATTACTTAATTCCCTTAGGATACGGGGGTGTATGCCATCCGGTCCTGGCAATTTGTCTATTTTAATCTTTTTAAGTCTCTGTTGTACTTCTTCCTGGGTCAGACAGGACCCTTTTAATGGGGAATTTATTTTTACATTCTGCATGTCATCTGACAGTTTATTTTCCTCAGTGAATACATTGGAGAAAAAAATATTTAACAGCTTTGCTTTCTCCTCGTCGCTCTCTGCGACTCCCCCCTCATTACTCTTTAAAGGGCTGACACCTTCAGATTTATACTTTTTAACATTTATATAATTGAAGAACATTTTAGGGTTAGTTTTACTCTCTTTGGCAATTAATCTCTCGGTCTCTAGTTTGGCCGCTTTTATTAGTTTTTTACATGTTTTTCCTTATAGTTTTTCAGTGCTTCCGTGCTATGCTCCTGTTTTAGTGATTTATATGCTTTTTTTTTGTCATTTATTGCTTTCTTTACAGTTCTATTTATCCACATTGGTTTCTTTTTTGTTCCTTAACCTTTTATTCCCATACAGTATGTACCTCTCACAATGAGATTTTAGGATGCTTTTAAAGATATCCCACTTTGTGGCTGTATTTTTATTTTTGAGGACTTTGTCCCAGTTAGTTAGGCCTATGCCCTCTCTTAGTTGGCTAAATTTTGCTTTTTTGAAGTTTGGTATTTTTGTTCCTTCCTGTAGAAACGCTCTTTTGAATGATAATTGGAAGGTTATTACTTTATGGTCACTATTTCCCAGGTGTCCCCCAACCTGCACATCTGTTGTTCTGTCAGGCCTATTGGTTAATACTAAGTCCAGTATGGCCCTCCCTCTAGTCGGGTCCTGAACCAGTTAAAAGAGGTAATTGTCTTTGGTTATTGCCAAGAACCTGTTTCCTTTATGAGATATACAAGTTTCAGTTTCCCAGTCTATATCTGGGTAGTTGAAGTCCCCCATAATAACCACCTCATTATGATTTGCCGCCTTGTCTATCTCGTTTAGTAGTAGATTTTCTGTGGACTCTGGTATATTAGGTGGTTTATAGTAAACTCCTATTAGTAATTTATTATTGTTTTTAGCTCCATGTATCTCTACCCACAGTGACTCCACATGTTCATGTCCCTCACTTATATCTTCACAGAGTGTGGGCTTTAGACAAGACTTTACATAAAGGCAAACCCCTCCCCCTCTCCGGTTTTGATGATCCTTTCTAAACAGACTGTAACCTTGTACATTAACTGTCAAGTCATAGCTATCATCCAGCCATGTCTCAGTTATTCCCACTATGTCATAGTTCTCCTCACACATCACTAATTCCAGCTCCCCAGTTTTATTAGTCAGGCTTCTGGCATTAGTATACATACATTTGAGAGGTTTATGTATATTTTTTACCTTTCCTTCTGAACTGTTCTAGTCCCTCATTCCATTCCTCCTCCAGTCTCTATCTGCACTATCTTCCCCTCCTATAATATAATTTCCCTCCTCCCCAGTCCCTAGTTTAAACACTCCTCCAATCTTCTAGCCATCTTTCTCCACACACAGCAGCCCCTTCCCCATTGAGGTGCAGCCCGTCACTACGATAGAGCCTGTAGCCGATAGAGAAGTCGGCCCAGTTCTCCAGGAACCCAAACCCTTCCTTCCTACAACAGTTCTTGAGCCACTTGTTAATCTCCCGCTGCCTTTCTTGTTTTGCCCGTGGTACAGGCAATATTTTGGAAAATTCTACCTTTGAGGTCCTTGCCCTAAACTTTTGACCTAAATCCCTGAAATAATTTTTAAGAACTCTCCACCTACCTCTAACTTTATCATTGGTTCCGATATGGACCATGACCGCTGGATCTTCTCCAGCCCCTCCCAGTAATCTGTCAACCCGATCCGCAATGTGTCAAACTCTAGTGCCAGGAAGACGGCACACTGTTCGGCGATCACGGTCTTTATGACAGATTGCCCTATCTGTTCCCCTAATAATGGAGTCTCCCACTACCAGCACCTGTCTGGCCTGCCCTGCTCTTCTGGTTCCCTGCTTACTGGGGCTGACATTCTCCTGACTGGCAGAGGAAGTGTCTGGCTGCAGCAGTGCTGTCCCTGGACTGACATCTCCCTCATCTGCCAAACGTGCAAACTTGTTGGGGTGTATCAGATCAGGGCTAGCCTCCCTGGCACTCTTCCCTCTACCCCGCTTTCTAACTGTTACCCAGCTAGCTACCTCACTTTCCTCAGCCTCCTCTCTGTCACCCTCCCCCTTATCTACCCCAAAGAGTGCTTGCTCGATGAGAAGAAAACTCTTTTGCAAATTGTCAATGCCTCTCAGTGTTGCAACTTGCCCGTTTAGAGACTCGATTTGCGATTCCAAACGGGTAATTTGCTCACGTTTACATAATCTCATTATTGACTGGACCAAGGGGAACTGGTGAAATGGGGGGTTGAATGCGGCTCCTGCTTGTTTGTGCTGTAAGCGGGTGTCTCAGCAGAATCCGATACATTGCCTTTAGTCTTAAAGGAATATATGGATGTATTCTCCTCCTCAAACCCTGAGTCACTACCGCCCCATAGGTCTTACGATTGCGCCATTGGATTGGTAGAGGGTGCCAGGTTTCCCAAGGGACGCATCTATAATCTTTCTAGACCTGAACGCAAGGCCATGGAGGATTATGTTAAAGAGAGTTTCAGTAAGGGACACATTAAGCTTTCTGTATCTTCTATGGGGGCGGGATTTTTCTTTGTCAAAAAGAATGATGGAGGCCTCAGACCTTGTATCGATTATCGGGAGTTAAATAAGATTACGATCAAGAATCAATACTCCCTCCCGTTGATTCTTGATTTATTTAATCAAGTAATGGGGGCTTCCAGGTTCTCTAAAATTGATTTGAAGGGGGCATATAACTTAATTCGAATTAAGGAGGGAGACGAGTGGAAGACAGCTTACAATACTCCAGCTGGACACTTCGAATATCTTGTAATGCCTTTTGGACTTAGCAATGCGCCAGCTGTGTTTCAAAATTTTATGAATGATATTTTCTGAGAATTCTTGGGTAAATTCGTAATTGTCTATCTTGATGATGTTTTGATTTTTTCCCCCCTGATTTTGAGAATCATGTGTCTCATGTTAAACAAGTGTTGGAGGTTTTGAGGAAGAATCAATTGGCTGCCAAACAGGAGAAATGTGTTTTTGGGGTACAAAATTTTTTCTCGGCTATGTTCTCAATCCTCATGCTTTTAAAATGGATCCTAGTAAGGTATTAGCAATTATGGACTGGGTAAGGCCATCGTCCTTAAAGGCCTTACAACGTTTTTTAGGATTCACTAATTATTAGAAACATAGAAACATAGAATGTGTCGGCAGATAAGAACCATTTGGCCCATCTAGTCTGCCCAATATACTGAATACTATGAATAGCCCCTGGCCCTATCTTATATGAAGGATGGCCTTATGCCTATCCCATGCATGCTTAAACTCCTTCACTGTATTTGCAGCTACCACATCTGCAGGAAGGCTATTCCATGCATCCACTACTCTCTCAGTAAAGTAATACTTCCTGATATTACTTTTAAACCTTTGCCCCTCTAATTTAAAACTATGTCCTCTTGTAGCAGTTTTTATTCTTTTAAATATTCTCTCCTCTTTTACCTTGTTGATTCCCTTTATGTATTTAAAAGTTTCTATCATATTCCCTCTGTCTTGTCTTTCTTTCAAGCTATACATGTTAAGGTCCTTTAATCTTTCCTGGTAAGTTTTATCCTGCAATCCATGTACCAGTTTAGTAGCTCTTCTCTGAACTCTCTCCAAAGTATCAATATCCTTCTGGAGATATGGTCTCCAGTACTGAGCACAATACTACAAATGAGGTCTCACTAGTGCTCTGTAGAGCTGCGTGAGCACCTCCCTCTTTCTACTGGTAATTCCTCTCCCTATACACCCAAGCATTCTGCTAGCATTTCCTGCTGCTCTATGACATTGTCTGCCTACCTTTAAGTCTTCTGAAATAATGACCCCTAAATCCCTTTCCTCAGATACTGAGGTTAGGACTGTATCACAGATTTTATATTCTGCTCTTGGGTTTTTACGCCTCAGGTGCATTATCTTGCACTTATCAACATAAAATTTTAGTTGCCAGATTTTTGACCATTCCTCTAGTTTTCCTAAATCCTTTTCCATTTGGTGTATCTGTTCTGCCCATTTTGTGCATAATAAATGGATGTAATGTACTGTAAAGATTATGCTGAAATGTTATGTTTGACGTTGCTGCCATCTAGTGGTCAAAGTTAGTTTCTACTTCGCCAGAACTTTACAGGAAGTGTATTGTTCTCTGAGTCAGAGGCGGTAACCTTTAACCTGGAACTGTATTTCCTCCATTTCATCACTGCTCCTGGATGTTGCAGGCTGCATGCAGAGGAGCTCTTGACCTATTCCTGGAATAATGATGGAATTGTCTGTGAGTACTCTCACTGATGGAGTGAGGCTGCTGTATTATATGTAATGTACTGACACATATGTTTTGTTTATGTTTATATTGTAGTTTTACAAAGTTATTCAGAAAAAAGAATACATACAGATATGATGTCTCACGTTTCTTGACTTCTGAATTATTGTTAAGCTGTCTGACTAGTGTTATACAACAGTTCAATAACGCGAAGCAGAACAGTAAAAAGACAATCCACTTGGCGGTCTGGAATAGTCAGTAAAAAGACAATCCACTTGGCGGTCTGGAATAGCCAGTAAAAAGACAACCCACGTGGCGGTCTGGAATAAACTGAGACGCCATTACTGCAGCATGAGTCTAAGATCAGGAACAAAGTACCAGGCTGATGCCACGCTACCGCCGACACAGCAAGGCAGGGAGAACATTCCCAGTGCCCAGCAAGACGATGCAAAGTCGCATGTCTCCAGAACTTCACAGGCTAGCAAGATGTCCTCAGCAAGTTCCTCAGCAGTTAGAGCTCGTGCCAAGGCAGAAGCTGCCCGTGTCCAGCTACAGTACGCAGAAAAAGAAGCCATGATGATGCAGGAGTTAGCAGCAAAGAAAGCTGCCATAGCACAAGAGACAGCAGCTAGGGAAGCTGCCATAGCACAAGAAGAAGCGGTTTTAGAATCAAAATTGCTCATCCTGCAACGACAGACTGCAGTTGCAGTTGCTGAAGCAGAGGCCGCTGCCTACATGGGAACAAGTCGGTCAGGAAGTGAAAAATCATATAAAGACCCAGAGGTTCCAGAAAAACCTCTATTCTTTGCAGATCGTACAAGTGAGTACGTCCAGAGCCTTACTGATGCGCATACAAAGGAACAGTCTCTTAAACCTGAAGCAAAGGAATTCAGGCCGAGATTAACATACCCCCTGAGCAGGCCCAATCAACCACATGAGGTCAGCGGCTGCCAGCAAACCAAGAAGGAAGCACCAGAAACCCCTAAGAACAAAAAACAAGTGTTCCCATCACCTCAACCTATAGATTACATACGCGAACAACAATGTGCAGTGGATGTCACCAAATATCTCATCCACAAAGAAATGGTTAGCTCAGGCTTTATCCAATTTGATGACTATCCTGAAAACTATTGGGCATGGAAATCTTCCTTTCTGAATGCCACTGAAGGTCTGAACTTATCACCAGCAGAAATGCTTAATTTAATGATAAAATGGCTTGGTACTGAGTCAGCAGAGCATGCTAAGAGGATGAGAAGAGCAAACCTGTTCAACCCTGGAGCAGGACTCAATATGACCTGGAAAAGACTAGAAGAAACGTATGGATCCCCAGAGGTAATAGAAGAAGCACTGTTGAAAAAACTTGAAGTCTTTCCCAGGGTGGGCTACAGAGACAACGTGCGGCTACAAGAACTAAGTGATCTTCTACTAGAGATAGAATATGCCAAAGAGGATGGCTACTTGCAAGGACTTTCGTATCTAGATACAGCTAGAGGCACTAATCCCATAGTAGAGAAACTACCCTCAAATCTGCAAGACAAGTGGATGTCTGTAGGAGGCAAATTCAAAGAAGATTATGGAGTTGCCTTTCCCCCTTTCTCTGTGTTTTCTAGGTTTGTCCGACAGCAAGCGAAAATCCGAAGTGATCCCAGTTTCGCCTTCACCACCAGCGGCAATCAATCACACAGACCTGAGAGACCTCACAGACCTCACGGTAGGACCTATGTATCCACACACAAAACAGCTGTACCTTCAGAAGTCACTGACTACCAAAGCACACACAAGGTACACACCATAGAAAACCCTGATAGACATTGTCCAATACACAAAAAAACACATCCACTAAAGAAATGCAAAGGCTTTAGAAGCAAACCCATTGCAGAGCGGATGTCCTTCCTTAAACAAAACGGCATCTGTTTCAAGTGCTGCGGATCTACTTATCACATTGCCAAAGACTGCAAAATACCAGTAGAATGTACAGAATGTGGCAGTGAGAGACATATTGCAGCTTTACACCCTGGCCCTGCTCCTGCCCCACTAGAGACTGTAGAACCCAGGAAAGATCAGGGCAGGGAGCCACAAGAGACCCCACTCTCCTCTGTAATGTCTAATTGCACAGAAGTATGTGGACAAGGCAAGAGTGCACGATCATGCTCTAAAATCTGTTTAGTGACTGTGTATCCCACTGGCAAGAGAGAAAGGGCAGTGAAAATGTATGCAGTGCTAGATGAACAGAGCAACAGATCCCTTGCAAAGTCAGATTTCTTTGATATCTTTAACCTTAAGGCAAGTGCAGTTCCATACACTCTAAGGACATGTGCAGGGACAATTGAAACCACAGGGAGAAGAGCTACTGACTTTACCATTGAATCCTTCAATAAGAAAGTGCAGTTCCCACTTCCTACCCTAATAGAGTGTGGCATGATACCTGATGACAAAACTGAGATTCCATCTCCAGAAGTGGCTCATCACCACCCTCACCTCCGCTCAATTGCTCACCTTATCCCAGTTGTTGAGCCAGATGTTCCTATCCTTCTACTTCTTGGAAGAGATATCTTGCAAGTACACAAGGTACGCCAGAAAATCAATGGACCTTATAACGCCCCCTATGCACAGAGACTGGACCTGGGGTGGGTCATTGTAGGAGAAGTCTGCCAGGGGACAGTGCACCAGCCTGACAACATTAGCACTTTGAAGACGTCTGTGTTAACAAATGGACGCACATCCCTTCTCAGTCCCTGTCACAACAACTTCATTGTCAAGGAAAGCTTTGGCAGGTCAACACAACACTGTGACTCTCCTACACTATATGGTAAAGAAGAAGTCAATTCCAACATTGAGATAGACAATCTAGGGATAACAGTATTTCAGAAAACTAAAGATGATGATAAACAGGCCCTCTCTACAGAGCAAAACCCTGCAGATTATGCTACTAGGCCTACTCAAGCAGCATGCCTTCAGAACTCTATATGGTTCTCAGGCCCATCCTTTCTGTACCAACCACACTGTGAGCGGATAGACACTGCTAATGTTTTTCCACTCATAGAGCCTGAAGCTGACCCTGAAATCAGATTTGAAATTACAAGCTTCAGCACCAGAGCTTCTGAAGCCACACTTCACTCACATTGCTTTGATAGATTTTCTTGCTGGAAGATATTAGTCAAGACCCTAGCCAGACTCATCCATGTCGCTAGAACCTTCCAGAGGGGAACCAGCAGCAATCAGGTCAGAAGGTGGGAAAGTTTCCATGAACAGGTCAATCTAGAAGAACTTACTCAGGCAAAGTCTGTTATAATCTCTTCTGTTCAAAACAAACATTTCCAGAAGGAAATTGACTGCATCAAAAAACAAAAGACATTCCTAAAACTAAGCCGTCTTAGGAAGCTTAGCCCCTTTTTAGACAAAAATGGGTTGTTGAGAGTGGGTGGACGTTTGTCTCTTGCAGAACTTACAGAGGAAGAGAAACAGCCTGTCATTATACCTTATGATCACCACATTGCGACACTGCTTGTTAGGTACTATCATGAACAAGTAGTTCACCAAGGGCGACACATCACAGAGGGTGCGATTAGATCTGCAGGTTTCTGGATTCTTGGTGGCAAACGCTTGGTATCAGCTGTCATACACAAATGTGTCATCTGTCGCAAGCTGCGAGGAAGGTTACAAAGTCAAAAGATGGCAGAGCTACCAGAGGACAGAGTAATTGCTCAACCACCTTTCACCAATGTGGGCTTAGATGTATTTGGTCCGTGGTCTGTTTTAACTCGCCGCACTAGAGGAGGCAGCGCAGACAGTAAACGATGGGCAGTCCTTTTCACTTGTTTGTCCACCCGAGCTGTTCACATAGAGCTACTTAAAACCATGTCAACATCAAGCTTTATTAATGCCTTAAGGCGATTCTTCTCAATTCGTGGCCCAGCAAAACTGCTCCGTTCTGACAGAGGAACAAACTTTGTAGGAGCCTGCAAGGAACTTAACATTTGTGCCAGTGAATCACAAATGCAAGACTTTCTCCAAGACAGAGGATGTACATGGGTCTTTAATCCTCCGCACTCTTCACACATGGGTGGTGTCTGGGAGAGACTTATAGGTATTGCCAGGCGAATCTTGGACGCTATGTTGCTAGTGCTACAAACTAAAACTGCTCACTTGACCCATGAGACTTTAAGCACCTTTATGGCAGAGGTTACAGCTATTATGAATGTCAGGCCTATAGTTCCTGTGTCCTCAGACCCAGATACACCTATGGTCCTTACCCCAGCAATGTTGTTGACTCAAAAGGTGAACTCTTTGTCTGCTCCATCCGGAACCATAAGTACAACACAAGTTCATGCGAAACAATGGAAGCAAGTACAATGTTTGGCAGACACCTTTTGGAAAAGATGGAAGAGGGAGTATCTGTCCAATCTGCAACGCCGTAGGAAATGGACTGAGGATCCCCAAATGTAAAAGTGGGTGATGTTGTTCTGTTGAAAGACAGCCAAGAGAGCAGGAACGAGTGGCCTGTAGGACTTATTGTCAATGCTCTACCAAGCAGGGATGGCAAGGTTAGGAAGGTGGAGGTCAAGATTGCAAAGAATGGGACTTCCAAAATCTATCTTAGACCTATAACTGACATTATAGTTTTAGTTTCCGATTAGCTAGGATTCCATTTCCTGTTTATATGTTTTTCCTGCATAGCAGTAGTTATTTAGGTAGTGACATAATAAATTATGTCAGACAGGGAGTGTTCTGCCCATTTTGTGCATAATAAATGGATGTAATGTACTGTAAAGATTATACTGAAATGTTATGTTTGACGTTGCTGCCATCTAGTGGTCAAAGTTAGTTTCTACTTCGCCAGAACTTTACAGGAAGTGTATTGTTCTCTGAGTCAGAGGCGGTAACCTTTAACCTGGAACTGTATTTCCTCCATTTCATCACTGCTCCTGGATGTTGCAGGCTGCATGCAGAGGAGCTCTTGACCTATTCCTGGAATAATGATGGAATTGTCTGTGAGTACTCTCACTGATGGAGTGAGGCTGCTGTATTATATGTAATGTACTGACACATATGTTTTGTTTATGTTTATATTGTAGTTTTACAAAGTTATTCAGAAAAAAGAATACATACAGATCTGATGTCTCACGTTTCTTGACTTCTGAATTATTGTTAAGCTGTCTGACTAGTGTTATACAACAGTTCAATAACGCAAAGCAGAACAGTATCCCTCCAGGAACATCAAACCTGTTACAAATCTTTGTGTCATCAGCAAAAAGACACACCTTGCCATCGAGGCCTTCTGCAATTTCGCTGATAAAGATATTAAACAATATGGGTCCCAGAACAGATCCCTGAGGTACCCCACTGGTAACAAGACCATGGTCTGAATATACTCCATTGACTACAACCCTCTGTTGTCTGTCCCTCAGCCACTGCCTAATCCATTTAACAATATGGGAGTCCAATCCCAAAGACTGCAATTTATTGATAAGCCTTCTATGTGGGACAGTATCAAAAGCCTTACTAAAGTCTAGATAAGCGATGTCTACTGCACCTCCGCCATCTATTATTTTAGTCACCCAATCAAAAAAATCTATAAGATTAGTTGGACATGATCTCCCTGAAGTAAACCCATGCTGTTTTTCATCTTTCAATCCATGGGATTTTAGATGTTCCACAATCCTCTCCTTAAGTATGGTTTCCATTAATTTCCCCACTATTGATGTCAGGCTTACTGGCCTATTACTGTAGATTTATAAATAATTTTTCGGTAATTACTAGGCCCTTGACTGACCTTACAAAAAAAGGGGCGGACCTAAATAACTGGTCTGTTGAAGCTACTGAAGCATTTGAAACTCTTAAAAAGGCCTTCAGTAGCGCTCCTGTTTTGATTCAGCCGGATCAAGAGAGACCTTTCATTGTGGAAGTGGATGCCTCCGAGGATGGAGTAGGGGCGGTCCTCTCACAAGGCCCGCTAGTCTTACCAATTTAAGGCCTTGTGCCTTCTTTTCCAGAAAATTTTCTCCAACCGAGAGAAATTATGACGTGGGGAATCGTGAATTGCTGGCCATTAAATGGGCGTTTGAGGAGTGGAGGCATTTTCTTGAGGGGGCTAAACATTGTGTTATCGTTGTTACTGATCACAAAAATCTGATGTTTCTTGAGTCTGATAGGAGGTTGAATCCCCGTCAAGCCAGATGGGCATTGTTTTTTTTACACGTTTACATTTCTCCATCACTTTCAGGCCAGGAAGTAAGAACCTGAAGGTAGATGCTCTATCTCAGAGTTTCTGTGCGTTTCAGCCGATGGACACACCGCCTGAAACCATATTGCCAGCTAATGTCTTTTTAGCAGCCACGTCCCAAGATCTTACGGCTCTTATTAAGGCAGAACAATATCTGGCCCCGGCACCCACATCAACAGATAAGTTGTTTGTTCCTGAACATTTCCGTCTCTGGCTGTTGGGTGAGTGTCATGATTCTGTTGTGTCTGGACTTCCTGGTATCAAGAGTACTAAAGAGCTGGTATCTAGGTTTTACTGGTGGCCCACCCTATTCAAGGATGTCAAGTCCTATGTGTTGGCCTGCGAGGTGTGTGCCAAGTCTAAAACCCCCTAGAACTCACCCTGCTAGTGAGCTGCGACCCCTACCCATTCCCAGTAGACCCTGGTCTCATATTTCTATGGATTTCATCACGGACCTGCCACCTGCAGAGGGTAAAACTGTGGTTTGGGTAGTGGTATACAGGTTCAGTAGGATGGTACATTTTGTTCCTCTATAGGTAAGCTTCCTAATGCTAAGACTCTGGCCTCTGTATTTGTGGAACAAATTGTACGTTTGCACGGTGTTCCCGAGAAAATTGTGTCTGATAGGGGTGTCCAGTTCGTGTCTAGATTTTGGAGAGCCTTCTGTCAGAGGTGCCAAATCTCATTGTCTTTCTCTTCTGCCTATCATCCTGAGAGTAACGGACGTACAGAACGACTTAATCAGTCTGTAGAACAGTTTCTCAGGTCATATGTCTCTGATCAACAGTTATGGGTTAAGTACCTTTCTTTCGCAGAATTTGCGATAAATAACCATGTGAATTTCTCCGCTGGTGTCTTCCCATTCTTTTGTAATTACAGTTTCCATCCTCGTTTTCACTCTGGGTCATCCGTCTCCTTGTCTAACACTGATGCGGATAAGGTCTTGCCAGAACTGTGCACAGTTTGGGCTCGGGTTCAGTCGAACCAAGAAAAAGCTCAAAACAATAAAAAAAATCAAAGCAAATAAGAAAGGTTCTAAGAGGATGGATTTTCAGGTTGGGGAGAAGGTGTGGCTATCTTCTAAAAATGTGCCTCTTAAGGTGGCCTCCAAAAAGTTTGCACCTCACTTTATAGGTACGTACGAGATTACGGAGGTAATTAATCCAGTATCTTTTAGATTGAAGTTGCCCAAATCTTTTCACATCCATGACGTCTTCCACAAATCTCTGCTTAAAAAAACAGATTACTCCTGTTGTTCGTTCACAGTCCGCTCTGCCGCCGGTACTGGTTAATGATTCTGAGGAGTTTGTGGTACTCTTTACAGTACCTGGTGCACTGGAAAGGCTATGGACTGGAGGAAAGGTCCTGGGTGCCAGCTAAAGATGTTCATGCCGCTAGACTTGTCAAAAAATTTAACGTGGAACATCCTAAGCAGCTGTCGCCTGGGGCCTTGTGTCCGGTGGCCCCGTGTGGAGGAGGGGGGTACTGTCACGATGCGCTCTGTACGTGGTTCCAGGAGGCAGGGACGGCCGAGGCGCACTCACATCATCAGCGCGCCCGGCGTCGCCCGTTCCCGTGGTAACCACTCTGGGGCTGAGTGCCGAGCTAATCACTCGGCGCTCGGCTGTATTGGAACTCAGGAGTCATGTGACGCTGGCCACGTCACATGACTCCACATAGCGCCCTATTTAAACAGGCAATCTGCTAGCCACAGATTGCCTGTTATTGAGGTCCTTCCTGCGATATACTTACTTGGTTTATTGTTCCTGCTTAGCTTCTGATTTCCCGTCCGTCTTATCCCTTATCTTGGCGTTCCCACCGGGTTCTGACTTCGGCTTCTCCTGACGACCCTCTGCTTGCTCCTCCGGTACCTTACTGCTCTCTTGGTTTATTGACTCGGCTTGTTTGACTACTCTGTTGCATGTGTTGTCTGTCTTCCCTGCACTTTCCTAGCTAAGGGTTTGTCGACCAGTTGTCCCTTGTCGTTAGGACTTGCAAGGCAAGTAGGCAGGGACAGGGGTGCGGGTGGAGCTCAGTGGTCACTTACCCACCCCCTGTGTGTGTGACAGTCTGTTCATACTTATAGTAGTCAGGGCTCGGGTTAGGGATTCACTAGGTGGTGACCTTTCCCCCTTTCCCTAGTTTCCAGGCCTAGTGCCTTTTTACTTCCCTCTTGTGGTCGGTGTGGAGTTATTTACCCACACCGTGCCATGACATAAACATGTTAACATGTAGAGTGATCTCTCACATCAAAGGTCTTGAGCAGTGAGGGTCTGTCATCTCTTCCAAGTAGTGGTGCATGCACATTGCTACTCTGTTAGCATTCCTCAGTCTGGGAATTTGCAAACATGTTTATCAAGAACCTTATTGCCAGCCTAAGGTTCTGCAGAGAGAGGGAGAAACAGAGAGAAGTGCTATAATCCCCATCATTATTGTTGTTCATATGTTGCTATTGGGAGGAGATTTGCACTGTGATCTACTTTGGAACTGTGCCTTGTTATCAGTGATGTAACTAGTAATGACCCCACATAAAGAGCCCCACAGCATATTCCTGAACGCCCCCCCCCCCCTGAGACCTTTTTGCAACCCCCGACTCCCATGCAACTCCCACTCTTGTGGCTAGTCATAATTGTACTCTCAGACTAGGCCTGGCAACTGCTCAATACATTTCCTACAGTATCACTATATATAATTAGTGTTGATCACGAATATTCGAATTTTGAATTTTTATCGCGAATATAGGTACTTCAAAAATTCGCTAATATTTTGAATATAGTGATATATATTCGTAATTTCGAATATTCGATTTATTTTTATTTTTATATCCGATATTTTTTTTTTTTATCAATACACATGATCCCTCCCTGCTTCTAGCTTGTGGGCCAATAAGAAGGCTGCAATATACTTGACTTTAGGAGTAGTGTTGTTTGCGAATTTTGCTCTATATTCTTTTTTTTCCGAATATTCGCTATATTGCTATATATTCTTGTTTTAGCAATATAGTGAATATTCGAAAAAAAACGAATATAGAGCAATTTAGCTAATATAGTGCTATAATCTTTTTTTTTATAGTTGTAATTTTTTTCCAATCTGAACTTCAGATGAGAAAAAAATTAAAACTATTAGACAAAGAAGATTATAGCACTATATTAGCTAAATTGCTCTATATTCGTTTTTTTCGAATATTCGCTATATTGCTATATATTCTTGTTTTAGAATATTACGAATATTCGAAAAAACGAAGTTATAGCAATATAGCGAATATTCGAAAAAAAAACGAATATAGAGCAATTTAGCTAATATAGTGCTATAATCTTTTTTTTAATAGTTGTAATTTTTTTTCCAATCAACTTCAGATGAGAAAAAAATGACAACTATTAGACAAAGAAGAATATAGCACTAAATTAGCTAAATTGCTCTATATTCGTTTTTTTCGAATATTCGCTATATTGCTATATATTCTTGTTTTAGAATATTACGAATATTCTAAAAAAACAAAGTTATAGCAATATAGAGAATATTCGAAAAAAAAAAAAGAATATAGAGCAATTTAGCTAATATAGTGCTATAATATTCTTTGTCTAAAAGTTGAAAAATTCGCAATAAAAATTCGAAAATTCGAATACGAAAATTCACATATTACACGATCATTACCTTGCCTATTTTTTGAGTAAAAAAAATTGTAGAATATAACGAATATTCGAATTTGCGAATATTTGATGAATATTCTACGAAATATTCGCGAAATATCGCGAATTCGAATATGAACCCTGCCGCTCATCACTATATATAATGTCATTGTTTAATACTGTTGAGGGAGCCCTGACAATCAAATCTTTTAGTCCTCCTCCTGGGTGGGCCCCTTACCCTATAGCTACTACTCTTATTCTGCATTTTAATAATGAGAGACATTTATTTACACCAACTGGCCTGGTTCTTGAGTCCACTATTGAGTTCACTTGTCTATTTGTTAGCCACTCCAACCACTAGTGATGTCGCGAACATAAAATTTTCAGTTCGCGAACAGCGAACGCGAACTTCCGCAAATGTTCGCGAACTGGCGAACCGGGCGAACCGCCATAGACTTCAATAGACAGGCGAATTTTAAAACCCACAGGGACTCTTTCTGGCCACAATAGTGATGAGAAAGTTGTTTCAAGGGGTCTAACACCTGGACTGTGGCATGCCGGAGGGGGATCTATGGCAAAACTCCCATGGAAAATTACGTAGTGGACGCAGAGTCGGGTTTTAATCCATAAAGGGCATAAATCAACTAACATTCCTAAATTGTTTGGAATAACGTGCTTTAAAACATCCAGTGTGTGTATACGATCAGGTATGATGTTGTATCGATCAGGTAGTGTAAGGGTTACGCCCGCATCACAGACATTGACAGACCAAACTCCCCTTTTAATGCACCGCAAACAGTTCATTTGCACAACCGCAAACTCCCCATTTGCACAAGGTTGGATACCAAGCTAGCCACGTCCCGGTGATGTCATTGAAGGTTTCTTCCTCCACCCAGCCACGTACAACACCAAGGGTCCCCGAAAGGTCAATTGAATTGATTTTTCGAACGGGGAGATGGTTAAAAAAACGCTGGCTCCCTCCCCTTTGTTTTTATCCACGGTGACTGCGTCTGCGCCGTGCAATTTACTGTCACACCCGATATGAGTGGTATTTTCTGTAGTACTATTCTCATCAGTTTAATCCCTCTAACGTCCCCGACTCCCCAATCTGGGGGCCATTTATTAAACAGATTTTTCGGACGGGGAGATGGTTAAAAAAACGCTGGCTCCCTCCACTCTGTTTTAATCCACGGTGACTGCGTCTGCACCGTGCAATTTACTGTCACACCCGATATGAGTGGTATTTTCTGTAGTACTATTCTCATCAGTTTAATCCCTCTAACGTCCCCAATCTGGGTGCCATTTATTGAATAGATTTTTCGAACGGGGAGATGGTTAAAAAAAACCTGGCTCCCTCCACTCTGTTTTAAACCACGGTGACTGCGTCTGCGCCGTGCAATTTACTGTCACACCCGGTATGAGTGGTTGGCACTGGCAGTGGGCACACTACAGTCAGTGGAAGAGGGCCTGACACACACTGGCAGCAGGCAAGCAACTGAATTTAGACTACTGTCTAAAAATTAAATGCCTTATTTATCGGCAAGCTACTGTGCCACCCGGTATCAGTGGTTGGCACTGGCAGTGGGCACACTACAGTCAGTGGAAGCGGGCCTGACACACACTGGCAGCAGGCAAGCAACTGAATTTAGACTACTGTCTAAAAATTAAATGCCTTATTTATCGGCAAGCTACTGTGCCACCCGGTATCAGTGGTTGGCACTGGCAGTGGGCACACTACAGTCAGTTGAAGTCGGCCTGACACACACTAGCAGCAGGCAAGCAGCTGAAATTACACTAAAGTGTAAAAATTAAATGCCTTTTTTATGCAAAGTCCTGTGCCAGCCGGTATGAGTGGTGGGCACTGGCAGTGGGCACACTACAGTCAGTGGAAGTCAGCCTGACACACACTGGCAGGCAACTAACCTTAGATTAAAGTGTAAAAATTAAGTGCCTATTTTTTAAGCAAAGTCCTGTGCCACTCGGTATGACAGGGGTGGGCACTGGCAGTGGGCACACTACAGTCAGTTGAAGTCGGCCTGACACACACTAGCAGCAGGCAAGCAGCTGAAATTACACTAAAGTGTAAAAATTAAATGCCTTTTTTATGCAAAGTCCTGTGCCAGCCGGTATGAGTGGTGGGCACTGGCAGTGGGCACACTACAGTCAGTGGAAGTCAGCCTGACACACACTGGCAGGCAACTAACCTTAGATTAAAGTGTAAAAATTAAGTGCCTATTTTTTAAGCAAAGTCCTGTGCCACTCGGTATGACAGGGGTGGGCACTGGCAGTGGGCACACTACAGTCAGTTGAAGTCGGCCTGACACACACTAGCAGCAGGCAAGCAGCTGAAATTACACTAAAGTGTAAAAATTAAATGCCTTTTTTATGCAAAGTCCTGTGCCAGCCGGTATGAGTGGTGGGCACTGGCAGTGGGCACACTACAGTCAGTGGAAGTCAGCCTGACACACACTGGCAGGCAACTAACCTTAGATTAAAGTGTAAAAATTAAGTGCCTATTTTTTAAGCAAAGTCCTGTGCCACTCGGGATGACAGGGGTGGGCACTGGCAGTGGGCACACTACAGTCAGTTGAAGTCGGCCTGACACACACTGGCAGGCAACTAACCTTAGATTAAAGTGTAAAAATGAAGTGCCTTTTTTTTAAGCAAAGTCCTGTGCCACACGGGATGACAGGGGTGGGCACTGGCAGTGGGCACACTACAGTCAGTTGAAGTCGGCCTGACACACACTAGCAGCAGGCAAGCAGCTGAAATTACACTAAAGTGTAAAAATTAAATGCCTTTTTTATGCAAAGTCCTGTGCCAGCCGGTATGAGTGGTGGGCACTGGCAGTGGGCACACTACAGTCAGTGGAAGTCAGCCTGACACACACTGGCAGGCAACTAACCTTAGATTAAAGTGTAAAAATTAAGTGCCTTTTTTTAAGCAAAGTCCTGTGCCACACGGAATGACAGGGGTGAGCACTGGCAGTGGGCACACTACAGTCTGTGGGCCTGCAGCTCCTCACACACAGGCAGGCCAGGCAACTGCAATATGTATATAAAGGAAAAAAAAAAAGCAGACTAATGTTGCAGCCCTAAAAAGGGCTTTTTGGGGTGCTGTCAGGACGCTGTCCTTACAGCAGAGATCAGATGAGTCTTTCAGGACTGGAGTGGACACTGAATTCACTAGCCTAGCTATCGATTTCCCAATTAAATCAGCAGCAGTTACAGTCTCCCTCCTCTCACTAAGACTGCAGCTTCAGAATGAATCTAAAATGGATGCTGTGCAGGAGGTGGGAGGGTCTGGGAGGGAGGGTATGCTGCTGATTGGCTGGAATGTGTCTGCTGACTGTGAGGTACAGGGTCAAAGTTTGCTCAATGATGATGTATAGGGGGCGGACCGAACATCGCATGTGTTCGCCCGGCAGAGGCGAACGCGAACAAGCTATGTTCGCCGGGAACTGTTCGCCGTCGGATAGTTCGGGCCATCTCTACCAACCACCACCAGGCAGGAGCCCCAACATCATCTTTGCATTGCAATATTCTTATCCCCATAAGTTTTTTTTATTTCCATCGACGGGACTGTGAAAAGGCAAATTTTTTTTGTGGGGAGATCTGTAGTTTTTTTATTAATATCATTTTGGCATTTGGTAAGACTTTTTGATCACTTTTTATTCCATTTTTTGAATTTCAATAGTAAGGGGGTGATTTGTTTTTTTTTTTCCATATTTTTTTTATATTTGTAAAAACCTTTATTTCACTTATTTTAAGTGCACCTAGGGCACTGCAATAGTCTGACTCTTCTCCTGTAGACTGCAATGATTTAACATTGAAGCCTAACAGAGATTCACTATGTTTCTATGGAGCCCTGCCACATGCAGGGCTCCAAAGGAACCTTGCTCTGGCAGGCCTCAGAGTCTTCAGAAGGCCCAAGGCTGCTACAGCAACTGAACCGCTCCGATCTCAGTGCTGGGGAGCCGATCTCAGATGCCGTGGTAACAATTGACCAGGGAATCTAAGAGGTTAAATATCTGTGAACAGAGTTATCGCATATTATGGACAATGCTGCCAGGTGTCTGCTGTGTAATACAGCAAGCACCAGGTGGCTATGGCACCTGCTCAGCGTCTGAGCGGGCACCATCTTTAAGGCTAGAGCTACATGACGGCCCGACACATAGGTCACAACTACACTGCGACATTGATGTTGCACCAATTTTTATAAGGCTAGTCCATGGTGTCGCACTGCGCACTGCAACGCGACAGTCGCAGAAAAATCCATGCTTGTCACAGCATGTCGCAGTGCGACACCATAGACTATAATTATAAAAATTGTCGCACGACATTCGCGACACATGTCGTCATGTAGCCCTTGCTGTAAATGTGGTCAGGAAAAGGTTAACGCTATGGTCACCTTTGGGGGCAATTGTTTTATTATTGCATTTTCACTCATTTTTGGCAAAAATCGTTTTTTCAGTTGTCTCATAAACATACATTTAAACAATATTCGTACTCGTTTCCTAATAATATGGCTCCAGTGTTGGACTGGGGTACATAGGGCCCACCAGTATTGTGCACTGCACTATATCAAAGTGTTTATCATTAAGCAACTCCTTGTAGTTGATGATTTATCTGTTATTTACAGTCAGTAGTTTGGATAGCACTCACACATGGAAATTCCTTATCCTGGATGAACCACCCTTTCCCTCAGCCATCCTAAACAATATCCAAAGTAAAGCAAATGTTTGCCAGCATCTTCAAATGGAAAAGTGTACTGGAGTGAATAGGCCACCATGTAACAATCCCTATAGGGTCTTTCTCAAGTGTCTTGACCACTTGAGTAAGACCCTATAGGAGTCAATATGTGGTGGCGAATGGCGTATTCACTCCAGTAAACTTTTTCATCTGATCCTATGGGCACCTCAGCAAGACTGACCCTGTGGCCATAGTGGTGAGGCAAGCCTGACCCAACAGGCACTGCTGTGAGCCTGACCCTATGGGCACTGTGTTTAAAGAGGCAGGCCTGACCCAATGGGCACTGCTGTGAGCCTGACCCTATGGGCACTGTGTTTAAAGAGGCAGGCCTGACCCAATGGGCACTGCTGTGAGCCTGACCCAATGGGCACAGCTGTGAGCCTGACCCTATGGGCACTGTGTTTAAAGAGGCAGGCCTGACCCAATGGGCACTGCTGTGAGCCTGACCCAATGGGCACAGCTGTGAGCCTGACCCTACAAGCAAGGCGATGCAGCAGGCCTCACCCTATGGTCACCGCTGAGAGCAGTGTCATCTTGATGCCATGAACAGGAATATTTTAGAGGGTGAGACCAGAGGATTGACATGTGGGTCTTACGTGTTCATTGAAGGACACAGAACTAAGACAAAAAACTGAAAATGGCCAGAAAACACTTGTAAAAAAACACAAAAAACTGCAGGTGGCGACATTAGTGATGGTGTTGGGGAGAAGAGAAATATGGATTGTTTTCAATGGTATCGGCACTGTCCATCACAGACATAAGACGTCTGCGGCATCTTCAGCCAAGTCCCATGCACCATATAAAAGTGGCATCACAAAAGTAAATACGTGCAGGTAATTTGTCTAACACAAAACAAGCAACTGAAGTCAATCTGTATTGACGTGATTTACGGTGAATTCCATGAATCCAGCATTCGATAGTCTGGAATTTCTGTGGAAGGGGCTCCATCCTAGTGATAAGTACGGTAATATACACGCACAGAGATGGGGGGGTATATCTCATTGCTGGGCTGCATTATTTTGATTTGAGGCATGACTCAGCTTAAAAAAAAAAGATCTCACAATAAATGTGGTGTACATTACATGATGCCGGCGACAACCCTTCCCTCTGACAACTAAGTGGACTCCAAAATATAGCGACAATGACCCAATAACACATAATAAGTAATAACATTAACCCTTGCCATTCCAACACCCTGCACAACCTCTGATCCTTACACCACAAAGCCACGTTTCATCTGGACTCTGGAATATAATAACTCAGCTATAAATGATACAAGGTAGATGTAGCAGAGCTGAGTCTGTCAAGCGAGTGATTGTATGGCTCTAACTCTTTAAAATAAGCTCATGCAGTCGGTTCAGCAGCAGTCCTATGCAAAAACCAAAACCAAAAAACAATGTGCTAGACGACAAACTCGACTCTGCTACATCACAAAAAAAAGAGCAAGAAAAG
Organism: Bufo bufo; assembly: GCF_905171765.1. Taxonomy (NCBI): domain Eukaryota; kingdom Metazoa; phylum Chordata; class Amphibia; order Anura; family Bufonidae; genus Bufo; species Bufo bufo. The sequence continues at coordinate 147,115,033 of NC_053397.1, read as the reverse complement.
AGCAAGACACAGCACATAAGTCACAGGCGATGTGAAAGAGCTAGAAGGTTACCTCCGGGAGGAGACGAGACACAGCCTGGCACCGCAGTGCACACTGTCAGCACCAGGCACAGCAGCTGCTACAAGCTGGGCACACTATAAACCCGCCGCCGCGCTCTGCAGACTTCAGATATTGGGCGGGCAGCGGGGAACCTAACTGGCTGTGCAGCCTGTGCTGCGTAGGGATGCAGATACTGTACGCAGAGCACAGCGCACACACGGCACACATGAGGAGGCGGGGCCCACCATGGTGGAAGGTGGACCTAGCTGCACTAGGCAGCACAACAAGAGCTACAGGGGAGCGGAGGCACTGGGCAGCGGCAGCATTGGCAAGTGAAGTGGCGAGGTGATCATCAATCAGTCATCTAGCCACTTGCTAACATTAAGCCTGAGTGCTTATTGAAGTGGCAGGCAGCGGCGCTGGAGCTGCCTGCTGCACTAATCATTAACTGTAAATCCCAGGGGCCCACCGAGGATTTCCCCGACTCCTCGGTGGGTCAGTCCGAGCCTGTATGGCTCAGGCAGCATGACAAATGTGGTGCAGGGATAGATACTTTTGTACAGCTCTGTATAATTGGTTGGATTAGTTTGAGACAGAATTTTGTGCCAGAATTGTGGTAGCTCTAAATATCACATATTAGGACATTTCCTTTCCTAACAAGCCACACCCCCTTTCCAATAAGCCATGCCCGTAGTCAAGCTAGATGCACGCAAGATGCACCAAATTGCATCAAATGTTGGTGCAGTTTACGACATTGTTCAGCTGCTTTAACCAGCTAGGAGCTGGGGTAGATTTCAGTTATAATTTACATGTTTTCTTATAGTAAATGTGTTGGGTTGTGGCTGCCCACTCTCTTCTGTTACTACTACTACTAGTATTGCTACCCATAGACAGTCTTGTATGTTTCATGCTATACTGCTCCTGCTGCTGCCATATTGCGGCCACATACCATTATATACCACTATATCCGTACCGTATCCTTTCCACATCCACACTGCACTGCTGCTGCTCCCAGGTTGTTCACAATGAGCCACTTTTTAGTCTGACAATCAACACTTGTGCGTGTTGTATGGGCAGGCATTCTGACCCCGTCAAAGCATATTTTATGGACACTTTGTCCCTCCAACCACTTTTTTTGATCCCATAACATCATCTGCCCATGATAAGGGACCATTTTTGGATGCTTTGGAATCTGAAAAAGCATAAAACGTGTTGGTACGGTGTGTTTTTAAACACGCAGTACAGTATGTTAACGCCGTCAAATTTGTGTTTACCCATAGGTATGTATGTCACTGTCACTTAGACATCATTTACTATTGCTGTTATTACGTTCCAGAGCTTGGGAGGGGGAAAAAATTCATAAAAAATAAATGGAAAAAAAAACTAGTTTTCCTAAAAGTCATAGGAGGCTAGAGGGGGTTATATTCCAATTTTTCAGGGCAAATGGAGCAACTTAGGTTTGGCCTGAACCAATTCGGGTCTAAACTGAACTTAATTTTTTTTTTTGGCTGAACCGACTGGTTCGCTCATTTCTAGTGTAAAAGTCTTTGAATTTTGGATGCATACACATTTTTTGAATGACCCCCATTGTCTATTCCCATTTATTTTTATTGCACACATTATCCATTCACATGAAGATGGTACCTTCATTCTCCTGTATCTAATATCTCTCTCTTCAACCAATGCACAGTACATCAGTGCTGCCAGTGGCCTCCCTTCCCCCATCACCTTTCACCTGTTTCACCAGCTTCCCTCTAGAGAGTCACGACTCTGATCAGCTCTATTGTGCTTCACTCCACCACCAACAATTAGTACAACCAGTAGGTACTCAGAGGACACAATAGATGATCAACTTAAAGGGAATGTGTTAACAGAAAGTGACCTATTGTTTAAATCACGTTTTTATGTTTTACATATTTTTTTTGTGATGTTATTTTGAATTTTCCATGTCAATATCTATATTTTAACAAAAAACATAAAATCCTGAAGTTTTCGCACTGGTCACTGAGCCTAATAATAGATGCCACTTCTTGTTCTGTACAGATATCACCTCTCTGTATAGATAAGACAGGTTATCTATCCTTTCCTTGTACAATGACATCTGCACAGGTCACAGAGCATGCCTAGAAAACTTTCCCATACAAGTCAATGAGGTCACCTCCTTTCCTTTGTGTCTATGGACCATGGGGCTGCCGTAAAGCAATTTTCTTAATGTTTTACTAAATGCTGTTTAGAACAACCCAGGCAAGATGGCTCCCCCCCTCCCCCATAATCATGTTCAGGAAATAGAATAATAAAGTCTGCAATCAGAAAATAAAAACAGATTAGATATAAAAAAAAAGATGTGTTACTATCCTGCTTTAACTGGCAGAAAGCATTTTTGGTGACACATTTCCTTTAAAACTGTTCCAATTAAAAGGAGAAGTATACTTTAAAGAAGCACACTCCACCCCTAAATATTTATATGCAGGAGATGTGCCCCTATAACCATTACAGCAGCTAACTAATTTAGTTTATGACTGCTGTAAACCCACCACAACTTCTCCTTTCTCATATCTTCACTTCTGCCATGTAACTGTGACATCAGAAGGGTAGTATTTTTGTGAGCTGATATGTCAGAAAAATAAGGGAAGAAACTTTACAAAAGGGATTTTCCAGGACTATAATATTAACAACTTTTCCTTAGGATAAGTCATCAATAAGAGATCAGTGGGAGTAGGATTCCCAGAATGCCCCAAATGATCCGCTGACTGAGGGGGCCATGAAGCTCCAGCGAGCTCCACGTGCCCTTCATTGTTTAATTTCTTTGGAAATGTCTGCTATAGCAACAATTAAAACCGTCAGTAGTTTGTATCAGTATTTGTAAGCCCAAACCTGGAGAGGCTCCAGTGGAGTTTTTCTCTGTAGATTCTATGAAAGTGACTACAGGCTCAAAAGTTGTCCTGATCATGTCCAACTCACAGATGCAGGTACAGAATTGGCATTTTTGGGTCCCCAAACAAAGCCCAGAGGACCCTTGATGTACCGCTAGTCTCCGCCACATAGCACTGCTAAACTCCACATCATTACAACACTAATATAGTGACCCCCATGCAGTATGAAATCCCCTGATGTGCCCCTAAAACAGTGTATTACCTCCTGCTGTGTCCCCACACAGGGCATTCTCACCTAGCACTCATTTCAACATCATTTTATCATGGCTGGCTGCGCCAAACAGTGACGTGCACAGACATTTTGAAGGGCAGGGGCTTAAGTAAAAAAAAAAAAGGGCACTTGTCATAATTTCAAAATATGTTTGTACCACGAAGTTTACTTTTCTAGAAGTCCTACCTTGTTCTCTATGAATTTTTTGATACTGTAATTGTAGACACGACAGAATCCACAAATATAACTTTTTGGGTTTCACCGTACATATTATGGTAAAATGAGTGATGTCATTACAAGACTCTACAGACTCTAATATGCAAAGAGACAAAGCACTACAACCCCCAGTATGCAAAAGGACAAAGCACTACAACTATTGTTCCTTTGCATACTTGATTTGTTCCTGGACTTTAAATTATATACAATATATTACCAGGGCGGGCACTGAGGGCAGACAGGCACTAAAGGAACTTAGGCAACAGACGGAGTCACAGAGGCCGGCGCTTGCTCCCCTGCATTAATCCCGCTGGGGGGGGGTCACGTGACGTAGCAGATGTGCGTCACACACGTCCGCTACCCATGCAGCCCCTGCGCTAGCCTTAAAGGACCCTGTCACCCTGCACTGGTGAGCGGCCGAACTGGTAAATAAATTGTATCGGTGAATAAATTGCGCTGCCGCCGGGGAAATGGAGGGGGGGGGGGGCACGTGCGGACTCACGGTGCGCTTGTAGTGGGTTGGCTTGGGGCCGTCTTTTAATATTGATTGGACCCTGGGCGAGAATTTATTTGGGCCCCCTGGATCCCGCCTTCCCACACCCTTGCAGGCAATCACGCCCTCCACCACTATATATAATATAGCTTACAGTGAATGACTGTAAATACTTACAGTTCTGAAGACTCCAGCAGGCTCAGGATCAGTGCTCTGGGCAGCTAGGCTCAGGGCTGGAAGTGGGCACCGCTCTGCAGTTCAGGAAGGAGACTGGGGCTCAGCTCACCCTAGCATTACAGTGCACCCAAGCACCCCACAGTATGCAGTATAGCACCCTATAGTATATAGCACCCACAGTATGCAGTATAGCACCCTATAGTATACTGCATCCCACAGTATGCAATACATAGTATAACACCCCATAGTATGCAGTATAGCATCCATAGTATGCAGTATAGCATCCTATAGTATATAGCACCCCACAGTATGCAGTATAGCACCCTATAGTATACAGCAACCCACAGTATGCGATACATAGTATAACACCCCACATTATGCAGTATAGCTTCCTATAGCATAGAGTATATCACCCCACAATATACAGTAGAGCAGTATAGCACTCCACAATATACAGCACCCCACAATATACAGTAGAGCAGTATAGAACCCAGTATACAGCACCCCACAGTATAAAGTAGAGCAGTAGAGCACCAAGTATACAGCACCCCACAGTATACATTAGAGCAGTATAGCACCCAGTATACAGCACCCAACAATATACAGCACCCCACAGTATACAGTAGAGCAGTATAGCACCCAGTATACAGCACCCCACCATATACAGTAGAGCAGTATAGCACCACATAGTATACAGCACCCCCAGTATATAATCTCATACAGCAGCCCCCCAGTATATAATCCCACACAGCAGCCCCCCAGTATACAGTGGGGGAAATAATTATTTGACCCCTCACTGATTTTGTAAGTTTGTCCAATGACAAAGAAATGAAAAGTCTCAGAACAGTATCATTTCAATGGTAGGTTTATTGTAACAGTGGCAGATAGCACATCAAAAGGAAAATCGAAAAAAAAACTTTAAATAAAAGATAGCAACTGATTTGCATTTCATTGAGTGAAATAAGTATTTGAACCCCTACCAACCATTAAGAGTTCTGGCTCCCACAGAGTGGTTAGACACTTCTACTCAATTAGTCACCCTCATTAAGGACACCTGTCTTAACTAGTCACCTGTATAAAAGACACCTGTCCACAGAATCAATCAATCAAGCAGACTCCAAACTCTCCAACATGGGAAAGACCAAAGAGCTGTCCAAGGATGTCAGAGACAAAATTGTAGACCTGCACAAGGCTGGAATGGGCTACAAAACCATTAGCAAGAAGCTGGGAGAGAAGGTGACAACTGTTGGTGCGATTGTTCGAAAATGGAAGGAGCACAAAATGACCATCAATCGACCTCGCTCTGGGGCTCCACGCAAGATCTCAGCTCGTGGGGTGTCAATGGTTCTGAGAAAGGTGAAAAAGCATCCTAGAACTACACGGGAGGAGTTAGTTAATGACCTCAAATTAGCAGGGACCACAGTCACCAAGAAAACCATTGGAAACACATTACACCGCAATGGATTAAAATCCTGCAGGGCTCGCAAGGTCCCCCTGCTCAGGAAGGCACATGTGCAGGCCCGTCTGAAGTTTGCCAATGAACACCTGAATGATTCAGAGAGTGACTGGGAGAAGGTGCTGTGGTCTGATGAGACCAAAATAGAGCTCTTTGGCATTAACTCAACTCGCTGTGTTTGGAGGAAGAAAAATGCTGCCTATGACCCCCAAAACACCGTCCCCACCGTCAAGCATGGGGGTGGAAACATTTTGCTTTGGGGGTGTTTTTCTGCTAAGGGCACAGGACAACTTATTCGCATAAACGGGAAAATGGACGGAGCCATGTATCGTGAAATCCTGAGCGACAACCTCCTTCCCTCTGCCAGGAAACTGAAAATGGGTCGTGGATGGGTGTTCCAGCACGACAATGACCCAAAACATACAGCAAAGGCAACAAAGGAGTGGCTCAAGAAGAAGCACATTAAGGTCATGGAGTGGCCTAGCCAGTCTCCGGACCTTAATCCAATCGAAAACCTATGGAGGGAGCTCAAGCTCAGAGTTGCACAGAGACAGCCTCGAAACCTTAGGGATTTAGAGATGATCTGCAAAGAGGAGTGGACCAACATTCCTCCTAAAATGTGCGCAAACTTGGTCATCAATTACAAGAAACGTTTGACCTCTGTGCTTGCAAACAAGGGTTTTTCCACCAAGTATTAAGTCTTTTTTTGTTAGAGGGTTCAAATACTTATTTCACTCAATGAAATGCAAATCAGTTGCTATCTTTTATTTAAAGTTATTTTTTCGATTTTCCTTTTGATGTGCTATCTGCCACTGTTACAATAAACCTACCATTGAAATGATACTGTTCTGAGACTTTTCATTTCTTTGTCATTGGACAAACTTACAAAATCAGTGAGGGGTCAAATAATTATTTTCCCCACTGTATATAATCCCACACAGCAGCCCCCCCCAGTATATAATCTCATACAGCAGCCCCCCCAGTATATAAACTCATACAGCAGCCCCCCAGGAAATAATCTCATACAGAAGCCCCAGGAAATAATCTCATACAGCAGCCCCCCCAGTATATAATCCCACACAGCAGCCCCCCCCAGTATATAATACCACACAGAAGCCCCCCCAGCAGGGGCGTAGAGTGGGGGGGGGCTGTTGCCCCGGGTGGCAAATTGTAGGGGGCGCCAGGCAGAAAGCAGGAAGAAAGAGGGTGATGGCCTATGGCTCCCATCCCCTCCGATCCGCCTGGCCTGAAGCTTTAAGAAGCAGCAGAGCGGCGCAGGAGTCCAGGAGATCGCGATTATATCACCGAGACCTCCTGCACCGGGTCTCGGGAGATGACGCGATGACGCGATGACACGGCGCAGGAGGGCAGTGTGATGTGTTACTGACCGCCTGCGCCGGGACGCCCAAGCAAAGACTACAAGAAGTGATGAAGAGAGGTGGGTATTATTATATATTTTTTTTTAATGTAAGTACTGGGGGCCATACTAAGGGCACTATGGAGGTGGGCAGAAGAGATACAAAGGAGGCCAGTATATTTAGAAAGAATGGGCACTATTTGATATTATACAGGGGGCCATTATATATTATACAGGGGGCCATTATATATTATACAGGGGGACATTATATATTATAGTTATACAGTGGGGCCATAATATATAATAATTATACAAGGGGGCCATCATATATTATACATAGGGGCCATTATATATTATAATTATACAGAGAGGCTATTAATAATGGGCCCTCTGTCTCTGTATAATTCTAATATGTAATGGCCCCCCTGTATAATTATTATATATTATGGCCCCCCTGTATAATTATTATATATTATGGCCCTCCTGTATAATTATTATATATTATGGCCCCACTGTATAACTATAATTTATAGTTATACAGTGGGGCCATAATATATAATAATTATACAGGGGGGGCCATAATATATAATAATTATACAGGGGGGCCATTATATATAATAATTATACAGGGGGGCCATTATATATTAGAATTATACAGAGGGCCCATTATTAATAGCCTCTCTGTTTAATTATTATTTATTATGGCCCCTCTGTATAACTATAATATATAATGGCCCCTCTGTATAATATATAATGGCCCCCTTATATAATTATTATTTATTATGGCCCCTCTGTATAACTATAATATATAATGCCCCCCCTGTATATTATATATAGTGACCCCTCTGTAATATTAGGATATATAATGGCCCCCTCTGTATTATTGTTATATATATATAATCGCCCCTCTGTATAATTAATATATATAATGACCCCTCTGTAATATTAGGATATATAATGGACCCTTTGTATAATTACTATATATAATGACCCCCCTGTATTATTATAATATATAATGGCTCCCTCTGTATTATTAGGATATATAATGGCCCATTATTAGAGTTGAGCGAACACCTGGATGTTCGGGTTCGAGAAGTTCGGCCGAACTTCCCGGAAATGTTCGGGTTCGGGATCCGAACCCGACCCGAACTTCGTCCCGAACCCGAACCCCATTGAAGTCAATGGGGACCCGAACTTTTCGGCACTAAAAAGGCTGTAAAACAGCCCAGGAAAGGGCTACAGGGCTGAAAAAGGCAGCAAAATGTAGTTAAATCCCCTGCAAACAAATGTGGATAGGGAAATAAATAAAAATAAAAATAAAATAAATAAAAATTAACCAATATCAATTGGAGAGAGGTCCCATAGCAGAGAATCTGGCTTCATGTCAGCAGAGAATCAGTCTTCATGTCATAGCAGAGAATCAGGCTTCACGTCACCCACCACTGTGACAGTCCATTGTCAGATATTTAGGCCCCGGCACCCAGGCAGAGGAGAGAGGTCCCATAACAGAGATTCAGGCTTCATGTCAGCAGAGAATCAGTCTTCATGTCATAGCAGAGAATCATGCTTCACGTCACCCAACATTGGAACAGTCCATTGTCAGATATTCAGGCTTCATGTCAGCGACTCAGCAGAGAATCAATCTTCATGTCATAGCAGAGAATCAGGCTTTATGTCACCCACCACTGGAACAGGCCACTGTCAGATATTTTTAGGCCCCGTCACCCAGACAGAGGAGAGGTTCATTCAACTTTGGGTTGCCCCGCAATATAATGGTAAAATGAAAATAAAAATAGGATTGAATGAGGAAGTGCCCTGGAGTACAATAATATATGGTTAAGGGGAGGTAGTTAATGTCTAATCTGCACAAGGGATGGACAGGTCCTGTGGGATCCATGCCTGGTTCATTTTTATGAACGTCAGCTTGTCCACATTGGCTGTAGACAGGCGGCTGCGTTTGTCTGTAATGACGCCCCCTGCCGTGCTGAATACACATTCAGACCAAACGCTGGCCGCCGGGCAGGCCAGCACCTCCAAGACATAAAAGGCTAGCTCTGGCCACGTGGACAATTTGGAGACCCAGAAGTTGAATGGGGCCGAACCATCAGTCAGTAAGTGGAGGGGTGTGCACACGTACTGTTCCACCATGTTAGTGAAATGTTGCCTCCTGCTAACACGTTCCGTAAAAGGTGGTGGTGCAGTTAGCTGTGGCGTGGTGACAAAACTTTTCCACATCTCTGCCATGCTAACCCTGCCCTCTTGCTCCTCCTCTGCCTTCGCTTTGGGCTTCCACTTGTTCCCCTGTGACATTTGGGAATGCTCTCAGTAGCGCGTCTACCAACGTGCGCTTGTACTCGCGCATCTTTCTATCACGCTCCAGTGCAGGAAGTAAGGTGGGCACATTGTCTTTGTACCGTGGATCCAGCATGGTGGCAACCCAGTAGTCCGCACACGTTAAAATGTGGGCAACTCTGCTGTCGTTGCGCAGGCACTGCAGCATGTAGTCGCTCATGTGTGCCAGGCTGCCCAGAGGTAAGGACAAGCTGTCCTCTGTGGGAGGCGTATCGCCATCGTCCTGCATTTCCCCCCAGCCACGCACCAGTGATGGGCCCGAGCTGCGTTGGGTGCCACCCCGCTGTGAACATGCTTCATCCTCATCCTCCTCCACCTCCTCCTAATCTTCGTCCTCCTCGTCCTCCAGTAGTGGGCCCTGTCTGGCCACATTTGTACCTGGCCTCTGCTGTTGCAAAAAACCTCCCTCTGAGTCACTTCGAAGAGACTGGCCTGAAAGTGCTAAAAAATGACCCCTCTTTCTCCTCCTCCTCCTACTCCTGGGCCACCTCCTCTTCCATCATCGCCCTAAGTGTTTTCTCAAGGAGACATAGAAGTGGTATTGTAACGCTGAGACTGCTGGTACTAAAATGAGGATGGGGCAACGGAAACCGGGGGAGGGAGGAAAAGAGGCCACCGGCCCTTTTGACTTCAACCAAATAAAACTCAGACAACTTAGTTTTATGAACCACTCTTTTACTAGGTGATGATCGGCCACAGCAAATTGTTTCCTTATTAACAAAAACGGTATCAAAACCCCACCTCCTACACGAACCATTCCTCCGATGCGGTATACCACCCTGGGTCCCCAGGGCATACGTACGCCAATAACTCTTTACCACGAGCTTTCATTTTCAAATGCCGCCAGCTGTGACTTCACTTCTCCTTCACCGAACCTCAAAAGAGAGACATAATGAACCAAACTGGTCTTTCAACCATAACCACCATCATTATTCTTCTTATTATTATTATATATATATTTTTTTTTTTACATATATGAATTGTATAAAAATAACCTGATATAAAAATAAATTAGAAACCTAAGGGCGGGAGGGAGGGCAACTCGGCTTACCCTGTCAAGAGGAAGTGCTACACACTGCCCTCCTCTATATAAGCCTACCCTTACTCCTCCTCCTACCGTCTCACCCCTCCTTCCCAACTCCACCTACACTTCTTTAACCCCTTACCATCCTCTCACTACCAACAACCCGGGGCCTATTCCTTAACCCCTACCCAGGGAAACATAAGGGGAAGGGGGACCACCAGTCCCTCATCACCCTCCTTACCCTGTCGGGTGCTCTCCATAACGGCGTCATCGCCACTGGCCATGTTGGTGGTGTACTCGAAACAGCGCAACAGGGCACACAGGTCTCGCATGGAGGCCCAGTCATTGGTGGTGAAGTGGTGCTGTTCCGCAGTGCGACTGACCCGTGCGTGCTGCAGCTGAAACTCCACTATGGCCTGCTGCTGCTCGCACAGTCTGTCCAGCATGTGCAAGGTGGAGTTCCACCTGGTGGGCACGTCGCATATGAGGCGGTGAGCGGGAAGGCCGAAGTTACGCTGTAGCGCAGACAGGCGAGCAGCGGCAGGATGTGAACGCCGGAAGCGCGAACAGACGGCCCGCACTTTATGCAGCAGCTCTGACATGTCGGGGTAGTTGTGAATGAACTTCTGCACCACCAAATTCAGCACATGCGCCAGGCAAGGGATGTGCGTCAAACCGGCTAGTCCCAGAGCTGCAACGAGATTTCGCCCATTATCGCACACCACCAGGCCGGGCTTGAGGCTCACCGGCAGCAACCACTCGTCGGTCTGTTGTTCTATACCCCGCCACAACTCCTGTGCGGTGTGGGGCCTGTCCCCCAAACATATAAGTTTCGGAATGGCCTGCTGATGTTTACCCCGGGCTGTGCTGAAGTTGGTGGTGAAGGTGTGTGGCTGACTGGATGAGCAGGTGGAAGAAGAGGAGGAGGAAGCTGAGTAGGAGGAGGAGGAGACAGGAGGCAAAGAATGTTGCCCTGCGATCCTTGGCGGCGGAAAGACGTGCGCCAAAGAGCTCTCCGCCTGGGGCCCAGCCGCCACTACATTTACCCAGTGTGCAGTTAGGGAGATATAGCGTCCCTGGCCATGCTTACTGGTCCACGTATCTGTGGTTAGGTGGACCTTGCCACAGATGGCGTTGCGCAGTGCACACTTGATTTTATCGGATACTTGGTTGTGCAGGGAAGGCACGGCTCTCTTGGAGAAGTAGTGCCGGCTGGGAACAACATACTGTGGGACAGCAAGCGACATGAGCTGTTTGAAGCTGTCTGTGTCCACCAGCCTAAATGACAGCATTTCATAGGCCAGTAATTTAGAAATGCTGGCATTCAGGGCCAGGGATCGAGGGTGGCTAGGTGGGAATTTACGCTTTCTCTCAAATGTTTGTGAGATGGAGAGCTGAACGCTGCCGTGTGATATGGTTGAGATGCTTGGTGACGCAGGTGGTGGTGTTGGTGGTACATCCCATGTTTGCTGGGCGGCAGGTGCCAACAATCCTCCAGAGGCGGAGGAAGAGGCAGAGGCGGCAGCAGCAGAAGAGGCCGAGGCGGCAGCAGCAGAAGAGGTAGCAGGGGGAGCCTGAGTGACTTCCTTGTTTTTAAGGTGTTTACTCCACTGCAGTTTATGCTTTGCATGCAGGTGCCTGGTCATGCAGTTTGTGCTAAGGTTTAGAAAGTTAATGCCTCCCTTCAGGCTCTGATGGCACAGCGTGCAAACCACTCGGGTCTTGTCGTCAGCACATTGTTTGAAGAAGTGCCATGCCAGGGAACTCCTTGAAGCTGCTTTTGGGGTGCTCGGTCCCAGATAGCGGCGGTCAGTAGCAGGCGGAGTCTCTTGGCGGCGGGTGTTCTGCTTTTGCCCACTGCTCCCTCTTTTGCTACGCTGTTGGCTCGGTCTCACCACTGCCTCTTCCTCCGAACTGTGAAAGTCAGTGGCACGACCTTCATTCCATGTGGGGTCTAGGACCTCATCGTCCCCTGCATCGTCTTCATCCCTGACCTCCTGTTCAGTCTGCACACTGCAGAAAGATGCATCAGTTGGCACCTGTGTTTCGTTATCATCAGAGACGTGCTGAGGTGGTATTCCCATGTCCTCAGCATCAGGAAACATAAGTGGTTGTGCGTTAGTGCATTCTATGTCTTCCACCGCTGGGGAAGGGCTAGGTGGATGCCCTTGGGAAACCCTGCCAGCAGAGTCTTCAAACAGCATAAGAGACTGCTGCATAACTTGAGGCTCAGACAGTTTCCCTGGTATGCATGGGGGTGATGTGACAGACTGATGGGCTTGGTTTTCATGCGCCATCTGTGCGCTTTCTGCAGAAGACTGGGTGGGAGATAATGTGAACGTGCTGGATCCACTGTCGGCCACCCAATTGACTAATGCCTGTACCTGCTCAGGCCTTACCATCCTTAGAACGGCATTGGGCCCCACCAAATATCCCTGTAAATTCTGGCGGCTACTGGGACATGAGGTAGTTGGTACACTAGGACGTGTGGCTGTGGCAGAACGGCCACGTCCTCTCCCAGCACCAGAGGGTCCACTAACACCACCACGACCATGTCCGCGTCCCTTACTAGATGTTTTCCTCATTGTTCCCGTTCACCACAATAAGAAAAATATTATTTGGCCCAATGTATTGAATTCAAATTCAGGCCTTTTTTTAGACACCTAACACTATCTGGCTATCTATTTAGGTACCGTATTACACTAATACAGGCACAGCAGTAATGACAGATTTAGCTGAATATAAATTTGAGGCCTATTATTTAGGCGCTGGGTGACAGGTATACGTTTACGGACAGAATTAGACTTGGATATGCACAGTAGCGTGTGTGTGAAGTTATTGAGAATGACCATATCCGCACCTTAAATCTAATATACCCTTTTATGGATAGATTTAAAGTAGGCCTGATACAGCAGAAACCAATAATTTAGGAAATTGCTAGGTTGGGAATTGTATTTCAACCCAGAACAAAAACTGTGCTTTGACGGACACAATATAACTTGACCAGCTACAGCAATAACCACAGATTTAGCTGAATATAAATTTGAGGCCTATTATTTAGGCGCTGGGTGACAGGTATACGTTTACGGACAGAATTAGACTTGAATATGCACACTAGCGTGTGTGTGAAGTTATTGAGAATGACCCTATCAGCACCTTGAATCTAATATACCCTTTTAGGAATATATTTAAAGTAGGCCTGATACAGCAGAAACCACTAATTTAGGAAATTGCTAGGTTGGGAATTGTATTTCAACCCAGAACAAAAACTGTGCATTGACGGACACAAAATAACTTGACCAGCTACAGCAATAACCCCAGATTTAGCTGAATATAAATTTGAGGCCTATTATTTAGGCGCTGGGTGACAGGTATACGTTTACGGACAGAATTAGACTTGGATATGCACAGTAGCGTGTTTGTAAAGTTATTGAGAATGACCCTATCAGCACCTTGCATCTAATATACCCTTTTAGGGATAGATTTAAAGTAGGCCTGATACAGCAGAAACCACTAATTTAGGAAATTGCTAGGTTGGGAATTGTATTTCAACCCAGAACAAAAACTGTGCTTTGACGGACACAAAATAACTTGACCAGCTACAGCAATAACCACAGATTTAGCTGAATATAAATTTGAGGCCTATTATTTAGGTGCTAGGTGACAGGTATACGTTTACGGACAGAATTAGACTTGGATATGCACAGTAGCGTGTGTGTGAAGTTATTGAGAATGACCCTATCAGCACCTTGAATCTAATATACCCTTTTAGGGATAGATTTAAAGTAGGCCTGATACAGCAGAAACCACTAATTTAGGAAATTGCTAGGTTGGGAATTGTATTTCAACCCAGAACAAAAACTGTGCTTTGACGGACACAATATAACTTGACCAGCTACAGCAATAACCACAGATTTAGCTGAATATAAATTTGAGGCCTATTATTTAGGCGCTGGGTGACAGGTATACGTTTACGGACAGAATTAGACTTGGATATGCACAGTAGCGTGTGTGTGAAGTTATTGAGAATGACCCTATCAGCACCTTGAATCTAATATACTCTTTTATGGATATATTTAAAGTAGGCCTGATACAGCAGAAACCACTAATTTAGGAAATTGCTAGGTTGGGAATTGTATTTCAACCCAGAACAAAAACTGTGCTTTGACGGACACAATATAACTTGACCAGCTACAGCAATAACCACAGATTTAGCTGAATATAAATTTGAGGCCTATTATTTAGGCGCTGGGTGACAGGTATACGTTTACGGACAGAAGTAGACTTGGATATGCACAGTAGCGTGTGTGTGAAGTTATTGAGAATGACCCTATCAGCACCTTGAATCTAATATACCCTTTTTAGGATAGATGTAAAGTAGGCCTGATACAGCAGAAACCACTAATTTAGGAAATTGCTAGGTTGGGAATTGTATTTCAACCCAGAACAAAAACTGTGCTTTGACGGACACAATATAACTTGACCAGCTACAGCAATAACCACAGATTTAGCTGAATATAAATTTGAGGCCTATTATTTAGGCGCTGGGTGACAGGTATACGTTTACGGACAGAATTAGACTTGGATATGCACAGTAGCGTGTGTATGAAGTTATTGAGAATGACCCTATCAGCACCTTGAATCTAATATACCCTTTTTAGGATAGATTTAAAGTAGGCCTGATACAGCAGAAACCACTAATTTAGGAAATTGCTAGGTTGGGAATTGTATTTCAACCCAGAACAAAAACTGTGCTTTGACGGACACAATATAACTTGACCAGCTACAGCAATAACCACAGATTTAGCTGAATATAAATTTGAGGCCTATTATTTAGGCGCTGGGTGACAGGTATACGTTTACGGACAGAATTAGACTTGGATATGCACAGTAGCGTGTGTGTGAAGTTATTGAGAATGACCCTATCAGCACCTTGAATCTAAGATACCCTTTTAGGGATAGATTTAAAGTAGGCCTGATACAGCAGAAACCACTAATTTAGGAAATTGCTAGGTTGGGAATTGTATTTCAACCCAGAACAAAAACTGTGCTTTGACGGACACAATATAACTTGACCAGCTACAGCAATAACCACAGATTTAGCTGAATATAAATTTGAGGCCTATTATTTAGGCGCTGGGTGACAGGTATACGTTTACGGACAGAATTAGACTTGGATATGCACAGTAGCGTGTGTGTGAAGTTATTGAGAATGACCCTATCAGCACCTTGAATCTAAGATACCCTTTTAGGGATAGATTTAAAGTAGGCCTGATACAGCAGAAACCACTAATTTAGGAAATTGCTAGGTTGGGAATTGTATTTCAACCCAGAACAAAAACTGTGCTTTGACGGACACAATATAACTTGACCAGCTACAGCAATAACCACAGATTTAGCTGAATATAAATTTGAGGCCTATTATTTAGGCGCTGGGTGACAGGTATACGTTTACGGACAGAATTAGACTTGGATATGCACAGTAGCGTGTGTGTGAAGTTATTGAGAATGACCCTATCAGCACCTTGAATCTAATATACTCTTTTATGGATATATTTAAAGTAGGCCTGATACAGCAGAAACCACTAATTTAGGAAATTGCTAGGTTGGGAATTGTATTTCAACCCAGAACAAAAACTGTGCTTTGACAGACACAATATAACTTGACCAGCTACAGCAATAACCACAGATTTAGCTGATTATAAATTTGAGGCCTATTATTTAGGCGCTGGGTGACAGGTATACGTTTACGGACAGAATTAGACTTGGATATGCACAGTAGCGTGCGTGTGAAGTTATTGAGAGTGACCCTATCAGCACCTTGAATCTAATATACCCTTTTAATGAATAGATTTAAAGTAGCCCTGATTCAGCAGAAACCACTAATTTAGGAAATTTCTAGGTTGGGAATTGTATTTCAACCCAGAACAAAAACTGTGCTTTGACGGACACAAAATAACTTGACCAGCTACAGCAATAACCACAGATTTAGCTGAATATAAATTTGAGGCCTATTATTTAGGTGCTGGGTGACAGGTATAAGTTTACGGACAGAATTAGACTTGGATATGCACAGTAGCGTGTGTGTGAAGTTATTGAGAATGACCCTATCAGCACCTTGAATCTAATATACCCTTTTAGGGATAGATTTAAAGTAGGCCTGATACAGCAGAAACCACTAATTTAGGAAATTGCTACGTTGGGAATTGTATTTCAACCCAGAACAAAAACTGTGCTTTGCTGGACACAAAATAACTTGACCAGCTACAGCAATAACCACAGATTTAGCTGAATATAAATTTGAGGCCTATTATTTAGGTGCTGGGTGACAGGTATACGTTTACGGACAGAATTAGACTTGGATATGCACAGTAGCGTGTGTGTGAAGTTATTGAGAATAACCCTATCAGCACCTTGAATCTAATATACCCTTTTAGGGATAGATTTAAAGTAGGCCTGATACAGCAGAAACCAATAATTTAGGAAATTGCTAGGTTGGGAATTGTATTTCAACCCAGAACAAAAACTGTGCTTTGACGGACACAAAATAACTTGACCAGCTACAGCAATAACCACAGATTTAGCTGAATATAAATTTGAGGCCTATTATTTAGGCGCTGGGTGACAGGTATACGTTTACGGACAGAAGTAGACTTGGATATGCACAGTAGCGTGTGTGTGAAGTTATTGAGAATGACCCTATCAGCACCTTGAATCTAATATACCCTTTTTAGGATAGATTTAAAGTAGGCCTGATACAGCAGAAACCACTAATTTAGGAAATTGCTAGGTTGGGAATTGTATTTCAACCCAGAACAAAAACTGTGCTTTGACGGACACAAAATAACTTGACCAGCTACAGCAATAAACACAGATTTAGCTGAATATAAATTTGAGGCCTATTATTTAGGCGCTGGGTGACAGGTATACGTTTATGGACAGAATTAGACTTGGATATGCACAGTAGCGTGTGTGTGAAGTTATTGAGAATGACCCTATCAGCACCTTGAATCTAATATACCCTTTTTAGGATAGATTTAAAGTAGGCCTGATACAGCAGAAACCACTAATTTAGGAAATTGCTAGGTTGGGAATTGTATTTCAACCCAGAACAAAAACTGTGCTTTGACGGACACAATATAACTTGACCAGCTACAGCAATAACCACAGATTTAGCTGAATATAAATTTGAGGCCTATTATTTAGGCGCTGAGTGACAGGTATACGTTTACGGACAGAATTAGACTTGGATATGCACAGTAGCGTGTGTGTGAAGTTATTGAGAATGACCCTATCAGCACCTTGAATCTAATATACCCTTTTTAGGATAGATTTAAAGTAGGCCTGATACAGCAGAAACCACTAATTTAGGAAATTGCTAGGTTGGGAATTGTATTTCAACCCAGAACAAAAACTGTGCTTTGACGGACACAATATAACTTGACCAGCTACAGCAATAACCACAGATTTAGCTGAATATAAATTTGAGGCCTATTATTTAGGCGCTGGGTGACAGGTATACGTTTACGGACAGAATTAGACTTGGATATGCACAGTAGCGTGTGTGTGAAGTTATTGAGAATGACCCTATCAGCACTTTGAATCTAAGATACCCTTTTAGGGATAGATTTAAAGTAGGCCTGATACAGCAGAAACCACTAATTTAGGAAATTGCTAGGTTGGGAATTGTATTTCAACCCAGAACAAAAACTGTGCTTTGACGGACACAATATAACTTGACCAGCTACAGCAATAACCACAGATTTAGCTGAATATAAATTTGAGGCCTATTATTTAGGCGCTGGGTGACAGGTATACGTTTACGGACAGAATTAGACTTGGATATGCACAGTAGCGTGTGTGTGAAGTTATTGAGAATGACCCTATCAGCACCTTGAATCTAATATACCCTTTTTAGGATAGATTTAAAGTAGGCCTGATACAGCAGAAACCACTAATTTAGGAAATTGCTAGGTTGGGAATTGTATTTCAACCCAGAACAAAAACTGTGCTTTGACGGACACAATATAACTTGACCAGCTACAGCAATAACCACTGATTTAGCTGAATATAAATTTGAGGCCTATTATTTAGGCGCTGGGTGACAGGTATACGTTTACGGACAGAATTAGACTTGGATATGCACAGTAGCGTGTGTGTGAAGTTATTGAGAATGACCCTATCAGCACCTTGAATCTAAGATACCCTTTTAGGGATAGATTTAAAGTAGGCCTGATACAGCAGAAACCACTAATTTAGGAAATTGCTAGGTTGGGAATTGTATTTCAACCCAGAACAAAAACTGTGCTTTGACGGACACAATATAACTTGACCAGCTACAGCAATAACCACAGATTTAGCTGAATATAAATTTGAGGCCTATTGGGAATCCAGAACAAAAATATATCCTTTGCCAGACAGCAGACAGTATTACAATTGGCTGGCCACAGCTGAAACACCAGATTTAGGGTACTGCTATTTTGGCAATTGTATTTCACCCCTCAATAAAATAGCAAGCACAGCCAAGCCCCTGATGTAGGCTATAGCCAAAAAATAACCACACTATTTATGGTTAAATGGACTTGGTGGCAGCTTGCCCCTGATGTAGGATATAGCCAAAAAATAACCACACTATTGATGGTTAAATGGACTTGGTGGCAGCTTGCCCTTGATGTAGGATATAGCCAAAAAATAACCACACTATTGATGGTTAAATGGACTTGGTGGCAGCTTGCCCTTGATGTAGGATATAGCAAAAAAATAACCACACTATTGATGGTTAAATGGACTTGGTGGCAGCTTGCCCCTGATGTAGGATATAGCCAAAAAATAACCACACTATTGATGGCTAAATGGACTTGGTGGCAGCTTGCCCCTGATGTAGGATATAGCCAAAAAATAACCACACTATTGATGGTTAAATGGACTTGGTGACGGCTTGCCCCTGATGTAGGATATAGCAAAAAATAACCACATTATTGATGGTTAAATGGACTTGGTGGCAGCTTGTGCTGGCGCACCACAAGCCACAAAATGGGCGCCGATCACCCCAGAAAAAGTGACTGAAAAACGCTCTGGGCAGCCTAAAAACAGTGAGCAATTGAATAGCAGCAGTTCAATGATCCACAGCTGTAGATCGATCACTGTCTTAAGTGTTTTGGAGGAGTTAATCACTGCCTAATCTCACCCTAACGTCGCAGCTGCAACCTCTCCCTACACTTGTAACAGCAGAGTGACGTGCAGCGCTACTTGACCCAAGCTTATATAGAGGCTGGGTCACATGCTGCACTGGCCAATCACAGCCATGCCAATAGTAGGCATGGCTGTGATGGCCTCTTGGGGCAAGTAGTATGACGCTTGTTGATTGGCTGCTTTGCAGCCTTTCAAAAAGCGCCAAGAAAGCAGCGAACACCGAACCCGAACCCGAACCCGGACTTTTACGAAAATGTTCTGGTCCGTGTCACGGACACCCCAAAATTCGGTACGAACCCGAACTATACAGTTCGGGTTCGCTCATCCCTACCCATTATATATCCTAATATTACAGAGGGGCCATTACAGGGAGTGCAGAATTATTAGGCAAGTTGTATTTTTGAGGATTAATTTTATTATTGAACAACAACCATGTTCTCAATGAACCCAAAAAACTCATTAATATCAAAGCTGAATATTTTTGGAAGTAGTTTTTAGTTTGTTTTTAGTTTTAGCTATTTTAGGGGGATATCTGTGTGTGCAGGTGACTATTACTGTGCATAATTATTAGGCAACTTAACAAAAAACAAATATATACCCATTTCAATTATTTATTTTTACCAGTGAAACCAATATAACATCTCAACATTCACAAATATACATTTCTGACATTCAAAAATAAAACAAAAACAAATCAGTGACCAATATAGCCACCTTTCTTTGCAAGGACACTCAAAAGCCTGCCATCCATGGATTCTGTCAGTGTTCTGATCTGTTCACCATCAACATTGCGTGCAGCAGCAACCACAGCCTCCCAGACACTGTTCAGAGAGGTGTACTGTTTTCCCTCCTTGTAAATCTCACATTTGATGATGGACCACAGGTTCTCAATGGGGTTCAGATCAGGTGAACAAGGAGGCCATGTCATTAGATTTTCTTCTTTTATACCCTTTCTTGCCAGCTACGCTGTGGAGTACTTGGACGCGTGTGATGGAGCATTGTCCTGCATGAAAATCATGTTTTTCTTGAAGGATGCAGACTTCTTCCTGTACCACTGCTTGAAGAAGGTGTCTTCCAGAAGCTGGCAGTAGGACTGGGAGTTGAGCTTGACTCCATCCTCAACCCGAAAAGGCCCTACAAGCTCATCTTTGATGATACCAGCCCAAACCAGTACTCCACCTCCACCTTGCTGGCGTCTGAGTCGGACTGGAGCTCTCTGCCCTTTACCAATCCAGCCACGGGCCCATCCATCTGGCCCATCAAGACTCACTCTCATTTCATCAGTCCATAAAACCTTAGAAAAATCAGTCTTGAGATATTTCTTGGCCCAGTCTTGACGTTTCAGCTTGTGTGTCTTGTTCAGTGGTGGTCGTCTTTCAGCCTTTCTTACCTTGGCCATGTCTCTGAGTATTGCACACCTTGTGCTTTTGGGCACTCCAGTGATGTTGCAGCTCTGAAATATGGCCAAACTGGTGGCAAGTGGCATCTTGGCAGCTGCACGCTTGACTTTTCTCAGTTCATGGGCAGTTATTTTGCGCCTTGGTTTTTCCACACGCTTCTTGCGACCCTGTTGACTATTTTGAATGAAACGCTTGATTGTTCGATGATCCCTTTTAGGGATAGATTTAAAGTAGGCCTGATACAGCAGAAACCAATAATTTAGGAAATTGCTAGGTTGGGAATTGTATTTCAACCAAGAACAAAAACTGTGCTTTGACGGACACAAAATAACTTGACCAGCTACAGCAATAACCACAGATTTAGCTGAATATAAATTTGAGGCCTATTATTTAGGCGCTGGGTGACAGGTATACGTTTACGGACAGAAGTAGACTTGGATATGCACAGTAGCGTGTGTGTGAAGTTATTGAGAATGACCCTATCAGCACCTTGAATCTAATATACCCTTTTTAGGATAGATTTAAAGTAGGCCTGATACAGCAGAAACCACTAATTTAGGAAATTGCTAGGTTGGGAATTGTATTTCAACCCAGAACAAAAACTGTGCTTTGACGGACACAATATAACTTGACCAGCTACAGCAATAACCACAGATTTAGCTGAATATAAATTTGAGGCCTATTATTTAGGCGCTGAGTGACAGGTATACGTTTACGGACAGAATTAGACTTGGATATGCACAGTAGCGTGTGTGTGAAGTTATTGAGAATGACCCTATCAGCACCTTGAATCTAATATACCCTTTTTAGGATAGATTTAAAGTAGGCCTGATACAGCAGAAACCACTAATTTAGGAAATTGCTAGGTTGGGAATTGTATTTCAACCCAGAACAAAAACTGTGCTTTGACGGACACAATATAACTTGACCAGCTACAGCAATAACCACAGATTTAGCTGAATATAAATTTGAGGCCTATTATTTAGGCGCTGGGTGACAGGTATACGTTTACGGACAGAATTAGACTTGGATATGCACAGTAGCGTGTGTGTGAAGTTATTGAGAATGACCCTATCAGCACCTTGAATCTAAGATACCCTTTGAGGGATAGATTTAAAGTAGGCCTGATACAGCAGAAACCACTAATTTAGGAAATTGCTAGGTTGGGAATTGTATTTCAACCCAGAACAAAAACTGTGCTTTGACGGACACAATATAACTTGACCAGCTACAGCAATAACCACAGATTTAGCTGAATATAAATTTGAGGCCTATTATTTAGGCGCTGGGTGACAGGTATACGTTTACGGACAGAATTAGACTTGGATATGCACAGTAGCGTGTGTGTGAAGTTATTGAGAATGACCCTATCAGCACCTTGAATCTAATATACCCTTTTTAGGATAGATTTAAAGTAGGCCTGATACAGCAGAAACCACTAATTTAGGAAATTGCTAGGTTGGGAATTGTATTTCAACCCAGAACAAAAACTGTGCTTTGACGGACACAATATAACTTGACCAGCTACAGCAATAACCACTGATTTAGCTGAATATAAATTTGAGGCCTATTATTTAGGCGCTGGGTGACAGGTATACGTTTACGGACAGAATTAGACTTGGATATGCACAGTAGCGTGTGTGTGAAGTTATTGAGAATGACCCTATCAGCACCTTGAATCTAAGATACCCTTTTAGGGATAGATTTAAAGTAGGCCTGATACAGCAGAAACCACTAATTTAGGAAATTGCTAGGTTGGGAATTGTATTTCAACCCAGAACAAAAACTGTGCTTTGACGGACACAATATAACTTGACCAGCTACAGCAATAACCACAGATTTAGCTGAATATAAATTTGAGGCCTATTGGGAATCCAGAACAAAAATATATCCTTTGCCAGACAGCAGACAGTATTACAATTGGCTGGCCACAGCTGAAACACCAGATTTAGGGTACTGCTATTTTGGCAATTGTATTTCACCCCTCAATAAAATAGCAAGCACAGCCAAGCCCCTGATGTAGGCTATAGCCAAAAAATAACCACACTATTTATGGTTAAATGGACTTGGTGGCAGCTTGCCCCTGATGTAGGATATAGCCAAAAAATAACCACACTATTGATGGTTAAATGGACTTGGTGGCAGCTTGCCCTTGATGTAGGATATAGCCAAAAAATAACCACACTATTGATGGTTAAATGGACTTGGTGGCAGCTTGCCCTTGATGTAGGATATAGCAAAAAAATAACCACACTATTGATGGTTAAATGGACTTGGTGGCAGCTTGCCCCTGATGTAGGATATAGCCAAAAAATAACCACACTATTGATGGCTAAATGGACTTGGTGGCAGCTTGCCCCTGATGTAGGATATAGCCAAAAAATAACCACACTATTGATGGTTAAATGGACTTGGTGACGGCTTGCCCCTGATGTAGGATATAGCAAAAAATAACCACATTATTGATGGTTAAATGGACTTGGTGGCAGCTTGTGCTGGCGCACCACAAGCCACAAAATGGGCGCCGATTACCCCAGAAAAAGTGACTGAAAAACGCTCTGGGCAGCCTAAAAACAGTGAGCAATTGAATAGCAGCAGTTCAATGATCCACAGCTGTAGATCGATCACTGTCTTAAGTGTTTTGGAGGAGTTAATCACTGCCTAATCTCACCCTAACGTCGCAGCTGCAACCTCTCCCTACACTTGTAACAGCAGAGTGACGTGCAGCGCTACTTGACCCAAGCTTATATAGAAGCTGGGTCACATGCTGCACTGGCCAATCACAGCCATGCCAATAGTAGGCATGGCTGTGATGGCCTCTTGGGGCAAGTAGTATGACGCTTGTTGATTGGCTGCTTTGCAGCCTTTCAAAAAGCGCCAAGAAAGCAGCGAACACCGAACCCGAACCCGAACCCGGACTTTTACGAAAATGTTCTGGTCCGTGTCACGGACACCCCAAAATTCGGTACGAACCCGAACTATACAGTTCGGGTTCGCTCATCCCTACCCATTATATATCCTAATATTACAGAGGGGCCATTACAGGGAGTGCAGAATTATTAGGCAAGTTGTATTTTTGAGGATTAATTTTATTATTGAACAACAACCATGTTCTCAATGAACCCAAAAAACTCATTAATATCAAAGCTGAATATTTTTGGAAGTAGTTTTTAGTTTGTTTTTAGTTTTAGCTATTTTAGGGGGATATCTGTGTGTGCAGGTGACTATTACTGTGCATAATTATTAGGCAACTTAACAAAAAACAAATATATACCCATTTCAATTATTTATTTTTACCAGTGAAACCAATATAACATCTCAACATTCACAAATATACATTTCTGACATTCAAAAATAAAACAAAAACAAATCAGTGACCAATATAGCCACCTTTCTTTGCAAGGACACTCAAAAGCCTGCCATCCATGGATTCTGTCAGTGTTCTGATCTGTTCACCATCAACATTGCGTGCAGCAGCAACCACAGCCTCCCAGACACTGTTCAGAGAGGTGTACTGTTTTCCCTCCTTGTAAATCTCACATTTGATGATGGACCACAGGTTCTCAATGGGGTTCAGATCATGTGAACAAGGAGGCCATGTCATTAGATTTTCTTCTTTTATACCCTTTCTTGCCAGCTACGCTGTGGAGTACTTGGACGCGTGTGATGGAGCATTGTCCTGCATGAAAATCATGTTTTTCTTGAAGGATGCAGACTTCTTCCTGTACCACTGCTTGAAGAAGGTGTCTTCCAGAAGCTGGCAGTAGGACTGGGAGTTGAGCTTGACTCCATCCTCAACCCGAAAAGGCCCCACAAGCTCATCTTTGATGATACCAGCCCAAACCAGTACTCCACCTCCACCTTGCTGGCGTCTGAGTCGGACTGGAGCTCTCTGCCCTTTACCAATCCAGCCACGGGCCCATCCATCTGGCCCATCAAGACTCACTCTCATTTCATCAGTCCATAAAACCTTAGAAAAATCAGTCTTGAGATATTTCTTGGCCCAGTCTTGACGTTTCAGCTTGTGTGTCTTGTTCAGTGGTGGTCGTCTTTCAGCCTTTCTTACCTTGGCCATGTCTCTGAGTATTGCACACCTTGTGCTTTTGGGCACTCCAGTGATGTTGCAGCTCTGAAATATGGCCAAACTGGTGGCAAGTGGCATCTTGGCAGCTGCACGCTTGACTTTTCTCAGTTCATGGGCAGTTATTTTGCGCCTTGGTTTTTCCACACGCTTCTTGCGACCCTGTTGACTATTTTGAATGAAACGCTTGATTGTTCGATGATCACGCTTCAGAAGCTTTGCAATTTTAAGAGTGCTGCATCCCTCTGCAAGATATCTCACTATTTTTGACTTTTCTGAGCCTGTCAAGTCCTTCTTTTGACCCATTTTGCCAAAGGAAAGGAAGTTGCCTAATAATTATGCACACCTAATATAGGGTGTTGATGTCATTAGACCACACCCCTTCTCATTACATAGATGCACATCACCTAATATGCTTAATTGGTAGTAGGCTTTCGAGCCTATACAGCTTGGAGTAAGACAACATGCATAAAGAGGATGATGTGGTAAAAATACTCATTTGCCTAATAATTCTGCACGCAGTGTATATATTATACAGAGGGGGCCATTATATATAATAATAACTAATAATAATAAAACTCTGCATAAATGAGACGCGGCTGAAGGTAGGTGTGATGGCGGTCTTATCTCTGAATGAAGACGCTGAGGAAAGTCTACATCACAGGAGATGTCACTGCATGGATGAGGTATGTGGTGCTGTATTATACTGTATATTTTGCAGTAATGTATGTAATGTCCAAACACATATTTGTTATACGGTAGGGTTGGGGGGTTGATTGAGAATTTGGCCCACCCTGCCGCATCCTGGCCCCAGACTTCAGGTCACACTGTGTGTGTTCTGAATTCTGGGGCCTTATACCCATCTACTATATCATCTGTACTTAGAGAGTTACCACCATGTTATCTGTGGTGTTATATAGGACTGCTACATTATCTGTAAAAGGGGCGTGTTCACAGGTTTTGGAGGGGGCGGGGAGCGCAATACATGGCTCGCCCCTGGTGCTGGCAACCCACGCGATGCCACTGCCCCCCAGTATATAATCCCACACAGCAGCCCCCCTCCAGTAGATAATCCCACACAGTAGCCCCCCCTCTAGTATATAATCCCACACAGCAGCCCTCCCGGCCCCAGTATATAATCTCATATAGCAGCCCCCCCGGCCCCAGTATATAATCCCACACAGCAGCCCCCCAGTATATAATCCCACACAGCTTCCCCCAGCATACAATCCTCAGACCCTCCCCAGTAGTCACATCCATCTCTCTAGCGCTGACAGACTCTCTCCCCTCTACAGATGGTGCTGAGCATCCATCCCTGATTTTCCTACTCTGCAGCCAGTCGGCCAGTGCCTGTGATAGCAGAGCGCTGCCGACCCACGTGACCTACCCTTCTCCTGCAGGCTGCAGCAACACTGAGTCCTGGAAGAAAAAAAGGACCTTTGATTACCTCATAGCCATGTGACCAGTAATATCGCTATGTTACTGGACACATGATGATGATGTCATGTAAGGTCCTTTCTCCCACAGCTCTCACTCTCTCACAGTTCGCTCTAGAGTGCCGTGTTCTGTCAGAATACTATACCTTACCGGCACGCAGGCAGGCATGGCAGCACCCCCCTGTAGCTGACAGCCTGACACCTGGGGCAGACGACCCCCTCCCCCGCGGCACGCCACTTGATGTAATAAGTGTCAATGCCAGGATGAGAGACATTGGCACATGCGGCACTTTAACCCCTTAGAATAGATGATGCATTCAATATCGACCATGGCATAATTTTTAGTCCCACTAGCAGACTTCACAATGCTAGCTAATACTAAATTTAGGAGATGTCTGAGGGCCAAATACATGTAACAAACAACTCAAGTTTCCCCTTTTCCAGATTTTTTTTTATCAGAAAAAGTGAAACATGAGATGAGCAAAATGTGTTCAGAGTTCAGGAAATTTTAATATGATATGTCTGTTTTGTGTGCATAGAAGCAAGAGTCACAGTACTTCACAGAAAGAAAGAAAGAGTGGCCCAAATTTACTAATGTATCTGCGCCAAAAATCTGTCTAGAAAAGTGGCACAAATTGGTGCATCTAGGGTTGCTACACTTTTTTCCAAATGCTCAGAAAATAGACTAGGCGGAGCTTCTCTGGAAAGTGGGAGGGGCCTAATATGCACAATTTTGTGCCAATACTTTGGCTCAGCTCTGATGTAAATATCTGTCTCAAAGTAAGACAACCAATAGTTTGCATAGAGTCAGTAAAAAAACGTCCAGCCCTGAACCAGATCATCCAGCCTGGTCCACTGTGATAAATCTGGTGCAGGTCTAAATAGCCTGTCTAAAGATGGATTTAGATGGGCTGATTGAGCGGCCAATAGTCGGGAAGGAAGTGTTCCCTATAGTCAGCTGCTTGTTCAGTGAAGGAGACCACTGTATTTACATGCGGCGATCTCCTTCACTGTATGAGGATGTGGGATCGCTATATCGATCCCTCGTCCTCATACTGAATCATGGCACCTGAGCAGCAAATTACAGTTTACACTGCATGATCTGCTGCTCAGAAGCCATGATCTGTGGTGCCTGCATGAACAACAGGATCACCTAATGAATGAGCAAAATCAGCGACACATTTAGATGGTCAGATAATCGGGGACGACCTTTCGCAGGAACGGTCATCCCAGGTAATCTGGACGATTATGGGTGTGTCTAAATCCACCTTAAGTGTACACCATCTATAGGATTAGTAAATCTGGGCCTGTGTGTGAAAAATCAGTAACCTGGAGTTTATAAAAGCAATCTGTGAATAAAACAAAGTGCAATCTGTTCCTGGGGTGAGGTTCATTTTCACTGTGAAGAACTCTCAGCCCCGGGTATTGACAGTATTTTAGCTCTCAGACTGTGGTAAATCTGTTTTATGTAAATTAATTCTATTTTAGGATTGAAATAAAATGAATTCCTTATTGAGCATCCAAACACTAAGTATGCGTATATTATTTGGCGTGCAATAAATGATATTGTATCACTGAGGAATTCAGACCCTTTGCACCAGGCCGGCAGCCTATCAGAGGCCGGCGCAGGTGGCGCGATGACGTCATTGCGCCGCCTGAGCCGTGCAGCATGGGACACAGGCCGGAAGAGGCCTGCATCGCATCGCTGACATGGAGGTAAGTATGTGTTTTATTATTTTAAATATACAATACTTTTACTGGCACATGGGGGGCTGTTATTGCAGTACGCCAGTCCTTCAGGGTGAGCGAATGTGAGGTCACGGTTTAATAGGCAGAACGAGGGTTGCTCTTAGTACTCACAGTTTGTAGAAGACCCTGGGCAGGCGTACAGCAGTGATAGAGAGGCTGGCACATAGATCCTCTCGGGCACTCTCTAAATATAGGGACCAGGCCGGGTGGTAGGTGAGGTGCCCTGGGTGTTGGAAGTTTAGTGTGCCGGGGGCAAGATCCCTTACAGTTCGTGACGCCAGTGCCGGTAACAGTGGCACACCGATTTGTTGGAGGAATAATTGAGGTACACACGTTTATGGTGAACTAGAACTCCTCTTTACTGAACAATTCAACAATATACAGGCTTCAGACAGTTCCATATTGTGAGAGATGTGTATATGGTGTGAACATTCTGTAGTACACATTTTTGTCCGCAAGATGGCTGCAAGCCAGATGTTTGAGCCATGTGTGCATTATTTTGTTTAAGGTAAATAAGGGAGGGGGGAAATGGTGATTACATTACAGTTTGCAAATATACCTATGAACTCAGAGTTGAAGATGCTGATACCACTCCTATCAGGTTAAGGAGCCAATAGTCTCTTCTTAAGGAACACCCCTTTTGTGATGTCATGTCTGCTATTTAAGTCAATGTAATGTGAATAAAGTGCGTCTCTTCTACCATGGCTCAAAGGGGGATGAGAAGATGCTTTCATGAAACCACCTAGTGTGTCTGGTCTCATTATGAAAGCAGTATGATACGTACATACTTATACTTCTAATTGATTTGGCACCACACAAAGAAGAAGGAGAAGCGCATGAATTGCGCTGACAAAATCGCGTCCCCATGGGTGGGCAGACAGCTTGCGTAACTTCCGATTCAAACACCAGGAGAGGTCATAAGCTGCAGCAAAGGTAAGAAGCTTTAATTCTTACATCCTCCTCTGAGTCTTTTGCCCAAGTGGGTTCTCAAGAGTTGAATTGGTGTTATCGCGATAGAAGGGTTCAAATTATAGCTGATCTGTCCGTAAGAACCCGTTTGAGTATTCCTTCTTTGTGTGGCTTTTCATGTGGTAGGACATGCTGGAACTAAGGCGGAAGTTGTTAGACAGCTGAGTTGCTTATCCTGTGACGTAGAATTGGATCCCAGCCAGAATCTGACGAGTTTTTGGAAAAAGAAAAGGATTCTATTCCTAGATCGGAAGGATCTAGATTATATATATATAGTATTGAGTTTCCCCTATTCGGAAGAATCTATATTATATAGGTTTGAGTTCCCCTAATTGGATGACTTCAGTTAGGATTTTTTTTTATTTTTTATTTTTTTTGAGAATTCCCAATTAGGAAGAATCTAGGTTGAGAATTTTGTGATTTCCCGTTAAGGAAGAATCTAGGTTAAACATTCTGTGATTTCCCGTTTAGGAAGAATCTAGGTTAAAAATATTTGTGGTTTCCCTGACTAGAAAGAATCTAGAAGTTAACATATAAAATGGGTAACTCTAATGTTACAGGATATAGTGAGGAGATGTTAACAGGCGCTCAGTTGATGCAAGAAAGAAAGGAAAAGTTTCAGTTAGGAATAAAAGATGAAAGCATTTTTGTCATACTAAGTAGCAGCGATTTCTGGTATTATTCGGAAATACGTAGTATTATGTAAGAGTTCCCCCTAGAGGGTGCATATCGAAACTAAAGTTTCAGTTATGAAGTTAAAATCGTTCATGTGTGCAATTGATATGCCAGAAACCGGTAGATTAAATGAAAGGATTGTGGATAAGTGTATTGAAGGAAAAGAGAAGTTGGTTGAAGGATAATAATAGGCTGGTGCAAGCTAAGTTATGGTGGAAATTGTCTATGGAAGTGACTGAGAGAAAATGAAAGTTGGAGAAATGAAATGAGTAGCATTTCTTATTACAAGATGGAGGATTTTGAATCATACAGAGAACAAAGAAGTTGCCATGTGGCATCCCTTCCCCCACCACATCTGCTGTAACTTCCAAAATGTGACTTGTAGTTCCACAAGAACTTTTCCTGTTTTCTCTCTGGAATGTGCTCTCAAAAAAGAACCCCTCCCATCTGTATTTTGCTGCATCCTTCACATCCCCCTCCTGTGCAACTCCCCTCCATATGGGGGTTGGGGGGGGGCTGGTAATTGGTAATGCATCTGCAGACTGTGAAGATACTAATGTATGTTATCTATATATCTTCCAGACAGGGCTCCAGCATTGGATTAGATTCAATGATGTTTGCAAATGACCTTTCCAAATTGTATGCTTTACTAGTTAAGAGAGTGCCCGCATGGCGGCGGCATGACGTAGAGGAAGACGCGGCAGCATGACGTAGACAGCGTGCGTGCAGCGGTCCTCCCCGCCCCCAACGCCGGCCCTGGCTCCAGCCCTGGATGCAACACGGGCAATGCCGCTGTTGAGCTACCTAACTCTCTGCTGAGACACTGACCCCGACGCCGATGCACCTGCCGCTTGTGTCTGCCGGGCTCCTCGGACTAGCCCTTTGCCATTCAGGGCACCGCTGCTCTGCCTGACGTCGGAAGTTGGACGTCTGGGGTCTACGCCTGCTACAGGCTGTTCCAGGCTGGGGGTCCCATACATTCCACACCAATCGTGGAATCGTACTGTGAGTGGACGTCCAACTTGTTGGGAGTGGGGGCTTTTTTCCGCGGAGAACTGTCGAGGTATGGAGGGTGCATCGTTGGGGATGCCCCTGCCCCTCCGCCCAGTGCTGCCTTAAAGTTAGGGGGGACTAATTAAAAAAATATATAAAATGTCAAGAATACTGACTTGGAATATTCACGGTTTTGCGGATAAAATCAAGAGGTGTGTAGTGTTTGATTTGGTCTCTAGACATTTACCAGCAATAGTGGCCCTGCTAGAAACACACCTTACAGGTGAAAAAGTGGCAGCGCTTGGCTGAAGGAGATGGGCCTCCCACGAATATCATTCTTGCCATTCCACATATTCTCGTGGAATTAGCGTTTATGTTCATAGACAGGTAGATTATGACCCAATAGAACAGCTAATTGACCAAGAGGGTCGGTATATTGTTCTTCACTGTTATTGGCAGGGGGCAAAGGAGAATTATTGCTTTTATATATATTCCACCCCCTTTCACAACAACTGTACTATGTAGACTGATGGATTATATTTCAGCACGAGAGGAGTGCCCGGTACTGGTGATGGGCGACTTCAACTCGGTCATGGACATTAAAAAAGATAGGACCTCTACTATAACTAATTATGAATCAAATCCTGGTTCAAGTACTTTACTATCTAGAATGTGTAAAGAAATGGCACTGGTCGACATATGGCGATCTCTTTATGGAAATAAGCAAGTATTTTCATGTTTCAGTAAGACATACAGGTCCATGTCGCGAGTTGATCTGGCCCTCGCCAGCCCCGGGCTTATTAATAGGGTTAAAAAAATGAACTATGAACGTCATGGCGTTTCTGACCACAGCCCGGTTATGGTAATATTGGATAGCCATAATAAACTAAACCAAAATAGCATTTTTAAACTTAACCCCCATTGGATGACATTAATAAGAGATCTGGATAAGATTAATGAAGAAATAAAGCTCTTCTGGAGTGATAACGTTAATTCAACACATATTCATATGGTCTGGGACTCGCTCAAGGCATACCTTCGGGGTATATATTCACATCAAATCAAAAAACAGAAAAATGCCTTTGCAGAAACTCAAAAAGAAATAGAAGGTTTGCTCGGTCAGATAATGAATGAGATCACTCATGTAAATACCCCAGAAAAACAACGTCAAT
Organism: Bufo bufo; assembly: GCF_905171765.1. Classification (NCBI taxonomy): domain Eukaryota; kingdom Metazoa; phylum Chordata; class Amphibia; order Anura; family Bufonidae; genus Bufo; species Bufo bufo. The sequence goes on along the minus strand of NC_053397.1, from coordinate 147,083,107 downwards.
TAAAAAAAGTACAAGATGAATATAAACAATATCTATATAAAAAAGCACAGAATAAAATGTTCTTCTCAGGGTTGAGAACCTTTAGCGAGTCCGGCAAACCAAGTAGACTGTTATCCATGATAGTAAAAAATCAAAGGGGGAGTAATAATATAACCGGAATTAGGACAGAGGCAGGAAACATCCTACGAGACCCTGATGATATTCTAAGGGAGTTTACCCGATACTTCTCAACGCTATATCAAGCTGGGTCTAAAAATCAGGGAGGAAAAATAGATCAATATCTAGACAATATTAAGATCCCTGAATTTGACCAACAAGACATTGACTGGTTGAATAGACCTATCCAACTGATTGAGCTACAAACCACGTTGCAATCTATTAAGGGCAACACCTCCCCAGGGGTGGACGGCTTTCCATTCGAAATATACCGAAAACATGAGGGAATTATCCTTCCCCAAATGTTGGAGGTATTAAATCAATCATGGATAATGGGTTCCCTACCCCCCTCATGGATGGAAGCAACCATCACATTAATTCCCAAAAAAGGGAAAGATCCGCTGTCAGTTACATCCTATCGCCCCATCTCTCTGTTGAACACAGATTACAAAATCCTTGGCAAACTGTTAGCCAATAGATTAAAAACAGTTATCCACAAAGTCGTCAATGCGGACCAAACTGGGTTCATCCCGAAAAGGAATATACAGGACAATGTAAGGAGGGCCATTTTGAACGTCCAGATGGGGGACGGGGAGGACTGCTCCATCCTGTCCTTGGATGCCGCTAAGGCCTTCGACAGGGTGGAGTGGCCCTTCCTCTGCAGAGTAATGTCTCGGGTTAAAATAGGCAAATACTTCTCCAAATGGGTTCGTATTCTGTATCAAAATCCGGTATCCAGGGTCCGAATCAATGGTGAATATTCTGTCCCTTTCCCCCTGACACGCGGAACACGCCAGAGTTGTCCCCTCTCCCCCTTGCTCTTCTCGCTGTTCTTGGAGCCAATGGCATGTAAAATTAGAGCAGATGGGGAAATATCGGGTTTTGGGTGCGAGGGAGAGGTTGACAAAATCTGTCTCTATGCGGACGATATGTTACTGTTCCTGGGGAGAGGATATATGAACTTGCCCAGGGTTATGGACAGCCTGGACGAATTTGGGTGCCTATCTGGATATGAGATAAACTGGGAAAAATCAAAATTTCTCCCATTAAGACGTCCGGTCCCGCCCGGTCATAATCTTCGGGTTAGCATATTGACCCCAGCAGACTCCTTATTATATCTAGGTATCCAGATAGGGACCAAATTGGAACATTATACGAAATTGAATATACTTCCAATAATAGATAGAGTTAAGGAAAAAATTTGAACATGGCTTAAACTTCCCCTGTCACAAATCAACCGCATAGCACTTATAAAAATGACGTTACTACCAATGTTATTATATGTATTTAATGCTAGTCCAATAACGATAGAAGATAAGTTCTTTAATAAGCTAGAGACCCTCTTCAGTGAACTAATATGGGGGCGCAAACGAGTCAGAATTAAGATACAATATCTGTATAAAGAAGAGGGTGGAATCTCCGTCCCTTTTCTAAAGGGATATTATATAGCTGCCCAATTGAGATGGTGTGTGAGGAATCAAAAGAATAAATGCATTCGGCCTATTTATGGGGAGCACTGTAGACCCTGGGAGGATCTCTTTCATATTCTTGAAACTGGTATCATGGAGAAGAGAACAATAATGAACCCATTCGGTAGAATGCTCAGGTATATCTGGCAACAAGTTAGATATATGGTCGGAGTAACCCAAGCAGTTCAGTACACCCCACTGTGGGGGAATGCACACCTACCACAAGTTATGTTATTGGGTGATGTTGAATATTGGGAAAAATATGGGATATATTTAATTGCACAGGTTTTCCATAAAGGACAGATTAAGCCTTTAAATGAAATCCTACCAGACACTACACTAGGATTTATAGATAAATTCCGATATGAACAATTACGACACGCTATACACTACACGGAGAATAAGAATTATTTAAATATTGTACGGAACACTTTTTTAGATTTTTGTCAAGATATGACTCTCAACACTTCTATATCACACATCTATGCAAAGCTAAAACATGAATACACTAAAACGATCACATTCAGAGGTGAGGCTAAATGGGAAAAGGACCTGCAAAATGGGGAACCCATTCCATGGAACACCGTTTACAGAAATATTAAAAGATCGACGGTCTCCCCTGCCCATGCATGGATTCTTTTGAAAATCATACACCGTCTCTATTATACACCAGCTTTTTTGCATGCTATTTACAATGACAGGAAACAGAACTGTTATAAATGTAGTAAAGATAAAGGAGACTATAAACATCTGCTGTGGGAATGCCCAGGGATAAAGGATTATTGGATCAAAATATTCCGGAAACTGCGGGATAGTTCCCCTATGAAATATGAAGCATGCATTAGTTATGTTATCCTGGGCTCTCTTCCAGAGACAGATAAAAATAAAACTGAGCAGTTACTTTGGCTCCGGGGCATCGCCCTGGCCAAAATAATAATTGTTAAATATTGGGGCACTACGGAATATCCTAATTTTCAGGAGTGGATGGAGCGGATGAATAGGGTTAAGCAATATGAACACATTCTCGCCCAAACAGCAGGGAAAAAGGCAGCTTGGTTGCGGATATGGGGCAATTGGAAATGATAACACTAGATGTAATGACAGTAGCTCCGCGGAAAAAAGGGGGTTGGAGGGAGGGAAGGGGGGGCTAAAAAATCAGAGGGAAATTTGGTATAGGATGAGACGATGTATTATTGTTTTGTGATATCGAAATGGAAGATTGTGGATTTCTATCCTTTGTAAAATAAAATCTAATAAAAAAAATTAAAAAAAAAAGAGAGTGTCCGCATGTGATTGCCCCATGATGCCAATTGGAAGTGTCCAATCCTATCAATCTAAAGTTGCACCCATTCTATGTCCTTATTCAGATATGAGTGAAAGTGTAGGGATATCTGCATCATTGTATGATGTATGATATCTACCACACCCAGTAGTAACATCAATTTTGCCATGATGAATAGAATTCCCAATTCAGAGAACTTACTTATGCTGCTTTATAGAAAATTAGTTGAAATATGGAGAGTTTTCTCATGTTATTGGTGAGATTTTGAAAATTTAGTCCAATGTAGAGCTGGGGATTTAATGCATAGTGAAGATAATTGAGTCTGGGAGGAAGTGTTTAGGTCATCAGTCAGTCACATTGTCATCAGAACAGAGAGTGTGGAGAAAGTTTTCACTGGACTCCAGGAAAGTTGGGTGGATTTGGATTTTTGAGCTTACTTTAGCTATGCATGAGAAAATCCTAAGTGCTGCCTTTGTGGATGGTCTTAAGGATCATCTAGAAAGGTCTAGTGTTGGCTAGGCTTGAGAAAAGTTCATTTTGTCTCTCCATGTTGTTAAAGTTAAATCACACAAAGGCCTAAGGCGGGCGTGGCTACCTATCAGTCCTCCCCACTAGAGGGGGGAAGGAAGATTTTGTATGCACTTGCCCACTTCCTCACCCGTGGGAGGAGCTACAAATGTCCAGCCCTTCAAATGCAACGCCCATAAGGAATTAACAATCCAGAATTAAATTCTGGATCCCTATTTTCTATACAATCCTTAGGATCTAATTCCATTGCCTCATAGCAAACATTTTCCATGATCTCTCATGGCTAAGGGTAGTGTCACATGTTGTCACGAGCTGAGGATGGGAACAACCCTCAGCCGTGCGGTATTAGCAGATGGATGGTCAGTGCAAGGCCAGGACAGGAATCAGGGAGCAGGTCACCTATCAATCCCTAATTCTGACCCTGTCTCCTAGCCGTATGAGCCGACCCTGATGGTGGGAGGGCTCATACTCCGGAACCTTGGAGTCCCTTCTAGCCCTCAGGGTGGCCCTAGACTAGGAGCAGGGTAAGACGACCTGTTCCTGCTAGATGCGGAGGAACAGGAGTCTCACTGGCCAAGCTACAAAGACAGGGGAACATAAACAGACATATGGCAATGACAGGTAAGTGAGACTAGTACCACACCTACCTGCCACAGACACACAACCTGAAACCCACGTGCAAGTGCTGCTGTCCACAACAACACAAAGGACACAGCACACAACAGACATCACACGGGAACCCAGGAAACCATATGCTGCAATGACAAAAGACCAAACAAACATCTACTAAACACCATGCATGAACTTCATAACATCAAACAAGTTTTAACATCACATAACATTTATGACCACAAGGGTGGCCCTCACTGGCAGATGGTATATGTGACCAGGAGAGTGCCTCCAGCTTACTACAAGGCTGGAGTACCCCTCAGACATCAGGTCTTAACTGAGTCTTTATTGCCCATGTAGCCACACCCACAATCGCACACACCCAGTGCACACACACTAGGAAGGAAGTTAACCCTTCCAACACCAGGGAAGGGAAGACATCAACTTAAGGGGAAAGTGCACGCAACACAAACCCTGTGCACACCAAACAGGGAATGTGCACACATAAAGGCAGGTTGACAGGCGCAACCGCATGCACATCGCAGCAAGCTGCCCAGCACCAGCTCAGGCTGCCAAACTGCAAAACAACCACATGTTGTCAGCGGCAACCACAAGTGAGGCAAGATACTAGCGACCCTCACCTGTGGCTGAACAACAACACCAGACCGCAGACATACCTTAACCCCGTGCACACAAAAATAGGAAAACACCACAACCCAGGGAAAATGCCTCACATGCAAACACCATTGCCAACGGCAACCGCACGTGTAGACACAGAGTCACGACTCAACCAAAGGTCGTGACACATGTGCAGGAGTAGATAGTAATGCAATTCCTACTCCTCTCACCATTTAATCATCGTCTTAAGGGTGTGCAAAATTAGATCCAACTACTCTGCTGCTTCTGGAGGTGGGGAGGCTGGGAGTAGTAAATAAAAATACTTTCCCACCTCTGTAAAAAAAAAAAAAAAAAAAATTGCTTTCTGGGAGTAGTAAATAAAAATAAAAAAATTCAAATTTACATGAATGTCTCCAATTAATAACCACATTTTTGAGTTTCTGGTAGATCATTTCAGGTTCCTGGAAGATGGATCATTTCGGACAGGATATGCTGTTCCTACTTAATCTGATGTTGTAAAGAAAGAACCACTCTCTCCAGCAATGTTAGTGCAGGAGACAGAGCTGAAGACACTCGCTGAGGTTTGTAAGATGGCTGAGGGTAAGATTGAATCCAGGTATGCCTTCGGTATCACTCATTATTATGGTCTAATCTAGTGAAGCAGAGATTTTGTTTGATCCATGGGTAAGCCCATCAATAATGAATGCTGAGTGTATGAAAGATGTTTGATGCCCTGATGCTGCCTGAGAAGGTAGAGGCTAAACTATTACCTGAAATCTACACTAAGGGGAAGTTTGTGTGATACAGGATGGCTTAGGGCCAGTGGACTTCCAAAAAGTTTGCCTTTTTCAGATACAGGTTACAGAGGCTAAAAGTAAAAATCAAAGGATAAAGGTAGAAGTGATGATAGGACTCTGGAGAGTTGGTAAGAAACTCTTCCTTCAGAGGGCACTCTACCTAAAGAGGATGGATTTAGAACATGGGCAAATCAAGAGAGAGAAGGTGTGATTGGGTTCTGTGGAGGATGGCTCCTGGGGTCAACAATGCTGCCGATAGGTTAGTTGAAGGTGAATGCTGTAATAGTGATGGGAGAACTATGGGATGTCCAGGAAGGCATATGCCAAGGTCATCTTACCCATTTCAGAGACTGCGGATTGACTACATTCAGAACAAAGGTGGAACAGTGTGAATATGTCTATGTCTCTATTGATCTCTTTCCAGGATATTCGGCGATTTGGCCTGTAGCAAAGGCTACAGATAAAAGATACTGACTGAGGTGAGAGTACCTATCCCTGGGGCTTTTCTCCATCTGGTACACATCTAACTGAAAGATAGGCCTAAGTCCTCATGAAGTACTCCTTGGGAATGCTCCTGGATTAGGTGTCTATTTCCCCAACAGCTCCAGATACAGCATAGTAGTTTTCCAAAATTATGTTGTCTGTTGCACAAATGAATTGTCTAATGTGTATTTCCAAGTTTTAGTTGCTTCCTAGAATCCAGACTGTAGAGAAGCAATTCATTCTTTACACTCAGGATATTGGGTACTGGTGAAACGAGAGACATGCGGAAAGTCCTAGAACTACGGTTTGAAGATCTACATCAAGTCCTGATAACCGCTGCCACTGCTGTCGAATTGCAAAGAGAAACTGATCGTATTGCAATCAAGTGCCAGGACTATAAGAGCCATAATGTTTTGTTTCATGTCGTATTGTTTGTTTCATATTGTACAAAGGGGAAATCACAATCAAATTCCAACGGTGATATTGTCACGGCCTTTGGTTTGCGCTGTGACACTGTTGCCACACTTGTGGTTGCACGCGGCAACATGTTGCTGTGAGAGCATGCGTGGCAGTGTCTTGGCCTTCTGGGTGATTGCCGTGACATGATTGCCATGCATGCTGTTGCCGGTGGTAACGTAAGTTGTAGCCTCCCTCTGTCTGGTGCTGTAAAGGTTTACTCCCTCACTGTGTGTGGTCACTTGGCTTATATCTTCTGTGGTTTCCTGGCTGGAGTCAGTTGTATTTCAGCTGTGGTTGGTACTGGAGCTCTGCTCCAGTCCAGGGTGTTCCATCTATCCAGTGAGGGCCACCCTTGTGTTCATCAATGTTATCCCGGTGTCTCCTTCCCTTCCTGTCCCTATTATTTGTATGGAGTGGGTTATGTTCAGGGTGTTTGTATGTCTAGTTTGGTGTTACATGTCTGGTGGTGTTTGGTGTCATGTTTGCTAGACATTCCCCTGCCTCATGTTTATTGCAGCTATGGGTGTCCTGGGTTCCTGTGTGGTTTGTGGTTTGTGCTGTGCCCTTTAATGTTGGTGTGGACAGCAGCACTTGTGCACGGGTTCCAGTCAGTATGTCTGTGGCAGGTAAGTGTGTTATTGGTTTCGCTTACCTGCCATCTCCTTATGCTGTATGTGTTCCCCTCTCCTTGCAGCCTGGCCTCAGATAGAGACTCCTGTTCCTCCATTACTAGGATGAACAGGTTTTCTTTTCCCTGCTCCTTGGTAAGGGATTACCAGGGCGACTTAGGGTTTCTAGGTATCCTGAGTATGAGTCGTCCTTCCATCGGGGTCCGCTCATACGGTGAGGAGTCAGGGAGAGGATTAGGGACGCTGTAGGAGGTGACCTGCTCCCTTATTACTCCTTTTTGGCCAGGCTGATTCTCTTTTACCCTTTGACACCGCACGGTGGGGGGTTTCCCCCACTCCCCACTGTGACAGTTATATTATCAAGATGAGTCAGGAACAACTAAGTTGACTTTTGCAGTATAGTGGACTGTAAGACAGATGACAGATAGGACACTTGGTTTTGGTCTGATAAGTACATCTGTGTGACTGGAGCTGACCCAGTCTATGGTAATTGTGTTTGAATATGACCATACCAACTGTGGATATTGGAGATTTACAGAATGGAACACTAGTCTGAAGTGTTGGGAATATAAACCAGTGGAAACTACCTCTAGAGTCATTAAAGCTGAAGGTTTGTCGCAAAGTATGACTATCCTGAAGGGAACACCACCAAACAATTGTAAACATGATAAGTGTAATCCTCTGTTCCTGTCCATTAGAAATCCTATCCAACAGGATTCGGGGATATATGTTTTAGGAGCATGTGTAAGTGACAAAGATCCCCTAGGAAAATTTAGAATGTTGGTAAGGGAGAAACCTCAAAGTTCAGTTGCGTCTGTGGCTTCTACATCCTTACCTATAATTGACATTAAATATTTGGTCAATTTAAAAATAATATGACAAACTGGCCTTAGAGACAGGATTATATACAGGAAAGCCCTTTAGTGTTTTCCCTCTAGGATATTGTTCTTACTTAATTCAGCTGAAGAAGACAAGTAGTGACTGATAGTTCCTGACCGTTGGTTTATCAACCAAAATTATCAAAACGCAGATATCTGGTGATTGTGTAGAGATTTGAAACTCCGACCCAGGATGCAGGTGGAATGAAGTGGCCAATGTACACTGATCAAGTCCTGATCAAGTCCTGATGCCATTTGTTCTATTCTCACCTCCTGAGTGAGATCAAATCAGTAGACAAAAACAATGTCCGGTCAAGACAAAGGAGGTCGCTCCCTACATCCTTTGACTCACATGTATACATGGATGCCATAGGAGTCTGTAGTAGAGTCTGTAGTAGAGTTTCTGACTAATTTAAAGCAAAAAGTCAGATAGTTGCAGGATTTGAGTCATTAATTCCCATGATTAGTAAAAATATATATATATATTTTTTTTTATTGGATTAACATCTCTATGGTCATCAACAGAGATTTAAGAATTATATATGTGATGCTGTTAAGGGAATGGTGGAACAATTGAGCTCTTTTCCAGTAATGGCTCTACAGAACCAACTGGTCCTTGACAGCAGAAAAATGAGGGGTCTACAGGAACTACTGCATCTACATTCCAGACAACACTGCCCCTGATGGAAGGATCACCAAGGATCTGAGGAAACTGATGGACTTTATCAAATGAACTGACGAGAAAACTTCTGAAATTAAAAATCTCATGGCCAGAATAATATTTTGGGAACTGGTTTAGCAACGACAATGTTTTTAGCATTTGGTTTTAACAGGATGTTATATAGTTCTCCATTTTAGGAAAATTGTTTTTAAGAATGTATAAAACATCCATGCCCACACATATATATATATATATATATATATATGTGATGTGTCCCTGTCAAAGACAAAAATTATTCCATCCTGAAATAAAACCTTGTTGATGGTTGCGGAGTAAATAGGACAAGGTGAAGGCAAAGCTGAAAGGGAGTTGAGGGGACCTGGTGAAGCAATAAGGAAAGTCCAGCTCTTCGCTGTTTAGGGCGTTGGGAGAGTACCTCACTTTGCCTGTTCACCTCTGGTCTATTTCCCGCAAAAGGAGGGATTTGTGAGAGATGTGTATCTGGTGTGAACATTCTGTAGTACACATTTTTGTCCACAAGATGGCTGCAAGTCAGATGTTTGAGCCATGTGTGCATTCTTTTGTTTAAGGTAAATAAGGGACGGGGAAAATGGGGATTACATTACAGTTTTCAAATATACCTTTGAACTCAGAGTTGAAGATGCTGAAACCACTCCTATCAGGTTAAGGAGCCAATAGTCTCTTCTTAAGGAACACCCCTTTTGTGATGTCATGTCTGCTATTTAAGTCAATGTAATGTGAATAAAGTGTGTCTCTTCTACCATGGCTCAAAGGGGGATGAGAAGATGCTTTCATGAAACCACCTAGTGTGTCTGGTCTCATTATGAAAGCAGTATGATACGTACATACTTATACTTCTAATTGATTTGGCACCACACAAAGAAGAAGGAGAAGCGCATGAATTGCGCTGACAATATGAAGTAGATTTGGTAACAGGCAGGCTTTACATTAATGGCAAGTAGAATCCTAGCAAGATTACTCAGAGGGAATCAACTTACAGATCAGGCTGTACTTTCTGCAGAATCCTGTCTGACTTTCTCCAAGGCCCGAATGCCTAATAGCTGGCTTTATCCTTGGATAGGGAAACCTTCCTCTGGTATAAATCCACTTGCTTCAAATAAACTTCTGCCCTTCAGCTTTGCACTTGGCTGGATATAATTAGCACTGCTCTGTACTTTGCTTGATGCAGGATAACTTCAGGAGGAAACTTCTTCTCCTGGACTAACTTCTGAGCTTTGCTTACTCAGGACTTCAGGCAGGCTAGACTGAGCTACTTAGCCTTCTGGACTGGACTGAACTAACTCTTTCCTGTCTGGGCCTAACTATATATACTAGGGGGTTCCCTAGCTCCCTCTACAGCTTGGGAGGAGAAACTACACCCCTAGCAGGCCTGGTACACAGGAAATAACATGAAAATATGCATTACAATGCAATACAAAACACAATAGCAATTTTCCACAGGAGGTGGGGGCAACATGTCCCTTAGTAGTGCCTACCCTTACGTAGTGGGACACTACATACCCCGCTACTTTGAGGTTGCCCGTCCTCGGCGCAACACAGGGGGCCCGTCCAGCTGGAAACTGTGACCTGAAAGACAAAAATGCAAAGAAGGCATATACAACAATCACTGCATTTGCAATGCGATTAACAGGCAGCTCTGCTGGTAAAGGACAAGTGCGGTGAAAAGGGGCATTGTTCTCTTCATAAGTTGGTTCATGGAACGGGGGCACTGACCTGGTACAGCGTATCAGGAATAACCAGGATAGTCCATAATGATAGGAATGCCATAGTAACAAAAGTTCCTGGAGGCTCAAAAGAAAAACATGAGTTCGTACCTGGGTCTTGTAGACAGTTAAACAGGAGTTTCCCGGGGAGGGTTACTCTGGTCAACAACGTAGTCTCCGAATCTCACAGGTGGGTGCCCCTTAGTAGGCCGCGTAGACCTCCTTACTGGCAGAGACTCTGGAGCCCTTTCTGGTACACCCTGGTACAGGTCATCCTGGGGTCGAGGACTAGCAGAAACTGGAGCCGGTACCACCAAGTTCAACCAGGGTGTGAGGAACCAATGAAGTGGCTCCTTGTCATGTAACAGGTTCTCAACAGCCTGCATAGGATCAACAGGTCGGGCTGACGACTCTGGCTCAGGAGACTCTGGCTCAATGCCCCCTGCTGCAGTTTCTCCTTCTATGCAGGGCTTTAAACGATTCCTGCGTACAATCTGGGAGCCTTTACCTTCCCTGGAAATTTGGTAAACGTGGGTCTCAGCATTAGGAATAGCAGTTATGACGTAGGGAGTCCTCTCCCACTTACTGTCCAGCTTGCTGGTTCGGTGGTTATTCTTCAACCACACCACGTCTCCTATAGCAAGAGGTTCCGCATGAGCAGCCAGGTCATAGTCTCTCTGCTGCCTCTCTCGGGCACTTTCAATGCGCTGCTGAACAATCTCTTTGGCATTACGAAGACGTCTTTGATGTTCCACCACCCAATCAGACTTTGGTAGGGGGTTGATGACATCGGGTACTTGCACGTCCATGGAGTGGTCGGCAGGCAGCTTCCCTTGACGGCCCGACATCAAATAGAAAGGCGTGTACCCGGTGGAGCAGTGAATTGTGTTGTTATACGTGTACATAGGTTGTGGTAGCAGAGTAGGCCAATCACCCCTTGTCCCAGGGGGTACTGCTCTCAACATTTCAATGAGAGTTTGATTCATTTTTTCACAGAGTCCATTACCTTGCGGATGATAGGCTGTGGTCCGGACCTTCTGGCAATTATGTAGCAGGCACAACTCCTGGAACAACTATGATTCAAACGCAGACCCCTGGTCGGTGAGGATTCTCTCTGGGCAACCGTAGGGCAGGAGGAAATGCTTCCAGAATGCTTCTGCCGCAGTCTTGGCTGTCAGGTCCTTCACAGGCACTGCTACAACAAACTTAGTGAAGTGATCAATAATGGTCATGGCATAAGTATAACCTGAGCGACTTGGCTCCAACTTCACATGATCAATGGCAACAAGCTCCAGGGGAGTTTTACTCACAATAGGATGGAGAGGCACTCTCTGGTCATGACACTCACTTCTCCCGACGGCACAGGCAGTACATTCCCGGCACCATTTTTCAATGTCTTCCCTCATTCCAATCCAATAGACCCTTCTGCGAATGGTGGCCTCAGTTTTCTGCATGCCGAAGTGTCCGGACCGGTTATGATACATCTCTAATACAAGACCGGCGTCTCAACGCGGTATGAGGATCTGGTACACCCTATCGCAGGATACTGGATCCAGGCTCCTTCTTAGCAACAGGCCTTTTTGAAGGAAGAGTTGGTGGCGATGTCTCCACAATTTCAATAGTTCTGGGTCTGCACTCTTCCTGCAGACTCTTTCAGGAGTTCTTCCACTAGTAAGGAAGTCGAGCAGTTCACCGAGGACGCTACTTTCTGACTGGAGCTTAATCCACCTTTCTTGTTCGCCCCTGGACTCAGGATTATTCGGTGGAGAGGGATTAGCAGCTGAATTATTTTCAGTTGTGAACATTATCTTGCTGAGCAAACTTGTTGTAAAACACCGGCATCTCCACTTCTTCCCAGGCATCCTTTGGTTCATCTGGTGCTTCTGTAGTGGGAAGCCGAGACAGGGCATCAGCATTCTCATTTGAGCGGCCTGCCCGGTATTTCACAGTGAAGCCATAGTTGGCAAGGCGGGAGGCCCATCTTTGTTCCAGAGCCCCTAACTTGGCTGTATTCAGATGCGCCAGGGGATTGTTGTCAGTGAAGGCGACAAACGGAGTAGCAGCAAGTTAGACCTTGAATTTTTCAGTCACAGCCCACACTAAAGCAAAGAACTCCAGCTTGAAGGAACTATAATTCTGATCGTTTTTCTCAGCTCCCCTCAGGGATCTGCTGGTGTAGGCAATCACCCTCTCTTTGTTGTCTTGCACCTGAGCTAACACGGCTCCCAGGTCTCTTTTACTGGCATCCGTGTAGAGGTGGAACGGCTTCTGATAATCCGGGTAACCCAGGACAGGGGGTTCGGTCAGCTTCTTCTTCAGGAGCTGGAAGGCAATCTCCCGTTCCTCATTCCATTCAACATGGATAGGAGTCTTTGGACTCTTTTTGGGATGCCCCCTCAGGAGTTCCTGGATCGGATCCGCAATCTGTGCAAAATGCGGGATGAAGCGTCTGTAATATCCTGCAAAACTGAGGAAACTTCTCACCTCCTTCACGGTGGTAGGAGTAGGCCAATTACGGACAGCAGCAAGTTTATCAGGATCAGGCTGGACACCTTCTGCACTAACAACATGCCCAGGTACTTTACAGCTGGTTTCAGCAGATGGCACTTGGACGGCTTGACTTTAAGGCCATATTTAGCGAGAACTTGAAACACTTCGGCCAGATGCTTTAAATGATCCTCATATGTCTTGGAGTAGATAATGACGTCATCCAAGTATAGCAGTACAGTCTCAAAGTTCTTATGGCCTAAACAACGCTCCATCAATAGAGATGTCGCGAACATAACATTTTACGTTCGCGAATCGCGAACAACCAACGCGAATTTCTGCAAATGTTCGCGAACGGGCGAACTGGGCGAACCGCCATAGACTTCAATAGGCAGGCTAATTTTAAAACCCACAGGGACTCTTTTTAGCCACAGTAGTGATGGAAAAATTGTTTCAAGGGGACTAACACCTGGACTGTGGCATGCCGGAGGGGGATCCATGGCAAAACTCGCATGGAAAATTACATAGTTGACGCAGAGTTGGATTTTAATCCATAAAGGGCATAAATCACCTAACAATCCAAATTTTGTTTGAACAACGTGGTTTAAAACATCCAGTGTGTGTATACGATCAGGTATGATGTTGTATCGATCAGGTAGTGTAAGGGTTACACCCGCTTCACAGACATTAACAGACCAAACTCCCCTTTTAATGCACCGCAAACAACCGCAAACAGTCCATTTGCCCAACCGCAAACTCTCCATTTGTACAAGGTTGGATACCAAGCTAGCCATGTCCCGTTGATGTCATTGAAGGTTTCTTCCTCCACCCAGCCACGTACAACACCAAGGGTCCCAGAAAGGTCAATTGAATAGATTTTTCGAACGGGGAGATGGTTAAAAAAACGCTGTCTCCCTCCCCTTTGTTTGAATCCACGCCACGGTCACTGCGTCTGCGCCGTGCAATTTACTGTCACACCCGATATGAGTGGTATTTTCTGTAGTTCTCTCTTCTCATCAGTTTCATCCCTGTTACGTCCCCATCTGGGGTCCACTTATTAAATAGATTTTTCGAACGGGGAGATGGTTAAAAAAAAAACTGTCTCCCTCCCCTTTGTTTGAATTATTAAATAGAATTAAATAGAATTTTTTTTTATCTGCGAGGTATTTGTGAGTGAGTGACACCCTGTAACGGTATAACTGGAGGCCTAGCCAGTGGCCACAATACAGTCTGTGTGGGCCTGACACACACTGGCTTAAAAATGTGATTAGATCGCAGAAAAATATTAAATAGATATTTTTTTATCTGAAAGGTATTTGAGTGAGTGACACCCTGTAACGGTATAAGTGGAGGCCTAGCCAGTGGCCACAATACAGTCTGTGTGGGCCTGACACACACGGGCTTGCAACTGTGATTATATCACAGAAAAATATTAAATATAATTTTTTTTATCTGAAAGGTATTTGAGTGAGTGACACCCTGCAACGGTATAAGTGGAGGCCTAGCCAGTGGCCACAATACAGTCTGTGTGGGCCTGACACACACGGGCTTGCAAATGTGATTAAATCACAGAAAAATATTAAATAGAATTTTTATTTATCTGCGAGGTATTTGTGAGTGAGTGACACCCTGTAACAATATAAGTGGAGGCCTAGCCACTAGCCAGTGGCCACAATACAGTCTGTGTGGGCCTGACACACACTGGCTTGCAAATGTGATTAGATCGCAGAAAAATATTAAATAGATTTTTTTTATCTGAAAGGTATTTGAGTGAGTGACACCCTGTAACGGTATAAGTGGAGGCCTAGCCAGTGGCCACAATACAGTCTGTGTGGGCCTGACACACACGGGCTTGCAACTGTGATTATATCACAGAAAAATATTAAATATAATTTTTTTATCTGAAAGGTATTTGAGTGAGTGACACCCTGTAATGGTATAAGTGGAGGCCTAGCCAGTGGCCACAATACAGTCTGTGTGGGCCTGACACACACTGGCTTGCAAATGTGATTAGATTGCAGAAAAATATTAAATTGATTTTTTTTTATCTGAAAGGTATTTGAGTGAGTGACACCCTGTAACGGTATAAGTGGAGGCCTAGCCAGTGGCCACAATACAGTCTGTGTGGGCCTGACACACACGGGCTTGCAACTGTGATTATATCACAGAAAAATATAAAATATAATTTTTTTTATCTGCGAGGTATTTGTGAGTGAGTGACACCCTGTAACGGTATGAGTGGAGGCCTAGCCAGTGGCCACAATACAGTCTGTGTGGGCCTGACACACACTGGCTTGCAACTGTGATTAGATCACAGAAAAAGATTAAATATAATTTTTTTTTTATCTGCGAGGTATTTTCTGTCACACCCTGTATGAATGGTGTGCACACAGTACTGTCTGTGACTGAGCCTGCAGCCTCTCACACACGGGCAGGCAACTGCAATATATATATATATATATATATATATATATATATATATATATATATAAAAATATTAAAAAAAGCAGACTGATGTACCAGCCCTGAAAAGGGCTTTTTGGGGTGCTGTCAGGACGCTGTCCTTACAGCAGATGAGTCTGTGGATACAGAACACTGCCCTAACTAACGCTTTCCCTATTGAATCAGCAGCAGCAGCACTGTCCCTCCTCTCACTGAGAATGCATATTCCGAATGA
The DNA here is from genome assembly GCF_905171765.1 of Bufo bufo. NCBI lineage: Eukaryota > Metazoa > Chordata > Amphibia > Anura > Bufonidae > Bufo > Bufo bufo. Next base: position 147,067,629 of record NC_053397.1, on the reverse strand, counting down.
ATCTAAAATGGATGCTGTCCAGGAGGTGGGAGGGTCTGGGAGGGAGGGTCTGCTGCTGATTGGCTGGAATGTGTCTGCTGACTGTGAGGTACAGGGTCAAAGGTTACTCAATGATGATGTATAGGGGGCGGACTGAACATCGCATATGTTCGCCCGCCGCTCCGAACGCGAACAAGCTATGTTCGCCGGGAACTATTCGCCGGCGAACTATTCGGGCCATCACTATCCATCAACCGCTGGAACGTCCATGGAGCTTTACACAGTCCGAAAGGCATGTAGTTGAATTCGAACAGGCCCATAGGCGTGGTGAAAGCAGTCTTTTCCCTGTCTTCCGGGGCCATAGGCACCTGCCAGTATCCACTGGTTAAGTCAAGAGTTGAGAAGCAGGCTGATGACCCCAGGGCAGTCAAAGACTCTTCAATGCGTGGCAACGGATAAGCATCTTTGTGGGTGATTTGATTGATTTTTCTATAGTCCACACAGAACCTAATGCTGCCATCTTTTTTACGAACAAGAACTAGGCGTGCAGCCCAGGGACTGTGACTGTCCCGGATTATGTTAGGGTCCTTCATTTCCTGTCTTGGCCCTGGATCCCTAGTACAGCACGGCACCACAGAATGATCTGGGAATTCGGTGGCAGGATTACCGGCCGGTTATCCCGGATCCGGGCAGTACAGATTTCTCCTTTTCCATTCGCAAATTTTTGCTGAGCACACAGCACACTGATAGTCTTTTGAATGACTCTTTTAGAAGCAGGTGAAGCTGAAGGTATGGATTGGTTCAGGGCCTCAAGTACCTCGGAGTAACATTTTTTAAAGACATTAGTACCTAAGATCACGGGATGTCCCCCTTTATCTCCGGCTTGCACCACAATCACACCTTGCTGTGGTAAGGTGGCTTCTCCCACCTGAAGGGTAGGTTCCCAGTACCTATGGACTTTCATCGGCTTGCCGTTGCTAGCAATGATATCCAGCCAGGATTCTGGTGGCTGGGTGAGGAGACTTGAATCCCAGAATTTGTCAAAGGTGGGTCGTTGGATGGTGGTGACCTGGGACCCAGTATCCAGCAGGGCTTCAAAAGGTATCCCGGTAATGCATATGTTAATTTCCGGACGAGATCCCACATATCTGGGCATCCAACTTGGATCCTTTGGACCTACTGTTCTACCTCCCGAGGGGTGGTCCTCGGCCTCGGGAGTGGCACGTTTAACTGCCAACACGTTGTCTCAGTATGGCCATATTTTTTACAATAGTGCAGACAGGCTGTTTGCGATTCTTAGACCGGTAACTCGGTCGCCCATCGGGTTCTATGGGGTAGACCTCTTTATATGTAGGCGGGAGGAGCCTTTGAGGTAGGGGGCTTTCGTCTTCCAATAACAATGGTCTTTCCCATTCCTATTTTTTCCTGCACACCTTTTCCAGGCTCTTAGTGAGATGGTTAACTTGCTCCATTAACGCCGCCACCACATCTGTTACTGGAGCCTGGGTGGCTTGACTGGCTCCGGACGTTTTCACATCAATCATTTTTGGCTGGCAGGCCTGAGGTTCAAGGGAGACCGCCGGCCCTGTGGGCGGGTTTTGACCCAGGATACTGATGGTCAGCTCTTTAAAGTCCAAAAACACACAATTGGGGTGTTGGGCCGACAGCATCCTCAGCTGGCCCTTTAAGTGTTCAGCGTTTACACCCGCAATGAACTGCTCTCTCAGAGTCCGGTCCTGGTCCTCAGCCTCCCGGGGGTCCACCTGGACCACGGCCCTCAAGGTCTCTTGCATGGACAAAGCAAAATCACGAAGTGACTCACCGGGCTGTTGCTTCCTGCTGAAAAATCGCATCTTAACTTCCGACACCGTCCTGGCTTCAAACGTGGTGCCGAGGCGATCAAAGATTGGTTCCATGTTATTTTTTTCGAAACTGGACCAGGACATGACCTCCCTTCTAACTGCGCTAAGAGAATGTCCATCCGTTGCTCAGCGGAGATAGGATAAAGCCGGAATAAGGCCATGATCTGGTCTTTAAAGTCTTTCAGTTTGTGGGCTTCCCTGGAATAATGTGGGCCCCAAAATAATATGGCATTGTCAGCGGCATCAGACTGGATGCTGCCGCAGCAGCGGGCGCCCTGTTCTCATCTGCGTGAATTAAGGAAGGCTCGTTGGGGGCCACCTGCCCCGTTTCCTCAGATGCGGACATGGTGTGGTCTATGGGGGCAAGTTCTATAGGCAGACTCACGCTGGACTTCGCTCTCTCAGGCCGTTGCTAAGGGTGACCATGAAGAGGGTATGGCGCTTTAAGGAGTGGCGGAGCAGGCGAAAATCCAAATTGGATGTGCTTCCCCCGAATCAAGTCCTTTATCACTAACGAGGGACCTCCCCCCAGTCTCCCAACAAGGATCGGAATCTTCCCGGTACTTGAATACAAAGGGGCCGGTTAATACAGAAGTTTTACTCACTCCAGTGATGCGCAGTCCAAGTCTCGCGAGATACGTGATTACGTCGTGCGGAGGTCCCATGCGCAGCGCCAGGAGATAGGCGCGGCCTCTCTGAGCTTCAAGATTCGTGGTAGGCGGTATCTTCTTTGCAGGTAGGGCGGCGCCTTCTTTTCTTTTTCGTGCCAGGCGGACACAACGATGGCGCAACAATAATTCCAGTCAGCTTAAGCGGCCATCTTGCAGCATAATGCTGTCAATTCACTGACAGCAAGCGGTGACTCAGAAAGCAGCAAACAGTCCACAATGTACAGTTTTACACCGCGATTGTCCACAGTTCTTTGGCCCCAAATTTTCAAATAAACAGATAGGGCATATATCACTTAATAGGCAATTATGCACACAGTTCAGATTCCACTATGGCGTAGAAATATTCGCATCCTGTTCGTGACGCCAAAATATGCAGTATGCCTGTCACGGGGTTCCGAAGGTGCACTCGGTCCCCCATTGCCTGCAGAACTGTTGCTTAGCTTTTGGAATGAGGTTCTGTGTTTGACCTCATTCCCAGGGCGGCTTTACTAGCTGGGTGGCTCCTTGCTCCTAAGTCTGCCTTGAGCGCCGAGCTGATCACTCGGTGCTCGACTGGTTGGTCTGTCGGTCATGTGACGCTGGCCACGTCACATGACCCTCACTCCCCACTATAAATACAGGCAGCCTGCTGGCTACAGGTTGCCTGTTAATTTCTAGGTTCCTGGTATTTGTTGGACTGCTGAATACTTACCTGATCCTGTTCCTTGACCATCCTTTTGCCTGATCCTCCTGTACTGCGCATCCGTCCTGGTATTGTGACCTCGGCTCCCACCTGACTACTCTCTTAGGACTCCTCTTGTACTTCTCTGCTCTCCTGGTATTTATGACCCCGGCTTCTCCTGACAATTCTCTGCTTGCTCCATTTGTACTTTGCAGCCTTCCTGGTATTGACTCGGTCCGTTCACGTCCTGTTGTTTGTCTGTCTGTCATCCCTGCACTTACTCCAAGTTAGGGATTTCCGTCCAGTTGTCCCCTGTCATTAGGACTCGCGAGGCAAGTAGGCAGGGCCAGGGGTAAGGGTGGAGTGCAGTGGTCACTTCCCTCCCCCCTGTGTGTGTGTGTGTACGCGACCGTTACAACGCCAGTCCTTCAGGGTGAGCAAATGTGAGGTCACGGGTGAATAGGCAGAACGAGGGTTGCTCTTAGTACTCAAAGTTTGTAGAAGACCCTGGGCAGGCGTACAGCAGTGATAGAGAGGCTGGCACATAGATCCTCTGGGGCACTCTCTGAATATAGGGACCAGGCCGGGTGGTAGGTGAGGTGCCCTGGGTGTTGGAAGTTTAGTGTGACGGTGGCAAGATCCCTTACAGTTCGTGATGCCAGTGCCGGTAACGGTGGCACACCGATTTGTTGGAGGAATAATTGAGGTACACACGTTTATGGTGAACTAGAACTCCTCTTTACTGCACAATTCAACTGTATACAGGCTTCAGACAGTTCCATATGTAGTAGATTTGGTAACAGGCAGGCTTTACATTAATGGCAGGTAGAATCCTAGCAAGATTACTCAGAGGGAATCAACTTACAGATCAGGCTGTACTCTCTGCCGAATCCTGTCTGACTTTCTCCAAGGCCCGAATGCCTAATAGCTGGCTTTATCCTTGGATAGGGAAACCTTCCTCTGGTATAAATCCACTTGCTGCAAATAAACTTCTGCCCTTCAGCTTTGTACTTGGCTGGATATAATTAGCACTGCTCTGTACTTTGCTTGATGCAGGATAACTTCAGGAGGAAACTTCTTCTCCTGGACTAACTTCTGAGCTTTGCTTACTCAGGACTTCAGGCAGGCTAGACTGAGCTGCTTAGCCTCCTGGACTGGACTTAGCTAACTCTATCCTGTCTGGGCCTAACTATATATACTAGGGGGTTCCCTAGCTCCCTCTACAGCTTGGGAGGAGAAACTACACCCCTAGCAGGCCTGGTACACAGGAAATAACATGAAAATATGCATTACAATGCAATACAAAACACAATAGCAATTTCCCACAGGAGGTGGGGGCAACATGTCCCTTAGTAGTGCCCACCCTTACGTAGGGGGACACTACATTATTACTGGCACAGGGGGGGCTGTTATTACTGGCACAGGGGGGGCTGTTATTGCTGGCACAGGGGGGGGCTGTTATTGCTGGCACATGGGGGGCTGTTATTGCTGGCACATGGGGGCTGTTATTGCTGGCACAGGGGGGGGCTGCTATTACTGGCACAGGGGGGGGGCTGTTATTACTGGCACAGGGGGGCTGTTATTGCTGGCACAGGGGGGGGGCTGTTATTGCTGGCACATGGGGGGCTGTTATTGCTGGCACATCGGGGGCTGTTATTGCTGGCACATGGAGGGCTGTTATTGCTGGCACATGGGAGCTGTTATTACTGGCACATGGGGGCTGTTTTTACTGGCACATGGGGGGCTGTTATTACTGGCACATGGGGGGCTGTTAATACTGACACATGGGGGGGCTGTTATTACTGGCACATGGGGGGGCTATTACTGACACATGGGGGGCTGTTATTATTACTGGCACATGGGGGGGCTGTTATTATTACTGGCACATGGGGGGCTGTTATTATTACTGGCACATGGGGGGCTGTTATTATTACTGGCACATGGGGGGCTGTTATTATTACTGGCACATGGGGGGCTGTTATTATTACTGGCACATGGGGGGCTGTTATTAATACTGGCACATGGGGGTGTTATTAATACTGGCACATGGGGGGCTGTTATTAATACTGGCACATGGGGGGGGCTGTTATTAATACTGGCACATGGGGGGGCCTGTTATTAATACTGGCACATTGGGGGGCTGTTATTAATACTGGCACATGGGGGCTGTTATTAATACTGGCACATGGGGGGCTGTTATTAATACTGGCACATGGGGGGGCTGTTATTAATACTGGCACATGGGGGGGCTGTTATTAATACTGGCACATGATAGGGGGCACTATAGGGGCATCTACTGAGGCCACAAAGAAGGGGTATTTTATATGGGGCGCTCTGTACAGTACAATTTTATACTGGGACACATTATGGTGGGTACTATGGGAAAGGGGGGAGAGGAGTACTATGGGGTCATCTACGGGGGGCACTAAGAAGGGGTATTTTATACTTGCAAATTATGGGGGACACTGAGGGCATCTACTGGAGCATTTTATACTGGTACATTATGGGGGCACTAGGAGGAAGGAGGGTGTGGAGCACTATGGGTGCATTTACTGGGGGCACTATATAGGGGTATTTTATACTGGCACATTATGGGGGCACTATGGGGTCATTAGCTCACCTGGGGGCATTACAAGGGGGTATTTTTTGCACTGTCACATTATAAGGAGAATTATTTCTACTGGGGGGGGGCATTATGGTGGGCTTTATTACTCCCCCATGGTATGACCCCCTAGTAGCAGCACCTAGTAGCAGCACCAGCCTCTCCCTGCTCTGCTATCCCTCTGCCCCTTCTCCAAATCCTTATTATGAAATCTTTCTCATTAGGATAAAACACATCAGCTCCACCGAGCCCCCGGCCAAAGTGTTGAAGTGGTGTCCGAGATCCCCAAGGGCCAAGCCAAGTAATTGTAAGTTTTCATGTGAAATATGTTTGTTATACACATATAGCCTACACTGTGTAGTCTGTTCTATAACATTGTTTTGTGGCGGCGGACAGAAAATAATCTGAAAGTGCCCCTCCTGAGACCAGGCGTTGGATCCGCCACTGACCTAACCAGTTTTAAACTGATCACATAGACACAGATGTCAACTTTGTTTAGTTTTTCAGATCTTCCAAAAATGTTGTTTCTATGATATGCTAATCGCAAGTGCCCAGAGGCGGAGAGTTTGATGAAAGTACCCAGATTCCCCTGCCCTACTCGCGCCTAACTACCCCCCTCAGTAAGCTCTGGCAAGCCCTATGTCTATGTGACATCATATTTTCCTGCAGCCCCTTCATGCATCAGCGCCAGGTCCGGGGCATGAGCAGTGTTCTACCCACTGTGGGCAGAGCAGTGGCGTAGGGTGGGTTGCCACCACCTGGGGCAAGCCAAGTATTACTTTTTTTTTTACAAATAATGCAGTAGATGTCACCTGCAGTCCTATGTAACACCACAGATAACACCGTGATAACTCTCTGAGTACAGTATATGGATGTGAGGCCCCAGAATTCAGAACACGCACAGTGTGACCTGAAGTCTGGCGCCAGGCTGCGGCAGTGTGGGCCAAATTCTATACACCCCCCCCCCCCTCCAAAAAAATACAAAAAGATATTCGGATGGACATAACATACGTTGCTAAGAAATATACAGGAGAATACCGCACCATACCTGTTACATCCAGTGACATCCTCTGTGATGTAGACTTTCCTCAGCGTCTTCATTGGAAGATAGGACCGTCATGATACCTTCTTTCAGCTGCGCCTCTGCACGTTACTATCATCCTCAGATAACAGACCTCCCCTCCCCCGTAGTGCCCATAAGTATAATGTCCTCTGTATAATTATGATATATAATGGCCCCTCTGTATAATTATTATTAATAATATCATAATGGCCCCCTCTGTGTTAGGCAACATTCACACGTTCGCAGAATGGGTCCTCATCCGTTTCGCAATTGTGCGGAATCGGTGCGGACCCATTCAATCTCTACAGACAAGAATAGGCATTTCTATAGGGGTGCCGGCCATGTGTATTGCGGATCCGCAATACACTACAGACGTGTGAATGGACTCTTATAGTAATAATTATGGCCCCCTTCAGCCCCTCCTGCATACAGTCTGATGTAAGATACAACTTTCCCCCTGCCTTCAGCTCCTCCAACGTACAGACCCATGTAAGATACAACCTTCCCCCTCCCTTCAGCTCCTCCATCGTACAGTCCCATGTAAGATACAACCTTCCCCCTGCCTTCAGCTCCTCCAACATACAGTCACATGTAAGATACAACCTTCCCCCTGTCTTCAGCTCCTCCAGCATACAGTCCTGTGTAAGATAAATCACTCCCCCTGCCTTCAGCTCCTCCAGCATAAAGTCCCATGTAAGATACATAACTCTCCTCCCTTCAGCCCCTCCAACATATAGTCCCATGTAAGATACAACCGCCGATGCCTTCAGCCCCTCAAGAATGCAATCTCTTGTAAGACAAATCACTTCCCTGCCTTCAGACCCTCCAGCATACAGTCTCATGTAAAATACATCACTCCCCACCTTCAGCCCCTCTAACATACAGTCCTATGTAAAATACAAACCCCCCTGCCTTCAGACCCTCCAGCATACAGTCCCATGTAAGATACATACCTTCCCCTGCCTTCTAGCCCTTCTTGCAAACAGTCTCATGTAAAATTCATCACTCTTCCTGCCTTCAGACCCCACCAGCATACAGTCCCATTTAAAATATTATCACCCCCCCTGCCTTCAGCCACTCCAGCATACAGTCCCATGTAAATAATTTCACACACACACCCCACCGCCCTTCTCTTTAGACCCCTCTAACATACAGTCTCCAGTACAAGGATTATTCCTCCTCCCTTCAGCCCCTGCAAAAAGCCCCACAAGTAAAAATAAGTCACTATTCTCCTCCACACACTGACCTGCAGCCTCTGCTCCTCTCTCCAACATTCTGCTCTGTAGAATCTCCCGCACATCTTTAGGCCCCCCCTGTACGACGAGACTCCGCCTCTTCCCCTGACATCATACCTCCCAGGAGAAACTCCATTCTAGTCACTACAGATGCTCTATTGCCTTATAGGCTTCAGGCCACTATCCTGAAGCCTATGAGGATGAATAGCGGGGACAGCATTGAAGTGACTGCTGCCTCGCGCCCCCTGCAATTTTGCACCCGGGGCAACGCCCCCCCTCCACCCCCCCACGCTTTACCACTGGGGTAGAGGCCCAGAGATATTCAGTGTGCATGCTCTGATTTCGCACCAGTAACCGCTGGAAGATCTTAAAAACTAAACACAGGTGACATCTGTGTCTATGTTATCGGTTTAAAACTGGTCAGGTTGGTGACAGACTCCCTTCAGCCCTTTTTTTCAGACCCCATCAGACCTCAGATCAGCCCTTAATGTGAGACCCCCATCAGACCTCAGATCAACCCTCAATGTGAGACCCCCATCAGACCTCAGATCAGCCCTCAATGTGAGACCCCTTTATTTCAGACCCCCATCAGAACTCAGATCAGCCCTTTATTTCAGACCACCATCAGACCTCAGATCAGCCTGGATTGCCAGACTCCCCAGAGTTCCTTGCTAGACCATCAGACTTCAGATCAGTATAAAATAAAAAAAACTCCTCTTACCTTTCCTGCGTCTTCTCCGGCCCGCGCTGCACTGTCACCTGACAGTACAGGGTCCGGACAGTGCAACGCCGGCCCCAGGAAGGAAGACCAGAGAGGGTGAGTACCGGAAGCGCTTGTAGTATTTCACTCCGCACACCTAATGCATACTAGTGAGCGCTTCCATATTGGAAGCGCTCACTAGTATTCACTTTATAAAATGCATGGCCATTTTCCCTCCACTTTTGGGGGGGAAAAGTGCATCTTATAAAGTGAAAAATACGGCAGTTTTGTGGTAAGAGTCAGTAAGGCCTGATTCACATCACTGTTTAGTTTTCCGTTCTTCTGATCTATCAGAAGAACAGAAAAATAAAAAAATAAATGGATCCTGTATTTTAAGCATCCGTTATGTCCAGTTATGCACATTTGGCATCTGTTTTAGCCATTTCCGTCAGATCTATTATTTTAGGTGGAAAAAAGTCCTGCATGCAGAACACTAAAAGGGTGATGTGAACCCGGTTTAACTTGTAATTTTATACATTTAAATTTCTGCTTTTTGACTTCATTATACAAGTGGGAGGTGTTATCAGTGACTGATAGCATTTTCTGTGTAAAGGAGCATTCACACTGCTCTAATAAGCGGACAATTATCAGGAAAGAAGTGTTCTGCTTGTCAGTGGAGGAAAGAGCTGCATTTAGATGCAGTGATTGTCTCCACTCTATGAGAACGAGCGATGACTACTGCCATGACTCATCCTCATACATAGACTTAGAACAGGGGTGCACAACCTGTGGCCCTCCAGCTGTTTCAAACCTACAATTCCCATCATTCTTGGACAGCTTACAGCTATTAGGGCATGCTAGGAGTTGTAGTTTTGCAACAGCTGAAGTTCCCCAGGTTGAGCTCTGACTTATAACATAGACTTCAATAATCTACCATAGCAGTCTATAGGAAAATTGCTATGTTACTATGAGCCCTGCCTGAGGCAAGGCTCAATACGAATTTCACTATGGCACCCATGGGAGCCTTCACAAGGCTCCAGGCCCTGAAAGCAACTGAACGACTCCTGCAATCTAGATGAAGGAAAACTGTAAAGGCATCAGAAGCAGCAGGTTCACAAAAATTTACTTCTCAGATGCTGTGGTCACAGTTGACCATGTCATCTATCTGTTGTCTTCAATCATGGAGACACTGCTGGTGGATTTCAGATGTGTAAAACAGCAGATGCCCACTGATTATGGCACTCACTCAGCTCCTAAGTGAGTGCTATTTTTAAAAACCTAACATCTGCTGCACGTGTACAGCAGATATTGGAAGTGTTATAGTGAAAGTGATGTCTGAGTCTGATTATGTCATTTTTTATCTTAATACTCACTAGCATTCCGACACTGTGCTCCCATAAACCATCAGTAAAACACATTGAGAGGACTCCTCCTAGAGTCCTCTCCATTATGTGTGTGAGCACAGGAGTCCTCTTAATGCATTTTAATGCTGGTTTGTCAGAGCACTGCATGGGAATGCAAGCGAGTATGAAGATAAAAATCACACGAGCAGACAGTGCTTATTCTAGTTTGGGGGGTGTTTCGGAGCTGACAACTTCCCTTTAAGAAAAGGAAAGGGGTAGAAAGAAAAGAAAAGTGTAACAACAGCTATGAGTATACTGTAAGTTGAGTAATTACATTAACCCCTTCAGGACTCAGTTTTCACCTTCAGGGTCCAGACTAATTTAACAAATCTGATGAGTCAATTTATGTGGTAATAACTTTGGAATGTTTTTACTTATCAAAGCGATTCTGAGACAGTTTTTTGTGACAAATCATGCTTCATGTTAGTGGTAAATTTGAGTTTGTTTATTTTACCTCTATTTAAAAATTCTAAATTTACAAAAAATTGGGAAAAAATTGCTATTTTCTAACTTTGAGAGCTGTGTGTATGTGACGGAACTGTGCATCTATGTGTGTATAGTAGAGCTCTGTGTATAGCAGAGCTGTATCTGTGTGTAGCAGAACTTTATGTGGGTATGGCAGTGCTGTGTGTGTCGCAGAACTGTGTGTGTGCATGTGTGTATCGCAGACAAATACTTAAAAATAATCTAGCAGAACAAGAAGCATGGCAGGACACAACAGAGCAATGGAGACACATTTATTTAGATAGGTACATATAATTGGGTGACTACATGCACCATTGCTGGTTGTTACAATGATCAGCAGATGACACTGTAACAATAACAGGAGCTGACCAAAACTATTACCCCCCACCCCATCCCCCCGCCACACACACAGCTACACCCTAAAGTTTGTGACCTTGACCTCTTCACTTCAGTAAAGCACATACCCTTCAAAGAGGACCTAGAAAATATGACTACTTTCTGTGTGGTCATAAGCTGCAGCGGGGTTCAGAAGAGAAAGTGGTGATTTATGCACTGGCCATAACTGCAGAGGCTCTGAGGTGAAATAAAAATAAAAAAAATACCAAGAAGTGACATTTTAGAAACCACACCCCTCATAGTATTTACCAAGGGGAGTAGTGAGCATTTTAACCACACAGATACATAGTAACATAGTATATAGTAACATAGTATATAAGGCCGAAAAAATACATTTGTCCATCCAGTTCGGCCTGTTATCCTGCAAACATTAACAGCAGATGGTGGAAAGTTAAAATTGCACTTTGTTTCACAGATATGTTGTGCCCAGCGTGAGCAAGTGTCAAAAGTAAGGCCTTTTTCACACGGGCGTCATGTTTTTGGCCCGGATAAGATGCGGATGCATCGCAGGAAAATGCACGATTTTTTTGAGGACCAGTGACAACTGTAAAGGCTCTGGGGTGAAAAAATATATGGAATGCCGAAGTGACCCCATTTTGGAAACTACACCCCTCAAAGTATTTGTGGGTAGAGGGAACATTTTGACCCTACAAGTGTTTTGCAAAGATTAATTCACAGCAGATGGTACAGAGTGTAAACCGCAATTTTTCCACAGATGTGCCATTTCAGTGCCAAATATGTTGTGCCCATAGTGTGCCCATGTGAAAAGTAAGCCCTTTTACATACACCCTACATACATGTGATCATGCATTTTAAAGCCCAGTGTGGTGATCTACTCTGCTTATGCTTACAACTGTAGAGCCTCTACTTTGAAATTATAAATGGATCCCCCAAGAAGTGACCCCATTTGGAAAACTCCACCCCTGAAGGTATTAAAGGGGTTGTCTCACTTCAGCAAACAGCATTTATTATGTAGATAAATTTAATGCAAGGCACTTTCTAATCTATTGTGATTGTCCATATTGCCTCCTTTCCTGGCAGGATTCATTTTTCCAACACATTACACACTTCTTGTTTCTATGGTTGCGACCACCCTGTTATCCAGCAGTTGTGGCCGTACTAGCACACTATGGGAAAAAGCACCATCCTCTCTACTTGCCAGGACTGTGGGAGCGCACATAGGCTAGTACTTTTTCCTATAGTGTGCAAGCATGGTCACCACTGATGGATTGCAGGGTGGCCGTACCCATGAAACGAAGAGTGTATAATGTGATGGAAAAATGAATCTAGCCAGCAAATGAGGCAATATGGACAATCACAACACATTAGTAAGTGCCTTGTATTAACTTTCTCTACATGACAAATGCTATTTGCTGATGTAAGACAACTCCGTTAAGGGGTGGAGTAAGCATTTTAATGCCACAGTTATTTTACAAGACTTAAATACTCATGATCTATCATCTGGATAGGTTATCAATACCTGATCAGTGGGGATCGGACATCAAGGACCCCCACTGATCAGCTGTTCATGAAGGCAGCGGCACTAGCCATAGTGCTAAGGCCTTCTAGTTGCTATCCCTAGGCCGGGGGACAACACATTCATTGGTCACATGGCCTAAGCACAGCTCAGCTCCAAGAAGTGAATGCCTGCCATACCTAGCACAGCTTCTATACATTTGTACGACCCTGTTCTTGGTGAGCATGGAGAAGGCAGTGGCATTAACCAGGAGTGCTGGTACCTTCTCAAACAGCTGATTGGCGGGGGTCCCGGATGTCGGACCCCTTTAGAATCGGTATTTAAATCTCGGAAAACCCTTTTAATAATAATCAGACCGTGCAAAGTGATAATTGCAAGTTTTCCACAGATAGCATTTCAGCGCTCAACACTCTGTGCTCAGATGGCGCCATCTGAGACTCATACCACTTTTTTAATTCAGGCAGGCAGTAGGCAGGTTCTACTGGATACGGAAATGCCATAAATGTTAATGTAAGCTGCTGCATAAGTACACAGCAGGGTTCATAAGAGAAGGGTCGCCATTTGGCTTTTGGTTCTGAGATTTTGCTGGCATGATTTTTGGGTACTGTCACATTTGCAGAGACCCGGAGGTACCTATACAGTTAAAACACCCAATAAGTGACCTCTTTGTGGAAAATAAACCCCTCAAGTAATTTATCAAGGGGTGAACTGAGAATTTTTATATTGTATAGCGGCTTTGCTTGGTTTCGCTCTCAATTGAACTCAATTCCAATAGAGAGTCAATGACAGATCTTATCATCTGTATTCAGGATCATAATCCCCGACAGGTAGAGCAGATAGGAGGATGAGGCAGCTCTTTATCTTAGTGTTGTGAAGTAACTTGTCCTGCTGTGTGATTAGAACAGGTTTTGTGTGTACTAGTAGGACAGCGGCCATTTTGTTTCTCCTAATGATTGCTCCCCAGACAAAACGAGCCATTATAACTAATGTAAGGTATTTGGGAATATATTTTTAATGAAGTAATATTTAGGTATTTTCATTTTCTTAATTCCTGGAGAACCCCTTTAACCACCTCCGGACCGCTGTACGCACAGACGCGTCCTGGAGGTGGTTGATTCATTCCGAGTGGACGCATATACGCGTCATCTCGCGAGACGCGAGATTTCCTGTGAACGCGCGCACACAGGCGCGCGCGCTCACAGGAACGGAAGGTAAGAGAGTTGATCTCCAGCCTGCCAGCGGCGATCGTTCGCTGGCAGGCTGGAGATGTGTTTTTTTTAACCCCTAACAGGTATATTAGACGCTGTTTTGATAACAGCGTCTAATATACCTGCTACCTGGTCCTCTGGTGGTCCCCATTGTTTGGATCGACCACCAGAGGACACAGGTAGCTCAGTAAAGTAGCACCAAGCACCACTACACTACACTACACCCCCCCCCGTCACTTATTAACCCCTTATTAGCCCCTGATCACCCCATATAGACTCCCTGATCACCCCATATAGACTCCCTGATCACCCCCCTGTCATTGATTACCCCCCTGTCATTGATCAACCCCCTGTAAAGCTCCATTCAGATGTCCGCATGATTTTTACGGATCCACTGATAGATGGATCGGATCCGCAAAACGCATCCGGACGTCTGAATGAAGCCTTACAGGGGCATGATCAATGACTGTGGTTATCACCCCATATAGACTCCCTGATCACCCCCCTGTCATTGATCACCCCCCTGTCATTGATTACCCCCCTGTAAAGCTCCATTCAGACGTCCGCATGATTTTTACGGATCCACTGATAGATGGATCGGATCCGCAAAACGCATACGGACGTCTGAATGAAGCCTTACACGGGCGTGATCAATGACTGTGGTTATCACCCCATATAGACTACCTGATCACCCCCCTGTCATTGATCACCCCCCTGTCATTGATCACCCCCCTGTCATTGATCACCCCCCTGTCATTGATCACCCCCCCTGTCATTGATCACCCCCCCTGTCATTGATCCCCCCCCCCTGTAAGGCTCCATTCAGACATTTTTTTGGCCCAAGTTAGCGGAATTATTATTTTTTTTTCTTACAAAGTCTCATATTCCACTAACTTGTGACAAAAAATTAAATCTCACATGAACTCACCATACCCCTCACGGAATCCAAATGCGTAAAAATTTTTAGACATTTATATTCCAGACTTCTTCTCACGCTTTAGGGCCCCTAGAATGCCAGGGCAGTATAAATACCCCACATGTGACCCCATTTCGGAAAGAAGACACCCCCAGGTTTTCCGTGAGGGGCATATTGAGTCCATGAAAGATTGAAATTTTTGTCCCAAGTTAGCGGAACGGGAGACTTTGTGAGAAAAAAATTAAAAATATCAATTTCCGCTAACTTGTGCCAAAAAAAAAAAATTTCTATGAACTCGCCATGCCCCTCATTGAATACCTTGGGGTGTCTTCTTTCCAAAATGGGGTCACATGTGGGGTATTTATACTGCCCTGGCATTCTAGGGGCCCCAAAGCGTGAGAAGAAGTCTGGTATCCAAATGTCTAAAAATGCCCTCCTAAAAGGAATTTGGGCCCCTTTGCGCATCTAGGCTGCAAAAAAGTGTCACACATCTGGTATCGCCGTACTCAGGAGAAGTTGGGGAATGTGTTTTGGGGTGTCATTTTACATATACCCATGCTGGGTGAGATAAATATCTTGGTCAAATGCCAACTTTGTATAAAAAAATGGGAAAAGTTGTCTTTTGCCAAGATATTTCTCTCACCCAGCATGGGTATATGTAAAAAGACACCCCAAAACACATTCCCCAACTTCTCCCGAGTACGGAGATACCAGATGTGTGACACTTTTTTGCAGCCTAGGTGGGCAAAGGGGCCCATATTCCAAAGAGCACCTTTCGGATTTCACTGGTCATTTACCTACTTACCACACATTAGGGCCCCTGGAAAATGCCAGGGCAGTATAACTACCCCACAAGTGACCCCATTTTGGAAAGAAGACACCCCAAGGTATTCCGTGAGGGGCATGGCGAGTTCCTAGAATTTTTTATTTTTTGTCACAAGTTAGTGGAAAATGATGATTTTTTTTTTTTTATTTTTTTTTTTTCATACAAAGTCTCATATTCCACTAACTTGTGACAAAAAATAAAAACTTCCATGAACTCACTATGCCCATCAGCGAATACCTTGGGGTCTATTCTTTCCAAAATGGGGTCACTTGTGGGGTAGGTATAATGCCCTGGTATTTTAGGGGCCCAAATGTGTGGTAAGGAGTTTGAAATCAAATTCTGTAAAAAATGACGAGTGAAATCCTAAAGGTGCTCTTTGGAATATGGGCCCCTTTGCCCACCTAGGCTGCAAAAAAGTGTCACACATCTGGTATCTCCGTACTCAGGAGAAGGTGGGGAATGTGTTTTGGGGTGTCATTTTACATATACCCATGCTGGGTGAGATAAATATCTTGGTCAAATGCCAACTTTGTATAAAAAAATGGGAAAAGTTGTCTTTTGCCAAGATATTTCTCTCACCCAGCATGGGTATATGTAAAAAGACACCCCAAAACACATTCCCCAACTTCTCCTGAGTACGGAGATACCACATGTGTGGCACTTTTTTGCAGCCTAGGTGGGCAAAGGGGCCCATATTCCAAAGAGCACCTTTTGGATTTCACTGGTCATTTACCTACTTACCACACATTAGGGCCCCTGGAAAATGCCAGGGCAGTATAACTACCCCACAAGTGACCCCATTTTGGAAAGAAGACACCCCAAGGTATTCCGTGAGGGGCATGGCGAGTTCCTAGAATTTTTTATTTTTTGTCACAAGTTAGTGGAAAATGATGATTTTTTTTTATTTTATTTTTTTTCATACAAAGTCTCATATTCCACTAACTTGTGACAAAAAATAAAAACTTCCATGAACTCACTATGCCCATCAGCGAATACCTTGGGGTCTCTTCTTTCCAAAATGGGGTCACTTGTGGGGTAGTTATACTGCCCTGGCATTCTAGGGGCCCAAATGTGTGGTAAGGAGTTTGAAATCAAATTCTGTAAAAAATGACGAGTGAAATCCGAAAGGTGCTCTTTGGAATATGGGCCCCTTTGCCCACCTAGGCTGCAAAAAAGTGTCACACATCTGGTATCTCCGTATTCAAGAGAAGTTGGGGAATGTGTTTTGGGGTGTCTTTTTACATATACCCATGCTGGGTGAGAGAAATATCTTGGCAAAAGACAACTTTTCCCATTTTTTTTATACAAAGTTGGCATTTGACCAAGATATTTATCTCACCCAGCATGGGTATATGTAAAATGACACCCCAAAACACATTCCCCAACTTCTACTGAATACGGAGATACCAGATGTGTGACACTTTTTTGCAGCCTAGGTGGGCAAAGGGGCCCACATTCCAAAGAGCACCTTTCGGATTTCACTCGTCATTTTTTACAGAATTTGATTTCAAACTCCTTACCACACATTTGGGCCCCTAGAATGCCAGGGCAGTATAACTACCCCACAAGTGACCCCATTTTGGAAAGAAGAGACCCCAAGGTATTTCGTGATGGGCATAGTGAGTTCATGGAAGTTTTTATTTTTTGTCACAAGTTAGTGGAATATGAGACTTTGTAAGAAAAAAAAAAAAAAAAAAATCATCATTTTCCGCTAACTTGTGACAAAAAATAAAAAGTTCTATGAACTCACTATGCCCATCAGCGAATACCTTAGGGTGTGTACTTTCCGAAATGGGGTCATTTGTGGGGTGTTTGTACTGTCTGGGCATTGTAGAACCTCAGGAAACATGACAGGTGCTCAGAAAGTCAGAGCTGCTTCAAAAAGCGGAAATTCACATTTTTGTACCATAGTTTGTAAACGCTATAACTTTTACCCAAACCATTTTTTTTTTTACCCAAACATTTTTTTTTTATCAAAGACATGTAGAACAATAAATTTAGAGCAAAATTTATATATGGATGTCGTTTTTTTTGCAAAATTTTACAACTGAAAGTGAAAAATGTCATTTTTTTGCAAAAAAATCGTTAAATTTCGATTAATAACAAAAAAAGTAAAAATGTCAGCAGCAATGAAATACCACCAAATGAAAGCTCTATTAGTGAGAAGAAAAGGAGGTAAAATTCATTTGGGTGGTAAGTTGCATGACCGAGCAATAAATGGTGAAAGTAGTGTAGGTCAGAAGTGTAAAAAGTGGCCTGGTCTTTCAGGGTGTTTAAGCACTGGGGGCTGAGGTGGTTAAAAATAAACATACAGCATATTGAATGGCTTGTAAATAGGTACAGCTTATTTTAATTACACTTTTCTATATTTTTAAGCTAAAAAAAAAAATGTAATTGTGAGCTGTGCACTGCTGCCTAAATATAAGAGTACATGTTATGTATTCATCAGATTGTAACTGGTTATCTTGTACACCAGTATAGAGCCTCTAACTGGTACCTTTGTATTAAAAGTCTGAACCACATGTTGGGGATTATAGGTTACATTTATGTCCTATTTTTGTGTATGATCATGAATCAGTAAAAGCATTTTTCTGATACTACAATTGTGGTAGTGGACAATATTTAACCCCTTCCCGACCAGTGCCGTAACAGTGCGGCACTGCGGCAAGTGACTTCCCAACCATCGCCGTACTGCTACAGCGCGCTGATCAGGCAGGCGCATTGCTACTGCGATGGTCAGAAAGACAATTCCCACAGCGCTGGTTGGGAAGGGGTTAAATACTGTCTACAACCCCAATTGTAGTATCAGCAGCAGGGGTCCGGCAGTCACTGGTAGCCGGGCCCCTGCTGTATGCGCCGGCATTGGTGAAAATACAGATTACCCCTTGCTATGCCGCTGACCCCGGCATATGCGGGGTGTGTTGAGGGAGGTAGTTCCCTCCCCATCTCCATTGGGTCCCCGTACTGCAGTGACGAGCCAATGCATTACATTTAAAAAGTGTTTTACATAATAAAAAAAAAATGAAATGGCAAGCGATCATAAAGTTGTATGTACCCCAAAATTGTACAGGTCAAACAGTCATCTCATCCCGCAAAAATGAGACCCTACATAAGACAATCTCTTAAAAAAAAATAAAAAATATTGCTCTCAGAATATGGAAACACAAAAACAAGATTTTATTATTTTCAAAAATGCATTTACCATGTAAAACTTAAAAAAAATAATAGACACACTAGGTATTGCCGTGTCCGTAACAACCTGCTCTATAAAAATATCACATGAAATGCCCCCTCAGGTGAAAGCTGTAAAAAAAATATATATAAAATCTGTGCCAAAACAGCCAATTTTTGTCACATTGCCTCACAAAAAGTGTAATACCAAGTGATCAAAAAGTTATATGTCTCCTAAAATGGTACCAATCAAATCGTCCTCTAATCCCGCAAAAAATGCGATCCTACATAGGACAATTGCTCTAAAAATAAAATAAATATTGCTCTCAGAAAATGGCAACACAAAAACAAGATTTTATTCTTTTCAAAAATGCTTTTACCATATAAAACTTAAAGAAAATAAAAACAATAGACATATTAGGTATTGCCTCATCTGTAACAACCTATAAAAAATATCACATGATATACTGTCCAATAAATAAATAAAACTGCAAGAACAGTTATTTTTTTTGTCACTTCGCCTTACAAAATGTGTAATATCGAGTGATCGAGATGGTACCAATGAAAATGTCACCTCATCCCACAAAAAAATAAACCCCACATACGACAATCGCTCCAAAAAAAAAAAAAAAATGGCTTTCAGAAAATGGAGACACTAAAACATGATTTTATTTTTCTAAATCTGCGCTGCAAAAGCCATATGTGCCCCCAAAGCAGTATACCACCATATATGGGGTTATGCCATATTCAGGAGAAAATAGGTAACAGATTATGACATGCTTTTTCTCCTGTTACCCCTTGTGAAAAGGAAAGATTTGGGGCTAATGCAACATTAAATTGTTCATTTACACAGCCAAATGTTTCTAAATTCCGTAAAACGCTTAGGGGGTCAAAGTGCTCAGTACACCCCTTAATAAATAGTTTGAGGGGTGTAGTTTCCAAAATGGGGTCACTTTTTCAGGGTTTCCACTTTAGGGGTAAGTCAGGGTCTCTTCAAATACAAAATGATGCCCAAAAACCATTCTAGCAAAATCTGCCTCAAAAACCATATGGGTCTCCTTTCCTTCTGACCTTGTGCCCCTACAGCAGTTTACCACCACATATAGGTTATTTCTGTAAACTGCAGAATCAGAGTAATGCATATTGAGGTTTACTTTGCTGTTAGCCCTTGCTGTGTTGCAAGAAAAAAATTATCAACATGAAAAGTGCTGTAGGTTGATAGCTGTATACTGTCTGGGTATGCTGGAAGTTGTAGTTTTGCAACAGCTGGGGGGCCGCAGGTTGAGCATTCCTGACCTAAAGGGTTAACAAAGTTTGGAACATCACTTTGGAATAATTTGAGGGGTGTAGTTGCTGAAATGGGGTCATTTATGGGTGGTTTCCATTACGTAAGGTCCTCAAAATCACTTTAGAACTGAATTGGTGCTTAAAAAAATGGTTTTGGAGACTTTCTTGAAAATTTTAAAAATCGCTTCTAAATTCCTAAGCCTTCTAAGCATCCTAAAAAAAAAGAAAATATGACATTTTACTAAATGATTGCAACATAAAGTAGACATATGTGGAATGATGACTGATAACTTTTTTATGAGGCATTACCATCCGTCTTAAAAGTAGAGAGGCGGAGCCTGGTCGCTGAAGAGGATGGCAGCGTGAAGCTACAGCTCCTCCATAGCTGATCACTTAAGAACTGTTTTCAAAGCTAGTGACCTGATCCAATATGGTCAAATAAGGGAGAAATAGAGGTCTTGATGTCACAGACTCCCCCAGACCTCACAAAGGGCAGCAAGTCATACAACGCTTTGAAAAGAACACTACGCACTTGCAGGGAACTGAGCTCAAGATGGCCACTGGTTCAACAGCCTCAGAGATTGTGACGCACTCTACAGCGGTCGCTGACCACATAGCGCCCCTCACCGCTGAAATCAATAGAGCATTAACCCTCATCGAGGATCAGGAGAACCGGAGCCGTAGATAAAATATCTGTGTTAAAGGCTTACTGTAATCCTGGGCCGCAGAGGTCCTACAAAAGGTGGCACAGGAGTTGTTCACTGACCTTGTGGGCCAGGGGGCGGCACAGTCAATCATGACTGAGCACATACATCAAGCGCTGA
Source organism: Bufo bufo (assembly GCF_905171765.1). Classification (NCBI taxonomy): domain Eukaryota; kingdom Metazoa; phylum Chordata; class Amphibia; order Anura; family Bufonidae; genus Bufo; species Bufo bufo. The sequence goes on along the minus strand of NC_053397.1, from coordinate 147,046,883 downwards.
GACTCGGATAGACTAAAAGGTCTGCAGTCTCCTGTCTTATGTAGATACAGCACGTATACTTGCCGTGGCCAGGGCCAATCCGTGGATCACATACGAGGGAGCGGAGCTAGCTCACAGATATAGCACCATCTACTCTGGCGAAAAGGTGCCTTTTGAGACCGCTCCTGGAAAATGTACAGTACAGACCAAAAGTTTGGACACAACTTCTCATTCAAAGAGTTTTCTTTATTTTCATGACTATGAAAATTGTAGATTCACACTGAAGGCATCAAAACTATGAATTAACACATGTGGAATTATATACATAACAAACAAGTGTGAAACAACTGAAAATATGTCATATTCTAGGTTCTTCAAAGTAGCCACCTTTTGCTTTGATTACTGCTTTGCACACTGTAACGGACCGTTTCAGCAGACAAGGGGTTAAAATCGGTTTAGGCAATATGCCCCTTTCTGAGAGACAGGCACAGCTACTGCAGAACACCAAACTCCCGAACTGGATACAAAATAGCACTCCAAACTGGAACCTCACGAATAGCTGCTAGCAGACGAACAGGAATCAGCTTACACTCCTGGCAATCAGTCTCTAACAGCATACAGTGGATCCCCCCAATAACGAGACAATGCTCCGTGTTGAGGGTCAAGCAGTGGTCTGAGGTGCTGGCACACCCAGCCTGGTTTTTTATTACAGTTGTTGCAAATACAGGTCCGCCCACAGGGAGGTATAAAACAACCAAGCCCATCTGGTGTACACGCCCCTAGGGAACCAGATAGAAGACTGGGGCACAGGACAAATAGGCAGCACTGCAGGATACACAGAGACAATACATCCCCACAATGCATCATGGTTTCCTCTTCTCTGCCCTGGAGACACCCGAGGAGTAATCCAATTATCTCTCAAGACAAAGAGAAATCACCAATACACATGTGGGGACAACAGAACAGAAATCAACTTTTAAACATACAATGTCACAACCCTTTTCAATACACAGACATTTAACATCCCAAAATGGCACGAATTAGACCAGGAGTTCAAGTTAGTTCAAGTCCTTTGTGAACAAATGAGGCCTGGCTGATGAGAGGGCCCATAATCCTGGGGCAAGAGGCCAGCAGCCAGGCCCCTCCAAAACCCAGTGGCGAGGTTGGTTTCGCCACACACACTCTTGGCATTCTCTTGATGAGCTTCAAGAGGTAGTCCCCTGAAATGGTTTTCACTTCACAGGTGTGTCAGGTTTAAAAAAGTGGGATTTCTTGCCTTATAAATTGGGTTGGGACCATCAGTGGCGTTGAGGAGAAGTCAGGTGGATACACAGCTGATAGTCCTACTGAATAGACTGTTAGAATTTGTATTATGGCAAGAAAAAAGCAGCTAAGTAAAGAAAAACGAGTGGCCATCATTACTTTAAGAAATGAAGGTCAGTCAGTCAGCCGAAAAATTGGGAAAACTTTGAAAGTAAGGGCTATTTGACCATGAAGGAGAGTGATGGGGTGCTGCGCCAGATGACCTGGCCTCCACAGTCACCGGACCTGAACCCAATCGAGATGGTTTGGGGTGAGCTGGACCGCAGAGTGAAGGCAAAAGGGCCAACAAGTGCTAAACATCTCTGGGAACTCCTTCAAGACTGTTGGAAGACCATTTCAGGGGACTACCTCTTGAAGCTCATCAAGAGAATGCCAAGAGTGTGCAAAGCAGTAATCAAAGCAAAAGGTAGCTACTTTGAAGAACCTAGAATATGACATATTTTCTGTTGTTTCACACTTGTTTGTTATGTATATAATTCCACATGTGTTAATTCATAGTTTTGATGCCTTCATAGTCATGAAAATAAAGAAAACTCTTTGAATGAGAAGGTGTGTTCAAACTTTTGGTCTGTACTGTATGTGCCGCAAAGACACTTGGCTTTACCCTTTTGGCATCTCGATCCATTCATACTCCAGAGGACCTCGAGAAGGCTTGTGCTGCCTTAGATCTGACACCGATGGATATACCCTCATGGATGCCGGTTACCCTTGCCACTCAACTGCCTGCTCTCCCTCGGATGGACCCGTGGAACAAGGTCTCCAAGCAAAAACCTTCTAAATCCAACAAGCTGCAGGCCACGATGGCATCGAAACCAACCTGAGACTGGGACCGTCATAACTTAGGACTCTCTTTTTCCTGGGCCCTGAGGTTACTGGTTTGGTGGGAGAGGGGAAGAGACTGTAATGGGTTCGACAGACCCGTACCAAAGTTGTAATCTAGGTCTCCCCCTCTATTTTTTTCAGTGCCGGACTGTATGCGGATGGGGGGACCGGCTGAGACTCTAAACCCTGAGATGGGGTTGACAGAGGTCTGAACAACGCGGCCCCAGTTGAGCCCAGTTCCTACCTATATATTTCATATTTACTGGGTTTTCTGTCTTTCTTATCTTTCCTTCGACCTTTCTGTACTCTTTTCTTCCGAACTGTCTTTCTTTACCCTTTCTCTCCCAACTATGCTTTTTATAAGCACGCAGTGGTAGAAAACTATCTGGGACCCTGGGGGAATACGCCTTCATGGCACCAATAGGCGATACAGAGATGGTCCCGGAGAAGGTCACTCATGCTCTTTTTTTCTTCAGACAGGCTGAGGTGTTTTGGTTACATGGCTAGGTTGTTATTTAAGTATTTAAGAGTTTACCCCCGTTTACACTTAACCACCCCCGACAAGCGTAATTGCGCCTGTACTGGTTAACTCTTGGGGGTATTAGGCTTCAGGCCGACTTAGAGGTCCTGAGGTTCAGAGTCGGATCCCAGAGTGATCTGACCCTTCACCATATTTCAACTTTAGTTTTTTTCTGTATAGTTTGCTTTCCTTTTCTTTCCCCTTCTTTCTCGCTCTATTAGCCCTTAAAGGGAACCTGTCACCGGGATTTTGTGTATAGAGCTGGCAGATGGCCGCTAGAAAATCCGCAATACCCAGTCCCCATAGCTCTGTGTGCTTTTATTGTGTAAAAAAAACGATTTCATACATATGCAAATTAACCTGAGATGAGTCCTGTATGTGAGATGAGTCAGGGAGAGGACTCATCTCAGGTTAATTTGCATATGTATCAAATCGTTTCGTTTTTTTTACACAATAAAAGCACACAGAGCTATGGGGACTGGATATTGCGGATGTGCTTGCGGCCATCTAGCAGCCCATGTCCTCAGCTCTATACCCCAAATCCCAGTGACAGGTTCCCTTTAACGCTCCATGATCTTTTCCCCTTATATCCCTGGCGTTCCACTTGTGGTGACACACACCTCCAACAACGATTACTACATGTAGGGTTAATATCCCTCTCTTCTCCCACGGTGGGAATTGCAGACGTCATGCTTTCCACCTACAATGTAAAGGGACTGAACTCTCCAAATAAACTGGGTCAACTCATACTTACCTTTAAAGAAGCTTAAATCTCAAATAATCTTCTTACAGGAGAACCATTTTAAGCAAGGGAGGGTTCCCAAACTATCCCTTCATCCGTTCAGGCAATGGTTCCATAGCTGCCATCCCTCTTCTGCGTCCTAAGGTGTTACTGTAGCTTTTCATCACACGGTACCTTTTGTTCTTCAACATCGTCTGGCGGACACTGAGGGCAGGATGCTTCTTCTAAAAGGGGACATTGCTTCCCAGAAAATTACATTCGCCAATTTTTATGCCCTCAACATCTACACAGTGCCATGGCTTTTGAAAGCACTGGACACTCTGAAGCTATTTGCTGAGGGACAAGTGGTAATAGGAACAGATCTTAATTTAGTACTTAATCCTCTTGTAGACTCCTCTTCTGGGAAATCTCACAATTCTCAGAGGCATTTTAGCAAACTACATAGGAAATTGCAGGAATTGTATCTTCTCGATATCTGATGACATTTTAATCCCACGACTAAAGATTATTCATCCTACTATAACCCATTCTTCATTTCAGCGTCTAGCTCATATTTTAATATCTGCTTCTCTCCTCTCGTCCTGTAGCTCTTCTGAGATAGGAACTATAACGATCTGAGACCATGCCCCTTGCGTGGCAACTCTCACTCTGACCTCCCTGCCTCGCAGAACTTGGAACTGGATACTTAATGAATCGCTTTTAAACAACCTCCAACACTGCAAATTGATCAAGACCAATCTATCCTCTTACTTTTCCATCAATGCTTCATCTAACTTTAAGTATCCTCTTGTCTGGGAGGCCCACAAGGGGTTTTTGAGAGGGACCTTTATTGCACTAGGCACTAAAGTAAAGAAAGATCAGCAAAAAATCATTGATTCACTATTGGCACAAATCACAACCATAGAAAGACTTCATAAAAAGTCTGCAAGCGCAACTGCACAGACAGACCTGGTACACCTTAGACATAAGTTTAAAGAATCTCCTTTGTCAGAAATTAGTGAAACACCTGCTATATTTCCAACATAAACTTTATGCTCATGGAAACAAAGGAACCAAGATGATGTCTGCGCTGTTGAAGAAAACCAAGCAGTCGTCCTATATCCCCAAGATTAAAGGGACGGATGACAGCTTGGTTTGTGATACCACTTCAATAGCTAAATCTTTCCAGGAGTTCTACTCAGCCCTATATAAATTTAATCAAGGAACGGGGAAGGGGGAGACTTCTAACAAATGTGATCGAATTGCTTTTTTTCCCAATTCGCTCAATTTGCCATTACTCTCACCAGAAATGGGAGCACATTTGATCAGACCAATTACCCTAGAAGAGGGCCATTGTCCATAGCTTCGTTCTGGGGAAAAGCCCTGGTCCCGATGGGTTCCCACTGGTCTATTACAAAAAGTTTCAGGATATACTACTCCCACATCTCACTGAGGTCTGCAACAGATTAATGCAAGGGGAACCTCTCCCCAGGCAATCGCAGGGAAGGACCCCTAAGGCAGGGAAGGACCCATTGAGCTGTGGTAGCTATAGACCCATCTCATTACTAAATATAGACTTAAAGATTTGGGCTAAAATTTTAGCCATTAGATTAGGCACGGCACTACCCCTTCTAATTGGTTGCGATCAATCTCGCTTTGTGAAAGGTAGAGAAGGTAGGGACAATGGTCACCACATATTACACTCCATCCACCTAGCACATCATAAAAAGATCCCCCTGGTACTCCTAGGTATTGATGCCGAAAAGGCATTTGACAGAGTCAACTGGGAGTTTATGAGACTAGCATTACACAAGTTTAATATCCCTGATACCCTTGTCCAAGCAGTCTTTTCGTTATATAATCAACTGCATGCTAAACTTCGGATAAATGGAACAATTTCACCCATCTTTGAGATCTCTAATGGAACGAGGCAGGGATGCCAGTTTGTCCTTGTCCCTTTTTGTCTTGGTGGCAGAGACACTGATCCAATCAGTTCGTTAAGAGACCTTGATCACTGGTATCCGATATGGAGAGAGGGATCTTAAGTGCATAGCCTTCACTGATGATCTGCTGTTTCTTATCACCAATCCGAAGATGGGGCTGCAAACTTTGGCTAATGTCCTCAGAGCCTTCTGTGAGCTTTCTGACTTTAAGATTAACCCCACTAGGTCGGAACTACTGAATGTCACTCTCTCGAGGGAGGAAGTCATACTGTCATGGGTAATGGGGAAGGGGAAAACACCAGATACACACAAAAGAAATAGACAACATCTAGGCCTCAAAAGCTAAGGAAGAGGGAGGGTGAACTCCTAGTAATCCCTAGGCCCTTCCCTTAACTCCCGCCAGTATGAGCAGATCCTGATGGTGGAAATGCTCATACGCCGTATACCTAGGCCCTGCTGAAACTGACGATCCCTAGGATAGGTAGCAGGAGAGGAGACGAGACAGCTGGTTCTTTCCCAGATGAAGATACCCGCGTCTCCCTGAGGCCTAGAACAAAAAACACAAGTGAACAACAAACAGAAAAGGCAACAAGCACTTAGCTTTGAGATGTCTGGAGAAGCAGGAGATCCAAAACAAACAAGTTCTAGCAACTCCAACAGGAAATATCAACCGCATGGTCAGCAGTGTGAGGCGGACCTAAATAGAGCCTCATCACTGATAACGAGCAGAACCTGAGGAGAGGTGAGATTCTGCCAAACAACAACATGCTAAGAGGAAAACATAGAGACCTGTCAGACTCTATGCAGCAAGTCTATTCGATCTTCTCACCTCTGTCACGGGAGGGACCGTGACAGTACCCCCCTTCTACGGGTGACCTCCAGACACCCAGGACCGACCTTATCACGATGTGCCTTGTGAAAAGCCTTCACAAGGCGACTGGCATTCACGTCGGTCGCAGGAACCCACATTCTTTCCTCTGGACCGTAACCCTTCCAGTGCACGAGATACTGAAGAGATCCACAAAGAATACATGAGTTCACTATCCTGGCAATCTGAAACTCAAGATTACCATTCACCATGACAGGAGGGGGTGGCAGGAAGGATGGTTCAGCAGGTTCGACATATATTTTCAGCAATGACTTGTGAAACACATTATGAATTTTCAAAGCCTGCGGAAGTTCAAGACGAAAAGCAACCGGATTAATAATGGCAAAGATCTTGTATGGCCCAATAAACCTTGGCCCCAACTTCCAAGAGGGTACCTTTAACTTAATGTTTCTTGTGGACAGCCACACAGAATCACCTACTCTCAGGTCCGGACCACTCATACGTCTCTTGTCAGCCATATGTTTATACTTTTTGCCTTTAACCACTTCCCATCTGGGCCATTTGCCCCCTTCCTGACCAGGCCTAATTTAGCAAATCTGACATATCTCACTTTATGTGGTAATAACTTTGGAACGCCTTTACTTATCCAAGTCATTCAGAGACTGTTTTCTCGTGACACATTGTACTTCATGATAGTCATAAATTTGAGTCAATATATTTCACCTTTATTTATGAAAAAATCCCAAATTTAACCAAAAATTTTGAATAATTCGCAATTTTCAAAATTTCAATTTCTCTGCTTTTAAAACAGAAAGTGATACCTCATAAAATATTTATTACTTAACATTCCCCATATGTCTACTTTTATGTTGGCATCATTTTGGAAATGTAATTTTATTTTTTTAGGACGTTAGAAGGTTTTGAAGTTTAGAAGCAATTCTTAAAATCTTTAAGAAAATTGCCAAAACCCACTTTTTAAGGACCAGTTCAGGTCTGAAGTCACTTTCTGGGGCTTACATAGTGTATACCCCCATAACCGACCCCATTGTAGAAACTACACCCCTCTAGTTACTTAAAACCGATTTTACAAACTTTGTTAACCCTTTAGGCGTTCCACAAGAATTAAAGGAAAATGGAGATCAAATTTTAAAATTTCACTTTTTTGGCAGATTTTCAATTTTAATCCAATTTTTCTTTAACACATTGAAGGTTAACAGCCAAACAAAACTCAATATTTATTACCCAGATTCTGCGGTTTACAGAAACACCCCACATCTGGTCATAAACTGCTGTATGGGCACACGGCAGGGCGCAGAAGAAAAGGAACTCCATATGGTTTTTAGATGCCATGTCCCATTTGAAGCCCCCCTGATGCACCCTTACAGTAGAAACTCCCAAGAAGTGACCCCATTTTGGAAACTAGGGGATAAGGTGCCAGTTTTATTGGTACTATTTTTGGGTAAATATGATTTTTTGATCATTCATTATAACACTTTATGGGGCAAGGTGAACAAAAAATTGGTTGTTTTAGCACAGTTTTTATTTATTTATTTTTACAGCGTTCATCTGAGGGGTTCGGTCAAGTGACGTTTTTATAAAGCAGATCGTTACAGATGTGGCGATACCTAATATGGATACTTTTTATTATTTATTTAAGTTTTACACAATAGTAGCATTTTTGAAACCAAAAAATTATGTTTTAATGTGTTCATCTTCTGAGAGCTATATTTTTTTTTATTTTTTGAGAGATTTTCTTATGTAGGGGCTCATTTTTTGCGGGATGAGGTGACGGTTTTATTGGTACCATTTTGTGGGACATACGCATTTTTGATCACTTGGTGTTGCACTTTTTGTGATGTAAGGTGACAAAAATGGCTTTTTTTACAGTTATTTATTTAAAATTTTTATGGTGTTTATCGGACTGGGTCGATCATGTGATATATTTATAGAGCCGACCGTCACGGACGCGGCAATTCCAAATATGTCTATTTTATTTTTTCTATTTTTAAATTTTTTTTTATTCCTTACTTGGGAAATTTTTTTTTTTACATGTGAAACCTTTTTTTTTATTATTTTTTTTTAACATTTATTTTTTATTTTTTTTATTTTACACTTTTCGTCCCCCATAAGGTCATACAAGACCTCTGGGGGACATTTACTTAACTTTATTTTTTTTTTTTCTCTGTGGATTTCTCCTGTAACTGGGGCTGACATAGTAGCCCCAGTTACAGGAGAAATACACCCCCCCTCCCCGAGAGGCTGTACAGCGCAATACAGCACTGTAAAGCCTCAGTGCAGGGCTGATCGAGGTCTCTGAAAGACCTCACACAGCTCCTGCACTCTCCGGTCCTGGCGATCACATGACCGCTAGGCCGGCGCATAACGCTTCCTGCTCTGCATACACAGCGCTCGGTGAGCGCTGTGTATGCAGCGATCCAGAAGGCAGGGACACCTGGGCACTGTCCCTGCCTTCTCTCTGGGTTGCCCTGCTGTCACTGACAACGGGCAACCCGATCAGCAGCTGCACGATTAGTGTGCAGCTGCAGTTGCTGAATAGACGTTCTGGAACGTCCATTCAGAAATAGAGAACCACCTCCCGGACGGTTTATAGTCTATGGGCGGACAGGAGGTGGTAAGTTGTTTTGAATCTTTCGTCAAATAGATGACAATAAAGAGGAGAATCTTTCCTCTTCAGGTATACCAGAAGTCTCAGTACCAGAAAATGTGCCAAACTGCGGATGGAACCCATATGCACCAAAAAACGGCGACTTATCAGCGGACTCCTGTCTACGGTTATTTATGGCAAACTCGGCTAATGACAAAAATGAAGACCACTCTTCCTGATTCTAGAGACAAAACATCTCAAATAAGTCTCCAGATTCTGGTTAGTGCGCTCAATCTGTCCGTTCGACTGAGGATGAAAGGCCGAAGAGAAGGACAATTGGACCCCCAGGCGAGTACAGAATGCCTTTCAGAATCTGGAAACAAATTGAGTCCCTCTATCAGACACCACATCAGAGGGAATGCCGTGTAGTTTCACGATGTTATCGATAAACACTTGAGCGAGAGTTTTGGCATTAGGTAAACCTGATAATGCTATAAAGTGCGCCATAATATGTTATATTATATATACCAGAATCACAGTTTTCCCTGAGGAATTAGGCAAATCTGTGATAAAGTCCATGGATAAATGAGTCCAGGGTCGGGATGGGATAGACAAGGGAAGTAAAGATCCTGAAGGCCGAGTATGAGTCACCTTGGCACGCGCACAAGTCTCACAACCTGCCACATAGCCCTCAACACATTTACGTAACCCTGGCCACCAGAATCTCTGGGAAATGAGATCCACAGTGAATCTTCTCCCAGAGTGTCCTGTAAGAACAGTATTGTGATGTTCCTTGAACACCTTATGCCTCTCCCTGGGCCTCCAACACCTTTGCCTCAAGTTTAGGATAAAGGGCGGATACAACCACCCCATCAGCCAATATCGGAGCAGGATTCTCTGAATCACCCCCCCCCCCCCTTCCACGGGAAAACTATGTGACAAGGCATCCGCTTTGACGTTTTTATCCCAGGGTGATAAGTGACAATGAAATTAAATCTAGTAAAAAACATCTGGCCTGCCTTGGGTTCAGGCGTTTAGCCGACTCCAGGTAAGCCAGATTTTTATGATCAGTAATTACCGTAATGGGATAAATCGCTCCTTCCAACCAATGAAGCCATTCCTCAAAAGCCAGCTTAATGGCCAGCAACTCTCTATTACCTACATCATAATTTCTTTCGGCAGTAGAGAGTTTTTTAGAGAAAAAAGCACAAGAGCGCCATTTGCTAGGAGAAGGACCCTGCGACAAGACTGCTCCAACCCCTACCTCTGATGCGTCAACTTCCACAATGAATGGTTGTGACACATCAGGTTGCACCAAAATAGGAGCAGAAGCAAAAAATTCCTTTATTGTTGAAAAAGCATGTAATGCTTCTTCAGACCAGACTGAGAAATCCGCACCTTTCTTAGTCATATCCGTTAATGGTTTAACAACAGTTGAGTAATTCAAGATAAATTTACGGTAGTAGTTGGTGAACCACAAAAATCGCATGAGTGCCTTTAGATCTTCGGGTCGATCCCAGTCTACCACAGCACAGACTTTTTTCGGATCCATACGACAACCCGAAGATGAGAGTAGGTACCCCAGGAATTGCACTTCCGGGATCGCAAAAACACACTTCTCCATCTTAGCATACAATTTATTCTCTCTTAAGACCTGTCTCACGTGATCCTCATGCGTCTCCATATCAGGGGAATAAATTAAAATATCATCCAGATAAACCACCACACACCTGCCCACCAGATGATGAAAGATGTCATTAATGAAGTGTTAAAAAACAGCATTGTTCATACCAAAAGGTATGACCAGATTCTCAAAATGACCCTCAGGAGTATTAAAGGTCATTTTCCATTCATCCCCTTCCTTGATTCTTACCAGATTATATGCCCCCCTCAAATCCAACTTAGAGAACACCTTGGCGCCGACAATCGGATTGAATAAATTTGGGATCAAAGGAAGGGGGTAGGGATCACGGACAGTGATGCGATTAAGCTCACAGAAGTCCAAACATGGCTTAAGAGTTCCATCCTTTTTTTTTTAACAAAGAAGAACCCTGCACCCACTGGTGATTTGTATGGTCTAATATGACCTTTAGCCAAATTCTTGGTGATATACTCTCGCATGGCTACTCTTTCGGGTGCAGAAAGATTATACAACTGAGACTTTAGCAATCTAGCTCCGGGAATAAGGTTGAAGGGGCAATCATACTCCCGATGAGGAGGCAACTCCTGGTTTCTACTCTCAGAGAATATATCAGAAAAATCTTAAAGAAAAGAAGGTAACATTTTAGTAGTTACAACAGAAAGCGACGTGCTAAGACAGTTGACAATGCAGTAATCACTCCATCTGAGAATCTGTCTCGCTTGCCAATCGATGATAGGGTTATGTTTGGTTAACCATGGTAAACCTAGCACCAGAGGAGCAGGCAAGCCCTCCAGCACAAAACATGAAATGGATTCAATATGAGAATCTGCCACCTTTAGGCGAATGTCCTGCACCATTTGAGAGACACTTTTGAGAGAGAGGGGAGGAATCAATCGCAAACAGAAATATCTTTGTCTAATGCGCTTGTTGTCAAACCATGCATACGGACAAACTGACCATCCACTAGGTTAACCCCTGCCCCACTGTCAATAAATGCTTCCATTTCCACAGTTTTGGAGTCTAGAGCCACCTTGGCAGGCAGGATAAATCGGGTACTACCGGTAAATGACAAAAGTACATTCTCAGATTCCCCACCCACACTACCAAGAGTGAGAAGAGGACTAAACACATTAGACTTTTTTTTTCCCTTTTCACCTTGATGTTTAACATAAGGACATACGTTAACAAAATGTCCTCCTTTACCACAGAAAAAGCAAAGTCTTTTCTTAACCCTAAAGTGTTTATCACCTGGTCCAGAAGTGATCTGCCCCAATTGCATTGGCTCATCACCAGACATAAGCTCGAGTATCTCTTTAACCAGAGTGTCAGAAGCATCCGCTTTCCCATATGATAGTACGTCCCGGGTGAAAGCAACTTTAGATCTCTCCCTTAGGCGTCTAATAATATGTACAGCTAGAGACATGGCCACCTCCAATGATTCAGGATTTTCGTGAAATGCCAAGGCGTCCTTCAGGTTCTCAGACAGCCCTTAACGGAATTTACTATGGAGAGCTAGGTCATTCCACTCAGTATCAGTTGCCCACCTCCTAAATTCAGAGCAATAGGACTCTGCAGAACGCTCTCCCTGCCGCAAGCCACGCAACTTAGATTCGGCCAGGGAAACCCAATCTGGGTCATTGTAGATAAGCCCCAGAGCTCTGAAAAATTCATCTACTGGAGGGATTGTGATCCGGTTGGCAAAGAGAAAGCCCAAGACTGAGCGTCACCTTTCGGTAATGAAATAATAATCCCCATTCTTTGACTCTCGTCCCCAGAAGAGTTAGGATGTGGTCTAAAATATAATTTGCACAACTCCCTGAACCGAACAAAATTGTCACTTCCCCCCGAAAACCTATCTGGGAGAGTGACCTTAGGTTGAGGGCAGGCCTAGTTCCCGCTGCCGGAACCCACCGCCTGTGGTCTCTGAAACAGCCGTGCAGAGGTCAGCCACCTCCAAAGACAGCCCCTGCATACGATCAACTAGTGCAGAAACAGTATCCATAGCTGCACTGACAAAACAAAGGATAAAGTTTTTTTGGGCGGTTGATAGTGTCACGGGAAGTGGGGAAGGGGAAAACACCAGATACACACAAAATAAATAGACAACAGTCTAGGCCTTAAAAGCTAAGGAAGAGGGATGGTGACCTCCTAGTAATCTCTAGGCCTTTCCCTAACTCCTGCCAGTATGAGCAGATCCTGATGGTGGAAATGCTCATACGCCATATACCTAGGCCCTGCTGAAACTGATGATCTACAGGATTGGTAGCAGGAGACGAGACAGCTGGTTATTTCCCAGATGAAGGAACCCGCGTCTCCCTGAGGCCTAGAACAAAACACACAAGCAAACAACAAACAGAAAAGGCAACAAGCACTTAGCTTTGGGATGTCTGGAGAAGCAGTAGATCCAAAACAAAGAAGCTCTAGCAACTCCAACAGGAAATATCAACCGCATGGTAAGCAGTGTGAGACGGACCTAAATAGAGACTTATCAATGATAATGAGCAGAACCTGAGGAGAGGTGAGATCCTGCCAAACAACAACCTGCTAAGAGGAAAACAGAGAGACCTGTCAGATAGTCTTTCGTGCAGAAAGTCTATTCGATCTTCTCACTTCTGTCACGGGAGGGACCGTGACACATACGACTTGAAACTCGATCACCTTTCCCATGTTCAAAGGGCCCAATATCATACCTGGGAATAAGAATCCCAAGAAACCTACAGGAGTTGTATCATCTCAACTATGTCCCTTTAATGGAGAATGTAAAACATTTGCTACACAAATGTGACATACCCTTCCTGTCTTGGATGGGATGCAAAAATGTCTTAAAGACCTATATACTCCCTAAACTACTCTACACAATGCAGATGGTCCAGATTACTCTACCTTCTAAATTCTTCACATACATCAAAAGAGCTTTCCTGAGATATCAATGAGGAAGAAAAAGGGCTCGCTTAGCTTACGGTATATTAGGAGCAGGGAGGAGGGAGGCTTAGGCCTTCCAGATGTCCAACTGAACAGATGGCTAGAAATGGTAGACCCAAGGAGACAGGTATATATGATTAAACTAGTGGAATATGTAAATGGTTCTGCTTTTTGCAGACCCCTATGGCTCCCTGACCAACATCTTATTGAGTCTGACACTTGTGACCCACTTCTAAAGGGTCTTTGGGAGACTTGGCTGGAGGTGGGTAAGGATCTCATTCTGGAGCCCTCTTTGACAATGCCAGCATGGTTACTTCCAGACTTTATGGGAGTCCCAATTGGCATACACTCATAAATCTGGAGTTCATTTTCCTCCACTACTTTAAGAGAACTATTTCTGGATCACAATATACCACCTCCAGAGATCCTCCCCTCCTCTCTTAGACAGTCCCCTTATTTATTTTTATATCACTCTCACTTTCAAAAGTTATGTCGCAGTGTTTTGAGGAATGATGTACAAAGATCACTGACTCCCTTCGAAAAATGCATTGTTTCTCCGGTTTTGAAGCATAAGAAAGTCTCAACACTATACGCTCTATTGGGAGGCCGAGGGAGAGACTTAAAACCACCTTTTTGGTGGAATGGGAGAAGGAATTGGGTTTGGTTCTATCGGAGGCAGAAACTAAGAGGATACTAGCATAATCTCATGGTTTTTCATCCTGTATTTGTATGCAAGAAGGCCACTACAAGTTGCTGTCCAGGTGGTGCAGGACTCCGGAGTTTTTGAATAGCAGAGGTCTAACTCCCTCAGCAAATTGTTGGAGATGTGGGGGCGATGTAGGCTCATTTTCTCACATTTGGTGGCACTGCTCTCTCATCCACCCTTTTTGGGTCCAGGTACGAGAAGTAATTAGGAAACTTACGTGCCCGGATTTTCAGATCTCGCTAGATATAATAGTCTTGGCCAGACCAAATAAGGCATATAAACCATCCAAAAACAACCTTACCACACATCTTTTAGCATCCGCAAGATCATTGATCCCTTTGCACTGGCTAAATGCTGGTCAATCAGATCTGTCAATTTGAAGAAATGTCTAGTTGGATTAACAGAACACATAATAGGTTTCTCAAGATCTGGCAACCATGGCGAGACATTGCTGGCTCTCTTTATAGACATAGGTTCTCTTTAAAGTATTCTTTCATCTGTTTTACTTATAGGAGGTTTTTCCTCCGTGGCGGTGATGTTATCCCATAAGATTGGATCGCGGCACAGCCAGGGAGAAGGAGACGCCCATTGAGAAACCCTGGTGTCTCCTCCTCCCTGTTCCGAAGCTCAGTATTTACATACTGAGCGTGAGAACTTCAGCGGGTGCAGCGGCGTAGGGGCGATGTTTTAAAAAAAATAAACTGGGTGGCAGCATCAGCGGAGGGTACCCCTCAAGTACAGGTATTTAGCTCCTATAAGTAAAACAGATGAAAGGTCCTCTTTAATCTATGGAAGAACTGAGATCTGTAACCGGAGAGTGCCACCCCCCCTCACCTCCCCCCTCTTTTTCTTTTTCTTCCTATCCCAGCTGTCCTTATGTTTTTTGTTCTTTAGTTTAGTCTAATTTAGTTTTTTCTTTGAAAAGCAAATGTAAATGGGAATGCATCTGCATATGAATAGCCCTTACACACTCTGGAAAATGTCATACAATTTGATCTAAATGTTATGGACTGATTAGCGAATCAACTTCGGATGAAACATCTGAAGTCGATTCGCATAAAACTTCGTTCTAATACCGTACAGAGCAATACCGTATATATTCTTTTTTTTATTTGTACAGCTCAAAATCATACATCAACATCAATGTAACATTAGATAATATAACACATCCGATATCGTAATCATAGATTGTAACTAGGGATGAGCGAATCGACTTCGGATGAAACATCCGAAGTCGATTCGCATAAAACTTCGTTATAATACCGTACGGAGCAGGAGCTCTGTACAGTATTAGAATGTATTGGCACTGATGACCCGAAGTTATTGCTTTGCAAAGTCTCACGAGACTTCGCGCAATAACATCATAAATTAATTTGTACTGTAAAAAAACATTTCCTGAACTCGGGTTTGGTTCCAAGGTACTACTTCGGGAAATGTTTTTTTATAATACAAATAAATTTATGAAGTTATTTGCTCAGAGTCTCACGAGACTTCGAAGCAATAACTTCGGCTCATCGGAGCAAATACATTCTAATACTGTATGGAGCTCCTGCTCCGTATAGTATTAGAACAAAGTTTTATGCAAATCGACTTCGGATGTTTCATCCGAAGTCGATTCGCTCATCCCTAGTTACAATCTATGATTACGATATCGGATGTGTTATATTATCTAATGTTACATTGATGTTGATGTATGATTTTGAGCTGTACAAATAAAAAAAAGAATATATATTAAAAAAGTAGAGAAATACAAATTTTGAAAATTGTGAATTTTTCTAAATTTTTGGTAAATTTAGGATTTTTTAAAATAAATAAAGGTGAAATATATCAACTCAAATTTACCACTGTCATGAAGTACAATGTGTCACGAGAAAACAATCTCAGAATGTTTTGGATAAATGAAAGTGTTCCAAAGTTATTACCATATATAGTGACACATGTAAGATTTGCAAAAAATGGCCTGGGCAGGAAGGTGAAAAGTGGCCCGGGGTAGAAGGGGTTAATATGGGCGACCTTCACCCTTACCTGTTATTAATCATCTTCAGGACTATCCTATGTATCAATGGTCTAAATAGTCTGAAATTCCCAGTGACTTCTTATTCATCAGATTGTAATACACAACACACAGGGTGACATTTATCAAAATAGATACGTCTTTTTTGTGGCTTAAAAAAGTCACAAATAATAGTGGGGGGGGGGTTTTGAGACATTTTGTGATCCTCACCACTTTTCAATGTGGTCTATGTTTAAGGGCTAAAAGTGAGATTATACCTGGATTATGGTACTTTCACTATGTGCAAGTTTTGCAAAAGTCGCAAAAAAGTCATAACTTCACACCAAGCAACCCCCGGTGTACTTTATACATATAGGTGTAAACCACATTGCATTCACACCAAATATATTATTAAGGTGTGTCAATTTATAAATTAGGAGCAGGCACACAAAGCAAAGACAGACTTACAACTGACACAAAAATAACTGCAGATGATAAATTTCCCTCAGTGTTCTTATCAAGGAGTAGTATTTGAACTATACCTGGTTATTGGTTCAGCTTATGTTTTATTCATTTGTAAACTAAAAACCTGAAAAAAAACCTGAAAGGGTCTTTGGAGAGAAGTCATTGATTTCTATATTTCTATTGATGCACCTGGATGTGTAATTGCAAACTTACATAAAATTGGAAAAGTTCAGTAACTCTTTTTATGATAAAAGTCATAACTAATATGAATGTATCTTGTATATGTTCAATAAAAATTCCCAAGGATACCATCAGGAGTCACATACATAACTGCATTGTTCTGCATTTTGACAATTCATAAATGTATACAATTCATTTGCACAGAAGTTTTGTGATCATGCACACATATTAAATACAAAATAAATAAAAAACAGTAGGATAAAATGTACAACTCATACCTTCCTTTTCCAGGTCAATTTTGAGCTTTGACACGCCAAGTTCTACAGCTAGTTTAATAGCTTCTACATCCCATTCTGTTGAAGTGTCATTCAGTATAATCATATTAAGAGTGTAGGTGCCATTGGAGCACTGTAAAATCACCAGGGATGGCAGACATAGAATACATATGAACAGATATATCACCGTCTTCACCATTTTACTTCAACAATAATCTATTAGAAATTTTCCAGGATGTCACTGAAACTCTCAGCATAACAGAAATGCAGTGAAAGAGAGCAGTGATAACATGAAACTTCCTTCTACTCCCATCTCAGAATTACCTGGTCACACATTAACAGCAGTAGATAACAGAAAGATTGCTTCTGTATTTGCATTCTATACTAGTACAGAAATAGGTAAGATCTAGAGATGAGTGAACCTTTTGAGATTTGGTTTGGTTCAGGTTCAACAAATTTTTGAAAAAGTTTGGTTTGTACCTGAATGGATCCTAAAAAACCAAAGTGGTTCCAATTGCCCTGAGAATTGGTATATAACACTATCTAATCTCCTATGACTCATACTTTTTAGGAATAGATGTTATCTCTTTTTGGTAATTTTGCTGCCCCCCCCCCCCCCCCAAGCTTTTGAACGCAATTACAGCAAATCATGTCAGAGCGACACATACACTACTCACAAAAAGTTAGGGATTTTTGGCTTGGTGAAATTTCAGGATGAACCTAAAAACCTAAAATGCACTTAATGTGGCCTTCTCTAAACATTTGAATGCACATATCTAACTGTTCAATGTTTCAGTACTTTTTGCACAACTTGCTGTTCTCTAACAAGGAGCTTAATGGCAAAATTCAGAACAGCTGTTTGATCAATGAATTGCCCAACAAATTTCCTGGTTCAATTAGAATTGGTGTTCAAACAGTCTTCCTCATCATGCTGTTCACATTTTGACATCATGAGACCAAGACGACACCAAACAAATGATCAACAGTACCTTGCCATTGCGAGGCTACAAGCAGGATGTTCTCAGATGGAAGTGGCCACTGATCTTAGAGTGTCACAGAGTGTCATCAGCAGGTTGCAACAGAGATACAGAGAGACTGGTAGAGTCACAGAAAGGAATAGAAGTGGACGTCCTTCAGCCACATCCCACACTGATGATCACTTCATTATGAACAATGCACTGCAGAATCGGATGATGAATGCCACACAACTCCAGGCACATTTAAGGGAGGTTAGAGGCACCCAAGTGTCATGCCAGACCATTCAAAACCGTTTACATCAGCGTGGTCTGCATGCTAAACGACCTGCAAAGGTACCTGACCTGACCACACCACCAGGCACAGGTGTCATAGTCTTGCATGGGCCAGGGAGCATCTACGCTGGGCAAGGGACCAGTGGACCTCAGTGCTGTTCACTGATGAAAGTCGATTCACACTGATCAGAAATGATGGTCGCCAACAATATTGGAGACGTCAAGAAGAGCATTATGCATCAGCCACTGGTTAGCCTTTGTTGTTCGTGGTGTTATAGTGTGGGAAGGTGTGTCTTGTCAATACAGAACTGCCCTACACTTTGTGAATGGTACAGTGACTTCTTGAATAACATCATTAATCCAGTCATTGTGCCTCTGCATGAACAACAAAGGCCTAATTTCATCTTCATGGATAACAATGTGCCAGCTCATCGAAGTCACATCATTAGGGAATGGGTGCTGGAGACTGGGGTACCTCAAATGGCGTGACCTGCACTTTCTCCAGCCCTGAATCCCATTAAAAACCTATGAGATCAGCTGAATCGCCGTGTAAAGGCTCGTAACTCTGTACCTCAGAACCTCATGATCTCAGGGCCGCCCTTCAAGAACAGTGGGATGCCATGACTCAGCAGATAATAAGTCGGCTTGTGAACAGCATGAAATGTCGTTGTCAAGCTGCAATTGATTCTCAAGACCACATGACAAGTTATTGAGACATTTTTTGTGGGTATATACCCACTACTGTTGTCGGCTTTTGTTTCAATACATTGTTTGAGATGAGAAAATCACCATTGCATGCTTCTACTTAAATGCCCTAATTTCATGATATAATATCACTGTAGCGTGAACATTTAACTTTTCTCATAAATTTCACCTGAAAGCCAAATATCCGTAACTTTTTGTGAGTTGTGTACATTGCATTGGGTAGAGCATGTTTAACAGCAATAACGAACACTGTGTTTAGACACACTGCACATGTGTTTATGCTTTTCTGAAAATACTCCCTTATTGGGGGGCAGATGGTGTTTAAACACATACAGTGTTATGGGATTGCAAAAAAATGACAGTGGATTGTTGAGGGACCAAGTGCAGGGTTGCCAATCAGAATCTTTGTTCTGGACAATTTATCCCAAAGTTACGGAAAGCCAACATTTTTTATGGACAAATTGAGATGTAAAATGATGATAATTACCAACAAAATAATCTAGTCAAGTACCACCAGCCTCAAAATATTCACGGACACATATTTTTTTCACGGACACAGGAAAAAAGTCGCCTATTTTTACGGACTGTCCATAAATTTCTGGATGGTTGGCAATCCTGACCAAATGTCCAAAAATTATGCCTTGATGAGGTCAGAATGTCTACCCATAGGTGCACAAGTGCTAGTTGTCAGAAGAAAGAGTGGCTCATTCTAAACAAGCCTAGAAAAATTATCACCTTTTAATTGTGAGCAGCAACAGTACAATAAAGTTGTGGAAAAGGTAGAGCAATAGAGGAAGGTGGCTGCAATAGTAGCAGAAGCAGCATAGCAAGGAACATACTAAGCGGAAGATCGTCTGTTTATGTGTGGTAGTAGTGGTAGCAGCAGATGCTTAGTGTATATAGTGGTGGCAGTGGTGTCAGCGGCAGTAGTCATATGGTACATGTTGACAGGTAGATAGCAGCAGTGGCATGATAGTACCAGTGGCATGATAGCAGCAGCTGTACGGAACATGATGGTAGGGAGGCAGACAGCAACAGTGGCAAGATGGGGCACTGTGAGCAAGCCCAGATCAATTTATCAGCCTCAGCCGGAGGAGTGTGAAAATCCTCCTGAATCCAGGCTTGGTTCAGTTTGACAAAAGTGATGTTTTGGACACTGGCAGAGGATAACTTGGTTTGTCACCATGCCCCCTGCAGTGGTTAAAATCCTCTCCAAGATGAAAATGGACGCTGGGCAGGAAAGATGACAGAGAGTATATTGGGCCAGTTCAGGTCATTGTTCCAGTCTGCTTGCTCAAAAGTTCATGGGGTCAGGGAACAGCATATGCGACGGATACAGGTCAGGGTCTAGATAGGACTGAACCTGGGCATTGAGGTCTCCACTTGCTCATTTGCCTCAGCCTGGCGTGGCACATGAAAAATACGGTCCATTATGTTGAAGAGACTGAACTGGCTGCTGTGGCTTCTGTTGCTTGTGGCAGCTGAAAGGACGGGGGGAGATGGTTGACTCTATGGGGGGCGGAGAGGGGGCCTCCTTACGATGACGGCAGGTGTCCGCTCAGTGAAAGCTGAGTACACAGAGTTTTCTGGCCTTCCTTTTGAAAAAGAGGAAAATATTCCCCCATTTTGCTTTGATAGGGAGGTTCTAAAAGCATGGCTATACAGTAATCATCAGACTGCTTGGTGTGAATGATATGCTTGTCAATGCATAAGAAAGCAGCATAAACCTCGCCATTCTGCCCAGCATGCCCAAGGAACCAGTTCTTTCCAGCTCCACCCCCCACTGAGAAGATTGGGTGTTTTGGCCGGTTTCACCGTCATCATACTCTACTTCTGACTCGTCCTTCGGTGGTGGCTTCTCATCCTCCTCCTCTTTCTTCTTGTGGGTTCCCAACAGTTAAAGGAAGGGACGGCAAGCTGCATTAGTTGTTCTTCCACGGTCATCCCCTGCTGCATGAAAATCAGTGTCTGTTCTAAGATAAATATGAGGGGGATGAGATCGTTCATGCCGCAGTTGCCCCTACTGACATATTTTGTGGTTTCTTCAAATGGCATCAGCACCAGACAAATCTCTTTGATGAGCTGCCACTGCCTGACCTCAAAACAACACATAGTAACATACTTTATAAGGCTGAAAAAAGACATACACCCATGCAGTTCAGCCTATTATCCTGCAAGTTGATCCAGAGGGAGATAAAAAAATAAAATAAAACAAAACCAACATGAAATGGAAGCCAATTTTTCTTTTTAGGGGAAAAAGTTCCTTCCCGACTTCAATCAAGCAGTCAGAATAACTCACTGGATCATGATCCCTGCTGAGATGCTCTGGTGCATAACAAAATCATTTATGGCTTTACGCTGTTCGTAGAGACGCTCTGGCATCTCAATGTTGAATTCCAATTAAAAAGTTGCAAATAAAGCGGTATAAAGACAGACTGTTCTGTTGCTGCAAGTCCAGAAGAGCGTTCCCCGCCACATAACAATGTTTGAAATGGGAGGACAGTCTCCTGGACATTGACAGCACCTTGCACAATCCAGTGTACTTTTTTAAAAAGCGTTGCATGGTTAATCACGTGTGCCATGCAGAGAGCATGTGTTATTTCCTCCAGGGCGATCAGCTCTAACACCACATGGCAATGCTTGACTTGACACATGATAGGACAAGGGTGTCCATGGAGGAGGAGGTGGAGGAGGCGGATAAGTGCTTGGTGTGGAAGCAAGGCTGACACAATCATGGAGGCATCAAAAGTACCTGGCCTTGTTGCTGGCGTGCTGCCTCTCCACTACCGCAAAAAACTGTGACCCAGTGGGCCCTGAAAGATATGTACTGTCCCTGCCTGTAACAGCTACTCCGGGTGTGCACCTTGCCACACAATGGTAAGTAGTGTCCCACATTCTGTGCCACATGAGTAAAGAGCAGAGATTGCTATTTGGGAGAAATATTGCCGGTTAGGTAACTACCAGCAAGGTTGAATGGACATAATCAGTTCCCTAAAGGCAGCAGACTCTACTAAATGGTACGCCAGCAAATTGGTCAACTTGGATTGGATTGCAAGGTGTGTAAAGTTGGCCTGGCTGCTACAAGGGAGTCCAGAAGAAGGACTAAACTCTTGTTGCAGTAGCTGTCGGCCACCTCTTTTTACCACGGGATGAAGTGAGCCGTGGTGCCTATGTTTGTGTTTGACTGCCCACAGCTTATTTTACTCTTGCAGAGCTTGCATAGGGCAATGTTGCTTTCTTCCGGCAGGATAAAAACTGCCAGACCAGAGATATTCACGTAGAGTTAGAGGCAGCTGAGCTTGGCTTAGCTCTGGCATATTTTGGGCCTAATGCACCCACAATGTCAGCGGCATCACCATTTCCTAAAGTAGATTTGGCCCTGGCAGTTGTTTGGAAGTTTCTAGCCATAAGTATCCTCTGCCCTCTTCTATGGGTGCCACTATTACCACCAGTGGCGTAGCGTGGGAAGAGGGAAGGGGGCCGTTGCCCCGGGTGCAAAATTGCAGGGGGCGCCAGGCAGCAGGAATTTAAATGTGTGCCATGGGAGCCTATGGCTCCCGTCCCCTCCGTTCAGTCTCATAGGCTTCAGGCTAGTGACCTGAAGCCTATGAGGCAGTAGAGCGGTGCAGGAGATCGCGATTACTTCACCGCGACCTCCTGAGCAGGGTCTCATGAGATGACGTGGCGCAGGAGGTCATGGTGATGTGTTCATGGCTGCCTGTGTGGGAACACTTGAAGACCGGCCAGAAGTGGTGATGAAGGAAGGAAGAAAAGAGTATTTATTATAATTTTTTAATAGGCAGGCCATACTGGAGGCACTATGGGGGTGGGGGACATTATACAAAGGAAGCAATAATATATAGAAAGAGTGGGGGCCATGGCCTAGGGGCACTATGGGGGTGGGGGACATTATACAAAGGAGGCAATCATATGTAGAAAGAATGGAGGCCATGGACTGGGGGTACTATGGGGGTGGGGGACATTATATAAAGGAGGCAATCATATATAGAAATAATGGGGGCCATAATTATTACAATAATACTACAGAGGGGCCATAATTATTACTAGTGATGAGCGTGAGGTGCCATATTCGATTTCGTGAATATTCGATTGATTATTCATATTATATTCGTCTAAATCGAATATTCGTCATTTTCTATTTAACGCAATAAATATGCGATTTTATTATTCGTGTATTTCAATTTTTCTATAAGTCTCTACTGTGTAATGTATAGTGCAACTTTCCTATGTTTGAAAATGGTTTGTGTATTTTACGAATATTCGCTATATTGCTATATATTATTTTAGAATCTGACGAATATTCCAAAAAACCAAGTTATAGCAATATAGCGAATATTCGTAAAATTCACAAATAGACTGCAATTTTAATAATAGTGCTAAAATCTTTTTTATTATAGTCAAATTTTTTGGTTCTCTTCTGAACTTCATTGTTTGAAAAAACGTACCCTATTTAAAAAAAATACTAGAGCACTATATCAGCTATGTGTCTTTTACGAATATTCTCGATATTCCAATATATTATTGTTTTTGAATATTACGAATATTCTAAAAATGATGTTATAGAAATATAGCTAATATTCGTAAAATACACATTGCTGAAACGGCAATGAAATATTCGTATGCGCATGTGCACGTGACTTGGGAGTCACTCCTGGCAGGAAGTAACCGGTTTCATCTAGAATACAGTTTGAGTTGAGTTGGATGCCAATCGAATCATGGTGGCAAGTAAATTCAAGGAAGCTGAGGAAGAGATCCTCGTCATAGTAAGTAAATTGAACATTTCAACTTGTTTAGTTATCTTACTAATATTCTTATGTAGTTTATGGAATTTAAGTTTTCGGAAATGTCCTTGTATGTGAAAACTATTTTCGCATGACATTTAAATTCGCATTGCACATACTTTGATTAGATATAAATGATTTGTGGAAACAAGTATTGTTGATATTCAAAAGCAATATTTATTTCACATAATCATTAACATTTACTCATACAAGATAAAATGTTATTTTATTTGTATTACTAAAATAAATACAGCACTTTTGATATGACAATAAACGGTTGGTCTGCCATCAAAGCACTCTCACTGGCATCTGCTATATATTTATATGCTATCCATACATACATGTGGCCGACATGTCATTATTTATGGATAGCAGACAAATATATATCAGATGCACATTGCACAACTAATTTCCTGCCTCACACAATATATCCACACTCCATACCACCAAACCCCCTCTCAAACCCACACACCCTCTGACCACCCCCCACCCCCAACACACACACACAGTCTATTCAAACTGCGGTCCTCCAGCTGTTGTCAAACTACAACTCCCATTATGCCCTTCTATAGGATGATAGCTGTAGGCTGTCATGAAATGATGGGAGTTGTATTTTTGCCACAGCTAGAGGGCCGCAGTTTGCTTGAGGGCCGCAGTGTGCGGATGTCTAGTCTAAAGATTCTAATAAGTGTCCTGTTGGTCAGGAGAAGTAATTTTTAACATTCTGTATTTGCTGGTTTATTTAGCGTTACCCAGGGTGCACCACATGGAGGCGAACCAGCTTTACACCCCATACTATGCCGTCACGTCACTAGACAGGTACACCTCTCCTCTGATGGACAATATCTAATAGGTCCCCCCCCCCCCCACACACATACAATTTTAATACAATCAGATGTTATAAGTTAACGTTAACTTAAATTCTAATATTTCACTTTCAAAACAATAATAATTGTTGGTTTGGTGGTTGAGATGATGATGACGACATGGTGGTGGTTAGTTACGGCGGCATCAAGGCAGCGCACGGTGAGCGGTTTCCCGGACTTAAACTACAACATGCAGAGCTTTTAGTTAGACTGCCTCTCGCCGTGTGCTGCCTTGCTGCTGACGGAACTTTGCCCCCGCCTCCAGTGGCAGCTGTTCCATCCGTTTCCTACACTGTCTATACTGTCACTGTGTTACATAATTTCATTGGGGCATAATTTCACTGACTAAATATTCTAGTCCTCCTCCTCCTCCGGGATGGGCCCCTTCTGGGTCAGGGCCCCAAAGCAGACGCTTCTTCTGCTTCCCCGATAGTTACGCCCCTGGCCGCCACCATTATAGTAAATGTGGACGGATCGTCATTCTTGTGGCAGGGGCGTTGCTACAGGGGATGCCGGGTGAAGTGGCTGCTTGGGGGCCCTGACCCAGAAGGGGCCCATCCAGGAGGAGGAGGAGGACTAAAATATTTTGTCAGGGCCCACCCAACAGTATAACACAATGAAATTATACGCAGTGAATGTATAGACAGTGTAGGAAACGGATGGTGTGCCGGACCTGGTGTGAGAGAGCGATCTTTACTATCCACAGTAATGGGGGTGGCATGAAAGGAATGGGTTGTGAAAAAATTTCTGGGGTAGGTTGGCCCCATTAAAATATTTGCTGTGGGGCCCAGTCATTTCTAGCTACGCCACTGTCTGGGGGCATAAGTGAACTAGCGGCAGGACGGATCCGACCAGTTGTTCACCTTCCTGGAATAGCCTGACGTACTCCCCTGCTGCTAATGTTAAAGTTGCGTAATCTTAGTTTATAATTTTTTTTTTAATAAATGCTTCCTTTTTTTTTCTATTCCACAGCGCATGTTAGACAAAGGCTATGATGAGATCCTCTCCCAGAGAGACAAGCAAGCCGATGTCCGTCGTCTCCGAGTGGAACTCTGGAGGGATCACGACGGACAACATAGTCGCCTGGCCGTGTTAAAAAAATGGTCGGACCTCAAGCGGATGCATCTTGATAGAATCTGCCAGATCCGTGATAAACACTGTCCAGGTACAATGTTTACTGAGTGTTGGTGAAATATACAAAAGTAACGTAATGCTGAGGTACATTTATGATTAGTGATTTTTATTTTTACATAACTCTAATCTGTTATTATAGGTGCTCGCCCTCCCTCTGTCAGACACAGGCCTGCCAGAAGGGATTTGTGGGAGGTCTCTGCGTCTGAGGAGGAGCAGCCAGGACACTCAGGGCCACCAAATGCCCCTGCACCACCACATGAGGGGGAGTTAATGGAGGAGGAACAGGGTGGACCCTCACCCCAACATGAATCACCCCCCCCCCAGTATTTAATGATGAAGATGAGGAGGAAGAGGAGGAGGATGTATTAGTGACAACCCCACACAAGGAGGGTAAATATGTGCTTTGCTGTTTCAACTCATTCACGCACACACACACACACACACACACACACACGTGTCAGTTTAGTCATATTGGATAACATAAAGTCCCACACTTACAGTTCATTACATGCAGGGTAACAAAACAGTACTATCGCAATGCTCTTTACAGTCTGTTACCGTTCTGGTTCCCTTCTCAGATTGTTCTGCGTTGGAATGGCCTGTCCACACTTTATCTTAACAGCCTTTTTAACCACACCGTTATGAGAAACTAGGATGGAGTACGGGTGAGACCGGTTCCACCCAATGTCTCTGTTCACTATTAAAACCTTGATCCAAAATCCATATTAAAGACAAAACCCCAGAAACCAAACTGGCGTGCTGATTCCCGGCATACTGATTCACGTAAATTATCTCCCTGAGGCATACATTCCCATTGAGACATACCGAGCATCCCTGATTCTCCCCTTTGGGCTACTACAGTGCAGATAGCAATATCAATCCTTACTTTCAAAACGTAACAGTGGTAAAATATAAATTTTAATAATTATGGAAAAGATTAAGTTATAACAAGAACACTATTGTGCCAACCACCTGCCAATCCCGTCGTACTTTGCCACAGTTGCCATACATGGCTTGTTCACTCGAGAGTAAAGACTTCTGGAGGTGAATCCACTTTGAGCACAGTTTACATTTCAGATTTGTTTTTTGTCGCAAAATATGATAGAATACTATTTATATCTCAATAAATTAAATATAGGTAGTGGTTTATTTTGGAACACTTCATTACAGTGTAGTGTTATTTAGTAGTTCAGATAATGGTTATGATGTAGATAAATTAATTAGTTTATAGTTTTGACACTTTTCAATCTGGTAGAGGCAATATTTTTTAAAAATAAAATGATTATAAAATAAAAAAAAACAACAAGAGCCCTATCATTCATACCAATAATTCAAAATTTATGATACAAATCAAATAGCATATGTAAATTATGACCGACCTCAATGCCATAGACTATTCCTGGCCCAATGGCAGGTTATACATCAAAAAATCTGATTTTATGTAGACAGAACCTCTGAAAAATGTATTCTTCACAGTATTTGTTTCACCTACAATCGCCATTAGTCAACAGCTTTATACAATATTCACTAAATTGCATTTAATCTGATGACAAAATAATAAACCCCTTTTTTTTTTTTTTTTTTTTTTTTACAGTGCCTCGGCCCTATTTCACCTTAAGGACTTGGCCATTTTTTGCAAATCTGACCAGTGTCACTTTAAGTGCTGATAACTTTAAAACGCTTTGACTTATCCAGGCCGTTCTGAGATAGTTTTTTTGTCATATATTGTACTTCATGACACTGCTAAAATTGGGTCAAAAAAGAAAATTTTTTGCATAAAAAAATACCATATTTACAAAAAAAATTGAAAAATTTGCAAATTTCAAAGTTTCAGTTTCTCTACTTCTGTAATACATAGTAATACCCCCAAAAATTGTGATGACTTTACATTCCCCATATGTCTACTTCATGTTTGTAGCATTTTGAGAATTATATTTTATTTTTTGGGGATGTTACAAGGCTTAGAAGTTTAGAAGCAAATCTTGAAATTTTTCAGAAATTTACAAAAACCCAATTTTTAGGGACCACTACAGGTCTGAAGTCACTTTGCGAGGCTTACATAATAGAAACCGCCCAAAAATGACCCCATTCTATAAACTACACCCCACAAGGTATTCAAAACAGATTTTACAAACTTTGTTAACCCTTTAGGTGTTGCACAAGAGTTATTGGCAAATGGGGATGAAATTTAAGAATTTCATTTTTTTGCCTAATTTTCCATTTTAACCCATTTTTTCAACTAACAAAGCAAGGGTTAACAGCCAAACAAGACTGTATCTTTATTGCCCTGACTCTGCCGTTTACAGAAACACCCCATATGTGGCCGTAAACTACTGTACGGGCACACAGTAGGGCGTAGAGGGAAAATTGCGCCGTATGGGTTTTGGAAGCCAGATTTTGCTGGACTGGTTTTTTGACACCATGTCCCATTTGAAGCCCCCCTGATGCACCCCTAGAGTAGAAACTCCATAAAAGTGACCCCATCTAAGAAACTGCACCCCTCAAGGTATTCAAAACTGATTTTACAAACTTTGTTAACCCTTTAGGTGTTGCACAAGATTTAATGGAAAATAGAGATACAATTTCAAAATTTCACTTTTTGGGCAGATTTTCCATTTTAATATTTTTTTTCCAGTTACAAAGCAAGGGTTAACAGCCAAACAAAACTCAATATTTATGGCCCTGATTCTGTAGTTTACAGAAACACCCCATATGTGGTCGTAAACCGCTGTACGGGCACACGGCAGGGCGCAGAAGGAAAGGAATGCCATACAGTTTTTGGAAGGCAGATTTTGCTGGACTGGTTTTTTTGACACCATGTCCCATTTGAAGCCCCCTGATGCACCCCTAGAGTAGAAACTCCATAAAAGTGACCCCATCTAAGAAACTACACCCCTCAAGGTATTCAAAACTGATTTTACAAACTTTGTTAACCCTTTAGGTGTTGCACAAGATTTAATGGAAAATAGAGATACAATTTCAAAATTTCATTTTTTTGGCAGATTTTCCATTTTGAAGCCCCCCTGATGCACCCCTAGAGTAGAAACTTCAGAAAAATGACCCCATTTTAGAAACTACGGGATAGGGTGGCAGTTTTGTTGGTACTAGTTTAGGGTACATATGATTTTTGGTTGCTCTATATTACACTTTTTGTGCGGCAAGGTAACAAGAAATAGCTTTTTGGCACAGTTTTTTTTTTTTTGTTATTTACAACATTCATCTGACAGGTTAGATCATGTGGTAATTTCATAGAGCAGGTTGTCACGGACACGGCGATACCTAATATGTATACAATTATTTTAAATTTATGTAAGTTTTACCCAATGATTTCATTTTTAAAACCATAGTGTCTCCATAGTCTAAGAGCCATAGTTTTTTCAGTTTTTGGGCGATTATCTCAAGTAGGGTCTTATTTTTTGCGGGATGAGATGATGGTTTGATTTGCACTATTTTGAGGTGCACATGACTTTTTGATCGCTTGCTATTACACTTTTTGTGACGTAAGATGACAAAAAATTGCTTTTCTTACACCGTTTTTATTTAAAAAAATTTACGGTGGTCACCTGAGGGGTTAGGTCATGTGATATTTTTATAGAGTCGGTCTATACGGACGTGGCGATACCTAATATGTATACTTTTTTTTTAAATTTATGTAAGTTCTACACAATGATTTCATTTTTGAAACAAAAAAAATGATGTTTTAGTGTTTCCATAGTCTAAGAGCCATTTTGGCGTACATGCGACTTTTTTGATCACTTTTATCACCTTTTTTGGGAAGTAAGGTGGGCAAAATTTCTATTTCATCATAGTTTTTTATTTTTTATTTTTATGGTGTTCACCGTTCGGGTAAAGTAACATGACCGTTTTATAGATCAGGTCATTACGGACGCAGCGATACCAAACATGTGTAGGGAATTTAATTTTTTTCATTTTTAATCAGTGATAAATGTGTGTGGAAAGGGTTAAACGGCTTACATCGCATCACCGATGTCGGCCGTTTATACCAGGGTGCCAGCAATGTGCTGGCACCCTGGTATACCCACTGTACACCAACGATTATTCAATGGGAGGCGGGCGGGGGATCGCGATCTCGCCTGCCGCACCGCCCGCCTCCCGCACCGCCCGCAACCCTCCCCCTGCACCTCCCACCGGGCTAAAATCACTCGGGGGTGCAGGGGGGGGATACAGATAGATTTTGGGCATTATAAAGTTTCTGATCCTCGCGGTCAGGGACCGCGGGGATCAGAAACTGCAGAAATCGCAACAAACCGCAGGTCTGAATTGACCTGCGGTTTGTTGCGATCGCCGACATGGGGGGGTCACGGGACCCCCCCACGCATCTAGCCTAGGTGCCTGCTCAATGATTTGAGCACTCACCGTGTTCCGATCACAGCCGGCCGGGCGGCAGTGATCGGAACACCACATGACGTACCGGTACGTCATGGGTCCTTAAGGACTCGAGAAACATGCCGTACCGGTACGTCATGCGTCCCTAAGGGGTTAAAGAACTGAAAACTAAAATTTTGGCCCTTCAACGGGACCACACTAAGAATCTACGGGAGCTCCGGGAGCTCCACAATAGAAAGCTTAGGGAGATCAAGCTCCAGTTCTCCCACAAAATGGCAGTTTTGGAGGAGCAGCACACCAAGGCCGTGGAGAAACTCCTAAACCTCCACGACAAAGTACAAGCATTGCCTTTATGCAAATTGTTCATTTTATTATTTTTCTGTTTTATATAATTATAATGTTTTAATATTTAACTTATATTGTGTGTTTGTTGTTATTTTTTTAATTGAAGGTTTCTTTTTAATTTCTAAGCACAAGGTTACAGTAAGGCCCCTATACTCCATCACAAACTCATCAGTATCCTGACAAACATCACCTGCAGGTACATATAAAAGGGACATTATTTGTGTCACGACCGCTATCCCAGCAGCAGTCGTGTCGCACCAGATGGAGGGGAAGGGGGACCCTTATCTACGGATGGGAATAGAATGGCCACCCCTGACTAACCCTAAGCTGGCACCTGTCTGCCCTGACACCCTAGACGGGGTGTGAACCCGTGCGGCGAGCAGGATGCCTAAACCCTCAGTCACCCTAACAAGCCTAGAGTGGGGAAAGGGCGATGGGAGCACTAGTCACCATCACTCATGTCTAGGAGAACAGCAGGGGAAGACAGCAACAAACAAACTATAGCAGAGATAGACTTATCCAGTCACGAGCAGAGAAGGCGATCCCAATCACAACAGTCCACGCCGGACAAGAGCTCCACAGCAACACCATCAAACGATCTCCTTCAAAGGTCAGAATAGAACTGGAAGTAAGGACTATATCTGGCAATGACTGCAAGTGAAAGTGAAACTAATATAGTAGCTGGGAGTGGCAGACAGGACTCACCTGAGAAGGATGCCTACGAACTCCCAATCAGGACAAAAAGGTTCACAAGGCAAAACCCAGATGACATACCCTGAACCATGGAGCAAACTCACAAGCTATCGCGAGTAGCAAGTCGCTGCGACCTTCTCCTCCCAGACCTGTCTGGATCAGTCACAGTCGTGACAGTACCCCCCTTTCTACGAGGGGCCCCTGGACTCTCAAGACCAGGCCTCTCCGGATGGGAGCTATGAAAAGCCCGAATGAGTCTGTCCGCTTTTATCTCTGAAGCTGGAACCCACATTCTCTCTTCGGAACCATAACTTCTCCAGTGCACCAGGTACTGAAGAGAGCGGCGAACATATCGTGAGTCAACAATTTTTTCTACCTGAAACTCAAGACTGCCATCAACAACCACCGGTGGAGGCGGTAGTGGCAATGGTTCAGGAGGTTCTACATATCTCTTAAGCAGAGATCTGTGGAAGACATTATGGATCCTTAGAGTCCGAGGTAGCTCCACACGAAAAGCCACCGGGTTAATGATCTTAATTACCGTATAAGGACCAATAAATCTCAGACCTAATTTCCACGAGGGAACCTTCAACTTGATATTTCTGGTAGACAACCACACCAAGTCATTCACCCCAAGGTCCGGACCTTCAGAGCGCTTCCTATCAGCCGCACGTTTGTATCTACCACCAATTCTCTTCAAACTTTCTTGCACACTCTGCCACACTGAAGAAAGTGAAGACGCAAATCGTTCCTCCTCGGGAATCCCAGACGGCCCCCCCTCACTAAACGTACAAAACTGAGGATGGAAACCATACGCACCAAAAAACGGTGACTTATCGGTGGATTCTTGACGACGATTATTAATGGCAAACTCGGCTAACGGTAAATAAGATGACCATTCCTCCTGATTTTCGGAAACAAAGCATCTCAAATATGTCTCTAGGTTTTGATTGGTACGTTCAGTCTGACCGTTGGACTGTGGATGGAAAGATGAAGAAAATGACAGATGAACCCCTAAACGAGAACAAAAAGCTTTCCAAAATTTAGAAACGAATTGGGTACCACGATCCGAAACAATATCGGAAGGGACCCCGTGAAGCTTCACGATGTGGTCAATAAAAACCTGAGCCAGTGTGTTAGCATTAGGCAATGCGGCAAGAGCAATAAAGTGCACCATTTTACTGAATCTGTCAACAACTACAAGAATAACAGTCTTCCCCGCTGATACTGGTAGATCCGTAATGAAATCCATTGACAGGTGCGTCCAAGGCCTGTTGGGGATGGCCAGAGGTAAAAGACGCCCTGCCGGACGAGTATGATCTACCTTAGAACGAGCACAGGTAGCACATGCAGACACAAAATTCAACACCTTCTGGCGCCATTTAGGCCACCAGAACCGACGAGACACTAACTCAGAGGTTGCCCTACTACCTGGGTGTCCTGCCAGTGTGGAGTTATGGTGTTCTTTTAGTATCTCTAGTCGTAAATTTTCTGGCACAAACAGTTTACCCGAGGGGCAGGAGGCCGGGGCGTCCCCCTGAGCTTCCAACACCCTCCCCTCCAAACCTGAGTGTAATGCAGAGACCACCACCCCCTTTTGCAAAATGGGCTCTGGTACCTCAACATCACCCCCTCCAGGAAAACTTCGAGACAATGCATCCGCCTTAGTATTTTTTGCCCCCGGGCAATAGGTTATTACAAAATTAAACCTAGTAAAAAATAACGACCACCGAGCCTGTCTAGGGGTGAGACGTTTAGCAGACTCCAGATATAATAAGTTTTTGTCATCAGTAATCACCGTGACGGGATGAACCGCCCCCTCCAAAAAATGACGCCACTCCTCAAAAGCCAACTTAATAGCCAAAAGTTCCCTGTTGCCAATATCATAGTTCCTTTCTGCAGTAGACAATTTCTTCGAAAAGAAAGCACACGGACGCCATTCACCAGGGGACGGGCCCTGAGATAGTACTGCTCCCACCCCCACCTCTGATGCGTCAACCTCTACAATAAAAGGAAGCGAGACATCTGTCTGTACGGGAATAGGGGCCGAGGTGAATCTCTCCTTCAGAGATGCAAAGGCAGTTTTGGCTGCATGTGACCATTTGGAAAAATCGGATCCCTTTCGGGTCATGTCCGTCAGTGGTTTGACCACCAAGGAATAGTTCTTTATAAACTTTCTATAAAAATTGGCAAACCCCAGGAAGCGTTGCAATGCCTTCAGGTTCTCAGGCAGATCCCAGTCTATAATCGCCCGGACTTTCTCTGGATCCATGCGGAAACCTGAATCTGACAACACATACCCCAGAAATGGCAGTTCTTTTACGGCGAACACACATTTTTCTAACTTAGCAAACAATTTGTTGGCCCTTAATATCTGCAGCACTTGTCTCACATGGATCTTATGTGTATCCAGATCCGGGGAATAGACCAGGATGTCATCAAGATATATCACAACAAATCTCCCGATAAGGTGACTAAAAATATCGTTGACAAAATGTTGGAATACCGCAGGCGCATTAGTAAGACCAAATGGCATTACCAGATTTTCATAATGCCCTTCCGGAGTATTAAAAGCCGTCTTCCACTCATCCCCCTCTTTGATGCGAACCAGGTTATAGGCTCCTCTGAGATCCATTTTGGAGAACCATTTAGCACCAGCAACCTGATTAAAGAGGTAGGGAATGAGAGGAAGAGGATAGGGATCTCGGATAGTTATCCGGTTTAATTCCCGGAAATCCAGGCAAGGACGTAGACCCCCATCTTTCTTTTTAACGAAAAAGAACCCTGCAGCCACAGGTGAAGAAGAGGGTCTGATGTGTCCCTTAGCCAAACTCTCCGAAATATAATCTTTCATAGCCTTCCTCTCCGGGCTGGAAAGATTGTATAACCGGGTTTTAGGTAGTTTTACCCCAGGTAATAGATCAATCGGGCAATCATATGGACGATGAGGTGGTAACCCCTGACAACCCTTCTCAGAGAACACATCCATAAAATCTGACAGAAAGGCAGGTAAAGATGTTACAGAGAGTGTAGAGCACCTACTACTCAAGCAGTTGTCCTTACAATGTTCACTCCACTCCACAATCTCCCCGGCCTGCCAATCCACCACTGGATTGTGAGTCACCAGCCAGGGAAGCCCCAATACCATAGGAGCCGGAAGACCGTCCAGGACATAACAAGAGATATGCTCTTTATGGAGGTCCCCTACCTGCAGATGGATATTATGGATGATCTGAGTTAACTCTCTCTGAGTAAGAGGGGAGGAGTCGATGGCAAAAACAGGAATAGTTCTGCGTATCGGTTCCGGAGTAAAACCCAGAGCCTGAGCAAACCGTGAATCCACCAAGTTGACCCCCGCCCCACTGTCCAAAAAGACGGAACAGATCTCAGTCTTATTGCCCGCCTCAACGGTAGCGGACAACAAAAACTGAGACATGCGTATGGAGGAAACGAATACGCCCAGACTGTTATCCTCCGCACAATCTGGGGACTCTAGTTTTCCGGCGGCTCCTTTGTTTGTGGTCTCTTGGGTTCTGAGGGACAAACCTTTACAAAATGACCCCTCCCCCCACAACGAAAACAAACCTCTGACCTACGGCGGAACTTAGGAGGATTCACCCGTCTAGTGGCGCCCCCTATTTGCATTGGTTCGACTGGATCATAACAAACCGATCCCTGCCCTATAGAGGCCTCCGTAAAATTTAATAGTCTCTCCCTGAGTCGTCTGTCGATTCTTATGGACAGAGACATAGCAGCCTCCAGAGACCCAGGGACCTCATATACCGCCAGCGAGTCTTTTAATTTTTCAGACAACCCCTGGCAGAACTGACTCCTAAGGGCCGAGTCGTTCCATAACGTATCAGTAGCCCAGCTACAGTATTCGGAACAATATAGTTCAGCAGACCGGTTCTCTTGCCGAAGTCTACGTAGCTTAGACTCAGCCAGTGAGACCCTGTCCGGGTCATCATATACGAGACCCAGGGCTTCAAAAAACTCCTCCACTGATCGTAAGGCCAGAGAGTCTGATGGTAGGGAGAAAGCCCAAGCCTGCGGATCTCCTTGCAGGAGAGAAATTACAATGCCCACCCGTTGTTCCTCACCACCGGAGGATCTAGGGCATAACCTGAAGAACAATTTGCAAGCTTCTCTGAAGGTTACAAATTGGTCTCTCCCTCCTGAGAACCTATCAGGTAAAGCCACTTTTGGCTCAGGAGTACCTTGGTTTCCCGTAGCAACGGTGGAACCCAAGGATTGCTGCTGCAGCACTGTTGCTTTTAATCCTGCCACTTCAAGGGATAATCCCTGTAATTGTTTCGCCAAAACAGTTACAGGATCCATAGTGGAACAGAAAAATACAAAGCAAAAAAAAAAAAAAAGAAATGTCACTTTTTTTTTTTTTTTTTTTTAAAAGGCCAGATATACTGTCACGACCGCTATCCCAGCAGCAGTCGTGTCGCACCAGACGGAGGGGAAGGGGGACCCTTATCTACGGATGGGAATAGAATGGCCACCCCTGACTAACCCTAAGCTGGCACCTGTCTGCCCTGACACCCTAGACGGGGTGTGAACCCGTGCGGCGAGCAGGATGCCTAAACCCTCAGTCACCCTAACAAGCCTAGAGTGGGGAAAGGCCGATGGGAGCACTAGTCACCATCACTCATGTCTAGGAGAACAGCAGGGGAAGACAGCAACAAACAAACTATAGCAGAGATAGACTTATCCAGTCACGAGCAGAGAAGGCGATCCCAATCACAACAGTCCACGCCGGACAAGAGCTCCACAGCAACACCATCAAACGATCTCCTTCAAAGGTCAGAATAGAACTAGAAGTAAGGACTATATCTGGCAATGACTGCAAGTGAAAGTGAAACTAATATAGTAGCTGGGAGTGGCAGACAGGACTCACCTGAGAAGGATGCCTACAAACTCCCAGTCAGGACAAAAAGGTTCACAAGGCAAAACCCAGATGACATACCCTGAACCACGGAGAAAACTCACAAGCTATCGCGAGTAGCAAGTCGCTGCGACCTTCTCCTCCCAGACCTGTCTGGATCAGTCACAGTCGTGACAATTTGTCCTACACAGAACTCCAAAGGATATTGATAATAGCAGTAGTCCTTGATAATGGTGGAGTATATGGCCTACACATAATCATTAAGGATCTGGATAATAGCAGCAGTTATTGAAAACGGTGGATTATAAGGCCTACACCAATCTCCGAATCATCTTGACAAACCAGCAGCAGGCAGATGGTTAGTTAACGTTGTAGTTTAAGGTCTACACATAGCCCTGATTCACTCTGAAGGAACAGACAGCAAAATGTTATTAGTTTGTAGCGTTAAGTGTAAAAGAAAAATGAAATGTTTTGTTTATTAACCACCTCACCCCCCAGTGCTTAAACACCCTGAAAGACCAGGCCACGTTTTACACTTCTGACCTACACTACTTTCACCATTTATTGCTCGGTCATGCAACTTACCACCCAAATGAATTTTACCTCCTTTTCTTCTCACTAATAGAGCTTTCATTTGGTGGTATTTCATTGCTGCTGACATTTTAACTTTTTTTGTTATTAATCGAAATTTAACGATTTTTTTGCAAAAAAATGACATTTTTCACTTTCAGTTGTAAAATTTTGCAAAAAAAACGACATCCATATATAAATTTTGCTCTAAATTTATTGTTCTACATGTCTTTGATAAAAAAAAAATGTTTGGGTAAAAAAAAAAATGGTTTGGGTAAAAGTTATAGCGTTTACAAACTATGGTACAAAAATGTGAATTTCCGCTTTTTGAAGCAGCTCTGACTTTCTGAGCACCTGTCATGTTTCCTGAGGTTCTACAATGGCCAGACAGTACAAACACCCCACAAATGACCCCATTTCGGAAAGTACACACCCTAAGGTATTCGCTGATGGGCATAGTGAGTTCATAGAACTTTTTATTTTTTGTCACAAGTTAGCGGAAAATGATGATTTTTTTTTTTTTTTTCTTACAAAGTCTCATATTCCACTAACTTGTGACAAAAAATAAAAACTTCTATGAACTCACTATGCCCATCACGAAATACCTTGGGGTCTCTTCTTTCCAAAATGGGGTCACTTGTGGGGTGGTTATACTGCCCTGGCATTCTAGGGGCCCAAATGTGTGGTAAGGAGTTTGAAATCAAATTCTGTAAAAAATGACCTGTGAAATCCGAAAGGTGCTCTTTGGAATATGGGCCCCTTTGCCCACCTAGGCTGCAAAAAAGTGTCACACATCTGGTATCTCCGTACTCAGAAGAAGGTGGGGAATGTGTTTTGGGGTGTCATTTTATATATACCCATGCTGGGTGAGAGAAATATCTTGGTCAAATGCCAACTTTGTATAAAAAAATGGGAAAAGTTGTCTTTTGCCAAGATATTTCTCTCACCCAGCATGGGTATATGTAAAATGACACCCCAAAACACATCCCCCAACTTCTCCTGAGTACGGAGATACCAGATGTGTGACACTTTTTTGCAGCCTAGGTGGGCAAAGGGGCCCATATTCCAAAGAGCACCTTTCGGATTTCACAGGTCATTTTTTACAGAATTTGATTTCAAACTCCTTACCACACATTTTGGCCCCTAGAATGCCAGGGCAGTATAACTACCCCACAAGTGACCCCATTTTGGAAAGAAGACACCCCAAGGTATTCCGTGAGGGGCATGGCAAGTTCCTAGAATTTTTTATTTTTTGTCACAAGTTAGTGGAAAATGATGATTTATTTTTTTTTATTTTTTTTCATACAAAGTCTCATATTCCACTAACTTGTGCCAAAAAATAAAAACTTCCATGAACTCACTATGCCCATCAGCGAATACCTTGGGGTCTCTTCTTTCCAAAATGGGGTCACTTGTGGGGTAGTTATACTGCCCTGGCATTCTAGGGGCCCAAATGTGTGGTAAGGAGTTTGAAATCAAATTCTGTAAAAAATGACCTGTGAAATCCAAAAGGTGCTCTTTGGAATATGGGCCCCTTTGCCCACCTAGGCTGCAAAAAAAGTGTCACACATCTGGTATCTCTGTATTCAGGAGAAGTTGAGGAATGTGTTTTGGGGTGTCTTTTTACATATACCCATGCTGGGTGAGATAAATATCTTGGTCAAATGCCAACTTTGTATAAAAAAAAATGGGAAAAGTTGTCTTTTGCCAAGATATTTCTCTCACCCAGCATGGGTATATGTAAAATGACACCCCAAAACACATTCCCCAACTTCTCCTGAGTACGGAGATACCAGATGTGTGACACTTTTTTGAAGCTTAGGTGGGCAAAGGGGCCCATATTCCAAAGAGCACCTTTTGGATTTCACAGGTCATTTTTTACAGAATTTGATTTCAAACTCCTTACCACACATTTGGGCCCCTAGAATGCCAGGGCAGTATAACTACCCCACAAGTGACCCCATTTTGGAAAGAAGAGACCCCAAGGTATTCGCTGATGGGCATAGTGAGTTCATGGAAGTTTTTATTTTTTGTCACAAGTTAGTGGAATATGAGACTTTGTATGAAAAAAAATAAAAAAATCAGCATTTTCCACTAACTTGTGACAAAAAATAAAAAATTCTAGGAACTCGCCATGCCCCTCACGGAATACCTTGGGGTGTCTTCTTTCCAAAATGGGGTCACTTGTGGGGTAGTTATACTGCCCTGGCATTTTCCAGGGGCCCTAATGTGTGGTAAGTAGGTAAATGACCTGTGAAATCCTAAAGGTGCTCTTTGGAATATGGGCCCCTTTGCCCACCTAGGCTGCAAAAAAGTGTCACACATGTGGTATCGCCGTATTCAGAAGAAGTTGGGGAATGTGTTTTGGGGTGTCATTTTACATATACCCTTGCTGGGTGAGAGAAATATCTTGACAAAAGACAACTTTTCCCATTTTTTTTTACAAAGTTGGCATTTGACCAAGATATTTCTCTCACCCAGCATGGGTATATGTAAAATGACACCCCAAAACACATTCCCCAACTTCTCCTGAGTACGGCGATACCAGATGTGTGACACTTTTTTGCAGCCTAGATGCGCAAAGGTGCCCAAATTCCTTTTAGGAGGGCATTTTTAGACATTTGGATACCAGACTTCTTCTCACGCTTTGGGGCCCCTAGAATGCCAGGGCAGTATAAATACCCCACATGTGACCCCATTTTGGAAAGAAGACAGCCCAAGGTATTCAATGAGGGGCATGGCGAGTTCATAGAAATTTTTTTTTTTTTGGCACAAGTTAGCGGAAATTGATATTTTTAATTTTTTTCTCACAAAGTCTCCCGTTCCGCTAACTTGGGACAAAAATTTCAATCTTTCATGGACTCAATATGCCCCTCACGGAATACCTGGGGGTGTCTTCTTTCCGAAATGGGGTCACATGTGGGGTATTTATACTGCCCTGGCATTCTAGGGGCCCTAAAGCGTGAGAAGAAGTCTGGAATATAAATGTCTAAACAATTTTACGCATTTGGATTCCGTGAGGGGTATGGTGAGTTCATGTGAGATTTTATTTTTTGACACAAGTTAGTGGAATATGAGACTTTGTAAGAAAAAAATAATAATAATTCCGCTAACTTGGGCAAAAAAAATGTCTGGAGCCTTACAGGGGGGTGATCAATGACAGGGGGGGTGATCAATGACAGGGGGGGTGATCAATGACAGGGGGGTGATCAGAGAGTCTATATGGGGTGATCACCACAGTCATTGATCACGCCCGTGTAAGGCTTCATTCAGACGTCTGGATGCGTTTTGCGGATCCGATCCATCTATCAGTGCATCCGTAAAAATCATGCGGACGTCTGAATGGAGCTTTACAGGGGTGTAATCAATGACAGGGGGGTGATCAGGGAGTCTATATGGGGTGATAACCACAGTCATTGATCATGCCCCTGTAAGGCTTCATTCAGACGTCCGGATGCGTTTTGCGGATCCGATCCATCTATCAGTGGATCCGTAAAAATCATGCGGACGTCTGAATGGAGCTTTACAGGGGGGTGATCAGGGAGTCTATATGGGGTGATCACCACAGTCATTGATCATGCCCCTGTAAGGCTTCATTCAGACGTCCGTATGCGTTTTGCGGATCCGATCCATCTATCAGTGGATCCGTAAAAATCATGCGGACGTCTGAATGGAGCTTTACAGGGGAGTAATCAATGACAGGGGGGGTAATCAATGACAGGGGGGTGATCAGGGAGTCTATATGGGGTGATCACCACAGTCATTGATCACGCCCCTGTAAGGCTTCATTCAGACGTTCGGATGCGTTTTGCGGATCCGATCCATCTATCAGTGCATCCGTAAAAATCATGCAGACATCTGAATGGAGCTTTACAGGGGGTTGATCAATGACAGGGGTGTAATCAATGACAGGGGGGTGATCAGGGAGTCTATATGGGGTGATAACCACAGTCATTGATCATGCCCCTGTAAGGCTTCATTCAGACGTCCGGATGCGTTTTGCGGATCCGATCCATCTATCAGTGCATCCGTAAAAATCATGCGGACATCTGAATGGAGCTTTACAGGGGGTTGATCAGGGAGTCTATATGGGGTGATCACCACAGTCATTGATCATGCCCCTGTAAGGCTTCATTCAGACGTCCGGATGCGTTTTGCGGATCCGATCCATCTATCAGTGGATCCGTAAAAATCATGCGGACGTCTGAATGGAGCTTTACAGGGGGTTGATCAATGACAGGGGGGTAATCAATGACAGGGGGGTGATCAGGGAGTCTATATGGGGTGATCACCACAGTCATTGATCACGCCCCTGTAAGGCTTCATTCAGACGTCCGGATGCGTTTTGCGGATCCGATCCATCTATCAGTGGATCCGTAAAAATCATGCGGACGTCTGAATGGAGCTTTACAGGGGGGTGATCAATGACAGGGGGTTGATCAATGACAGGGGGGAAATCAATGACAGGGGGGTGATCAGGGAGTCTATATGGGGTGATCAGGGGTGATCAGGGGCTAATAAGGGGTTAATAAGTGACGGGGGGGGGGTGTAGTGTAGTGTAGTGGTGCTTGGTGCTACTTTACTGAGCTACCTGTGTCCTCTGGTGGTCGATCCAAACAAAGGGGACCACCAGAGGACCAGGTAGCAGGTATATTAGACGCTGTTATCAAAACAGCGTCTAATATACCTGTTAGGGGTTAAAAAAAACACATCTCCAGCCTGCCAGCGAACGATCGCCGCTGGCAGGCTGGAGATCAACTCTCTTACCTTCCGTTCCTGTGAGCGTGCGCGCCTGTGTGCGCGCGTTCACAGGAAATCTCGCGTCTCGCGAGATGACGCGTATATGCGTCCAGGCGGAATGAATCAACCACCTCCAGGACGCGTCTGTGCGTACAGCGGTCCGGAGGTGGTTAATAGGTAATCTAATTTATTTTAGAAAAATTAAAACAATCGAATACGGCTAGTTACATGTATAAATACAAGAATTAGCTATTTTGAACATAAATGCATTATTTTTTAAATTGACATAAATTAGAATGATTAATATATTTTCAAATATAAAAATAATAATTTTT
Source organism: Bufo bufo (assembly GCF_905171765.1). NCBI lineage: Eukaryota > Metazoa > Chordata > Amphibia > Anura > Bufonidae > Bufo > Bufo bufo. The sequence goes on along the minus strand of NC_053397.1, from coordinate 147,005,277 downwards.
GGTATAAGAATAAAAAAATTTAATATTTGTATCCAGCCAATGAAATGATTAGGAATAAAAACATTTTTATTATTAAAAGAGCTCAATTCATAAGAGTGAGAACTAATATCAAATTTATTTAGAATTAATTCTGGTTACCCCACAAAAAAATAAAGGTCAGTAACAATAAGAAAAAATGTGGTAAAAACTAAACAGCACGGATCCTTGATAGCACACTTTTTTAAAAATTGTAAATGTCCGGGCATTGCTTCTGCCAAACAGACCGAAAAATGTGATTACATGACTCAGAGTATAAGAATTCTCTAACTGGTGACCTGGCTTCCAGAGCATTATATACAGTCAGGTCCTTAAATATTGGGACATCGACACAATTCTAACATTTTTGGCTCTATACACCACCACAATGGATTTGAAATGAAACTAACAAGATGTGCTTTAACTGCAGACTGTCAGCTTTACTTTGAGGGTATTTACATCCAAATCAGGTGAACGGTGTAGGAATTACAACAGTTTGCATATGTGCCTCCCACTTGTTAAGGAACCAAAAGTAATGGGACAACTGGCTTCTCAGCTATTCCATGGCCAGGTGTGTGTTATTCCCTCATTATCCCAATTACAATGAGTAGATAAAAGGTCCAGAGTTCGTTTCAAGTGTGCTATTTGCATTTGGAATCTGTTGCTGTCAACTCTCAAGATGAGATCCAAAGAGCTGTCACTATCAGTGAAGCAAGCCATCATTAGGCTGAAAAAACACAACAAACCCATCAGAGAGGTAGCAAAAACATTAGGCCTGGCCAAAACAACTGTTTGGAACATTCTTAAAAAGAAGGAACGCATCGGTGAGCTCAGCAACACCAAAAGACCCGGAAGACCAAGGAAAACAACTGTGGTGGATGACCGAATTATTCTTACCCTGGTGAAGAAAACACCCTTCACAACAGTTGGCCAGATCAAGAACACTCTCCAGGAGGTAGGTGTTTGTGTGTCAAAGTCAACAATCAAGAGAACACTTCACCAGAGATAATACAGAGGGTTCACCACAAGATGTAAACCATTGGTGAGCCTCAGAAACAGGAAGGCCAGATTAGAGTTTGCCAAACGACATCTAAAAAAGCCTTCACAGTTCTGGAACAACATCCTATGGACAAATGAGACCAAGATCAACTTGTACCACAGTGATGGGAAGAGAAGAGTATGGAGAAGGAAAGGAACTGCTCATGATCCTAAGCATACCACCTCATCAGTGAAGCATGGTGGTGGTAGTGTCATGGCGTGGGCATGTATGGCTGCCAATGGAACTGGTTCTCTTGCATTTATTGATGATGTGACTGCTGACAAAAGCAGCAGGATGAATTCTGAAGTGTTTCGGGCAATATCATCTGCTCATATTCAGCCAAATGCTTCAGAACTCATTGGACGGTGCTTCACAGTGCAGATGGACAATGAACCCAAGCATACTGCAAAAGCAACCAAAGAGGTTTTTAAGGGAAAGAAGTGGAATGTTATGCAATGGCCAAGTCAATCACCTGATCTGAATCCGATTGAGCATGAATTTCACTTGCTGAAGACAAAACTGAAGGGAAAATGCCCCAAGAACAAGCAGGAACTGAAGACAGTTGCAGTAGAGGCCTGGCAGAGCATCACCAGGGATGAAACCGAGCGCCTGGTGATGTCTATGCGTTCCAGACTTCAGGCTGTAATTGACTGCAAAGGATTTGCAACCAAGTATTAAAAAGTGAAAGTTTGGGGGCGGACCTAGCGCCAGACCGACATGGACGTCTGTGTCTGAGCTCTGTGAGGAAGATGCCACTTTACATTAGCTCACTTAAGACTCTGGACTAAAGAATGGGCAAAATCGGTCAGCAAAGGACCGGGGACTCGTCCCAGCATCAAAAAACCTTTACAAACAGCGGAGATATGGACCGCTTTATCAAAAAAGCAGCCGCTATATACGTGGCTAAGGAGCCAAAGATGGCGCCGGTCCCCTGCAGGGAGACTGCTGAACAGGATCCGGACGCACAAGAGGACACAAGCGACACCGATGGTGCTAAAAGCCACAAATACCTTCCGATTTCTAGGAAGTACCTGGACCTGGCCCTCCAGAAAGCAATGGATCCACTGGTAGGTGAGATCTCTTCTCTGAGGGAGGACATTAGACACGTGGGAGGCAGGGTTGAAGCATTAGAGGAGACGCAAGCCGCCATGCTAGATTTTCAAACTGCATCTTCCTCAAGCATACAGAAATGCCAGACCCACCTCAAAGCAGTTTACAATGCACTAGAGAACCAAGAAAACCGCGGTAGGAGAAATAACCTAAGGTTCAGAGGCGTTCCTGAGTCAGACTCCCCGCGTGAAATTTCGGTCATTGTCAGAGCCATTTGTTCGGATCTCTTAGGCCCGGAATGCCCCGATCCTTTAATTATCGAAAGGGCCCATCGCGCTCTTCGCCCGAAGCCGAGCGCCAATGATCCCCCCAGGGACATCATATGCCACTTCCTACAATTTCAGGACAAGCAAGCTATCCTAAATAAAGCTCGCAGACCTGAAGGAGTGAAGTTCAACGGAGCGACCATTACCGTTTTTCAAGATCTGGCCCCTATCACCCTCCAAAAAAGGAAAGCTCTAAAACCTTTAACAGACTGGCTTAGAAATCGTAAAATACTATATAGATGGAACTTTCTTTCTCGATCAACGGCAGAAGAATTAACATCAAAGCCCACTCTGACCTGGGCCCAATATACGATTTACTGGACATTCCACCTCTAGTCATAGAAGAATGGGATTTGGTTCGAGATCTAATGATGCTGCCGGAGATACCCAAAACTACCCCCTTTGAATCCAGAGACACCCCGAGGTCCCACCGTCAAAAAAGAAGGAACCAACCTCTTACCCCAAGGCGCATTACCTCAGAGGATCGCTGAGCCTACATTAAGATCTTCCAATTATTTCAATCCATATCTGCCTGCGGACGACTCCAGTGCCATGTAGGATGCCCTCGAAAATATTCATTCAACTACTGCATGTTTCCACATAAGGGACTGTTCTACAATCATCTTCAGGACTGTCTTGCAGAAGTCTGTATTTTCATCCTGCCCTAAACGCCCATGCAGGAAATAGATATATCCCTTACTCCCCTGGGTCTAATATAACATATCTTCATATGCCATCCAGACATGGAATTTTTTCCTTTGCCCCTTAATATGGTTACCCCAAAAGGAAAATACCTATAGCATTCCACCCTCTCCATTTCCTTCTCATTCTCATCCCTTCCTATCCCCAGACAATCTTCCCCTGTCCCTCTCAATCCCCCCTCCCCCTCCCCCCCCCATTCCCCTCCCCGTGTCTTTCTTTCTACTTATTTTCTTACAGACCCATACTTATAGTATGGCCCTTAATTAATTAATTTCCGCCTTTCACACACCAAATTAGGCTTAATTACCTACTCTTCTTGTAAAGTGGTGTTTACTGGTGACAAACCATTTTCCCCCTCCAGCCCTCTTTTGGCATCAACATGCCGCTTTTTCACCCTTGTTCTCAATTACCCTTGTTTATTATGTCTTTCTTATGTTTTATTTTTCTTGGTCCTTCAACAGGTCATCTGATATTCGTCTGAGGCGGAAGGTTTCTTTCCAGTACCGGCGACTTGCAAGAGATAAGTGTTATTCAAAACTCTCCTTACATGTCTATGTCATAAAGGTGTTAACCCAGCTTACAATTGCCACTAGTAATCCTCACGATGGCCCTAAAAGTAGCCTCATTTAATGTAAGGGGATGTAACTCTCCTTCAAAGAGGAGCCACATTTTTGGGATCCTAAAGAGAGACAAAGCAAATATTGCCTTTCTTCAGGAGACTCATTTTAAAATAAACCACTTTCCCAATCTCTCCTTTTCCGTATTCCCCAATTGGTTCCACAGTGGCTCCCCCACATCTAATTCAAAGGGTGTTAGTATAGGTTTCCACAAAAAAATCCCTTTCCTTCTAGTAGACCAAATCTGTGACTCAGAAGGTAGATATATCATGATAAAAGGCACAATAGGTCAACATCTGTTCACTTTTATAAATATATACGCTCCTAACACTAATCAAATTCGTTGGCTGATAGATGTCTTGCAGATAGCGGAATCTTTCAGGGAAGGAATTACTTTCCTTGGAGGGGATTTCAATTTAATCCTGAATCCATTCCTGGATTCTTCCTCACAAAAATCAGCCCAATCTCAAAAATCCCTTAGATCTCTGTTAAATAACCTAGCCAGGAACCACCTAGTAGATGTTTGGCGCACTCTCCACCCTGATGTGAGGGACTATACCTTCTTCTCCCAGGTACACGGATCATATCAGCGCCTAGATCATGTGTTTGTGTCTAAGGAGCATCTCCAGTACTGTTCTGAGTCGGAGATAGGGTCTATCACCATTTCAGATCATGCTCCAATATTTCTAACCTTCTTGACCCCACGAAACCGTCGCCCTATTAGGAACTGGCGCCTTAACGAACAACTCTTAGGCCTCATAGACACTAAAGCTCGCCTGAAAATCCTCCTGGAGAACTATTTCAACACCAATTGCACCTCTGACGTTACACCACATATAATTTGGGACGCCCACAAGGCTTTCATCCAAGGTCATTGCATAAGTCTGGGAGCCCATATTAAAAAGAGAGATTGAAACAGGTTGATGATTTGCATGAGAAAATAAGATCTCTAGAAAGCACTCACAAAAGTTCCTTACTTCAAGCTCACTTAACAGAGCTCTCTGGCTGCCGGGCCTCTCTTAAGAATCTCCTTAATGCTTCATCTGCAAAATATTTTCTGCATTCACAACAGAAAATTTTTGCACATGGCAATAAGGCCTCCAGATTCATGATGCAAAGACTTAAACATAGGAAGCTCAACAATTATGTGCATAAAATGAAAACCTCAGAGGGTTCCTTGACTTTTGGCTCTGACCGGATAGCCTCCCTTTTTAGGGACTTTTATGAAGCCCTTTACAATTTACATCCCTCGAGTCAGATCAATAAGGTTATAGAGACTGCCCCTGATCACATATCCTTCTTAAAAGGTCTAGATCTCCCGCAGTTAACGGAACAGGATAGACTACAGCTCTCTACTCCCTTCACTCCGGAAGAACTTTTGGAAGTCATCAGGAATTCCCCCAAGGGTAAATGCCCAGGTCCGGATGGGCTACCCATCCCTTATTACAATACTTTTCATGAAATATTAATTCCCCACTTACTGCCTATTTTTAATGCAACTCTGCAGGGTGTTCCACTGACCAGGGATATGACCAAAGCCCACATCACAGTGATCCCGAAGGAAGGCAAAGACCACACACTTTGCTCCAATTTTAGGCCCATCTCCCTACTCAACATAGACCTAAAGCTATTAGCAAAATTGTTGGCCAATAGATTAGCTAGGATCCTTCCGACCGTGATCCATAGAGACCAAGTAGGTTTCATCAAGAACAGGGAAGGTAAGGACAATACAGCCAGGGTACTCAACATCCTTCACTTTGTTAATAAGCGGGCTCTACCCCTGGTCCTTCTCAGCACAGATGCTGAGAAGGCCTTTGATAGGGTTAGCTGGTCCTTTATGTACTCAGTCTTACGTTCTAACAATTTTCCCAATCCCTTTATCCAAGCAGTTCATGCTATGTATTTAAATGCATCGGCCTCCATAACAGTTAATGACACCTTGTCAGCCCCCTTCCAAATAAGTAACGGAACATGACAAGGTTGCCCCTTGTCGCCCCTCCTTTTTGTTTTAACCTTAGAACCCCTACTGCAAATTATTAGATTAGATGACGATATCCAGGGGATAGCCTTAGGTGACCAGCAACACAAAATAGCTGCATTTGCGGATGATATGCTAATAATGGTCCACAACCCAACCACAGCACTCCCTAAGATCTATAAACATATAGAAAATTTTGGCTCCCACTCCAATCTTAAAATCAACCATAATAAATCACTCATAATTTCCACGGGCATTTCAAATACTCTAAAGAGACACCTAGTTCAAAACTCGCCTTTTAATTGGTCCTCCCCACATTTAACGTTTCTAGGAGTTAAGCTATGTACAGACCCCAGCCAACTCTTTAACTTAAATTACCTCCCTCTTCTACAGAAAATCAAGACCGACCTAGTATCCTTGGATATCCCTATCCTTTCATGGTTTGGGAGGAAGAATATATTGATGTCTCTGATCATACCTAAATTGACATACCTTCAACAAACACTTCCAATACTTATACCCTCTACCTATTATGCTTCCCTTCGCTCTCTTTTCAGATCCTTTGTTTGGTCCGGGAAGAGGGCGAGGATTTCATATAGGGCCTTAACTTACTCAAAAGAGAAAGGAGGAATTTCACTGCCCGATCCAGAACAATACGGTAGAGTGGTCCTTCTGGCAAGAGCAGTGGATTGGCTGAGGTGTCCCCCTCATAAATCGTGGGTTGCAATTGAGCAATCTCTACTTGGATCACCATTCACAGCTTTCTTGCTGGGCAAATTGTCTTCTCTCCCTCCTCGTTCTAACATATCTCCTGTCATGAAAGCAACATTCCAAGCTTGGAACACCCTGCAGAGCTCCTACTTTGGAATACCTCTTCCATCCCCAACACTATATGTAAAGGATATTTTTGATTTGGCCCCTCAGGCACTAAGAGATAGTATCCCACCTAAGGTTAAATTGTCAAATGTGAAGATCATAGATCTGTATCAGGAGAATTCTTTTATTTCCATAGACGAAATGCATAAACTTCTAGATGTGGCCCCATCATGCTATAATTTGATATATTTCCTCAGAGCATACATGTCCCAACATGGTAGACTAAATACTCTTCTTAGACCTCTCACATGGTTTGAGAGCATTATCTCCCAAACCCATCCACCACCTAAAATTATTTCTCAGCTTTATAAAAAACTAAGAGACCCCTCATTCTCACTAGTTCCTGCTTTTATCCACTTATGGGAAAAGGATCTACACAAATCCTTTCATAGGGATGAAATTCTGAAAATATATATTTCCCCCCATATTGCTTCTAGATGTGTGAAGATCCAGGAGAACGGATACAAAATAATCTCGAGGTGGTACAAAACCCCTGACAAAACATGCTTATATTTTGCTTCGGCGTCGGATGTGTGCTGGAGGTGCTCTAAAGATAGAGGTACATACATTCATATCTGGTGGAGTTGCCCTATAATACTTCTCTGGTGGAAAGATATTTTCAAACATGGAAACCAGATCTGTGGAGCCAATTACCCTGCCTTTCCCGAAACTGCCCTTCTAAATCTTTTCCCTAGAGATCTCTCTACACCTAACTTAAAGCTGTTTAAATACCTATTAAGCGCGGCCAAACTCTTGATCCCAACCCTGTGGCTTTCTCCTGAAGTCCCATCTCTAGAACAATGGTTCCTTAAGATCGATCAGATATTCAGGCTCTAGGAGATATCCTCCTGGGAGACGAGATCACACCATACTTTTGACAAGACATGGAAGGATTGGAAGTCCTATAGAGGATATAAGACCTAAAGCTCTTGGGAGACTAAACCCCCCCAGGGCCTAAAAGTTTCTTTCGTAAGGTTATTGCCCTCACTTGTCTCTACGATATTATATCGGCACGCAGCTACTGGTGATAATACACCTGTAGCGGATTGTATTTAGCCTGTCCTGTTTAATTCATGTAAAACGGCATTCAGTTAATTGTATTGCTATGTATTGTAAACTGTATATATCTTGCTCTTACTGTAATGCTTACTATGTTAAATGCATTGGTTTTCTGTGCCTCTTCCCCTCCCCCTTTTTCCTGTCCCATTGTTTCCCCAGCAAGGTGTTGTCTCAGGGACACTGGGAGACCAGTAATCTAGCTGCTCTGTCCCTCCTCCATCTCCCATCAGCCCTTGCTATTGTCTGGCCCCACCCTTCCTTGTACCATAGTCATCTATGTGCCCTATTGTATGTAAATGAGGCTGTTAGGGGGTTTAAAGTAGGTGTGCTATGTCTAAATAAAGTTAGTTCTGCTCCTGATGCTGTGTGTCGTCCAGTCATTGGGATTGCTGTTGGGATAGTATTGGACTATTTTGCCTGCTGGAATTACTACTCTATGGACTTATAATACTTGTTCCTGAGCCTCACTGGGATCTTAAGTGGAGATTAGCTGTGGAATATCAGCTCTCCGCTACATTGGTTGGCAGCGATGGGATCCAGACTCACAGAGGAACAAGGATTAATGGAGATTGATTACTCCACTTTAAAACGATCCACACTTAAAGATCTTCTGGAAGCAAGAGGAATTTCAGCCAGCAACAAAACAAAGGCAACACTTATCTCTGAAATAATGGCAGAAATCTGAACAGAGGATGATTCGGTCACTGCACAGAGGGACGAGACAGACGGAACAGAGCAAGCAGAGTTCCAAAGGCAGCTCCAATTCAGATTGTCATTTTATGGGGAGAACCCACCAGTGGAAATTATCTCCAAGACAATGACAGAGGTTCAAGAATTTATAACGCGGCATAGGAGACCACAAACACCAAGCCCAGCAGTGTCTATGGTGCAAGAGGGTAAGCCAAAAATTCCATACCAGGCATTTAAAATGTATGTAGAAGCGGAGGAAGATATACAGTCAAGTCCATAAATATTGGGAAACCGACACAATTCTAAAATTTTTGGCTCTATACACCACAACAATGGATTTGAAATGAAACAAACAAGATGTGCTTTAACTGCACACTGCCAGCTTTAATTTGAGGTTATTTACATCCAAATCAGGTGAACGGTGTAGGAATTACAACAGTTTGCATATGTGCCTCCCACTTGTTAAGTGACCAAAAGTAATGGGACATAATAATAATCATAAATCAAACTTTCACTTTTTAATACTTGGTTGCAAATCCTTTGCAGTCAATTACAGCCTGAAGTCTGGAATGCATAGACATCACCATACGCTGGGTTTCATCCCTGGTGATGCTCTGCCAGGCCTCTACTGCAACTGTCTTCAGTTCCTGCTTGTTCTAGGGGCATTTTCGCTTCAGTTTTGTCTTCAGCAAGTGAAATGCATGCTCAATCGGATTCAGGTCAGGTGATTGACTTGGCCAATGCAAAACATTCCACTTTTTTCCCTTAAATAACTCCATGGTTGCTTTTGCAGTATGCTTTGGGTCATTGTCTATTTGCACTGTGAAGCGCCGTCCAATGAGTTCTGAAGCATTTGGCTAAATATGAGCAGATAATATTGCCCGAAACACTTCAGAATTGATCCTGCTGATTTTGTCAGCAGTCACATCATCAATAAATACAAGAAAACCAGTTCCATTGGCAGCCATACATGCCCACGCCATGACACTACCACTAACATGCTTCACTGATGAGGTGGTATGCTTAGGATCATGAGAAGTTCCTTTCCTTCTCCATACTTTTCTCTTCCCATCACTCTGGTACAAGTTGGTCTTGTCTCATCTGTCCATAGGATGTTGTTCCAGAACTGTGAAGGCTTTTTTAGATGTCGTTTGGCAAACTCTAATCTGGCCTTCCTGTTTCTGAGGCTCACCAATGGTTTACATCTTGTGGTGAACCCTCTGTATTATCTCTGGTGAAGTGTTCTCTTGATTGTTGACTTTGACACACAAACACCTACCTCCTGGAGAGTGTTCTTGATCTGGCCAACTGTTGTGAAGGGTGTTTTCTTCACCAGGGTAAGAATAATTCGGTCATCCACCACAGTTGTTTTCCTTGGTCTTCCGGGTCTTTTGGTGTTGCTGAGCTCACCGATGCGTTCCTTCTTTTTAAGAATGTTCCAAACAGTTGTTATGGCCACACCTAATGTTTTTGCTATCTCTCTGATGGGTTTGTTTAGTTTTTTCAGCCTAATGATGGCTTGCTTCACTGATAGTGACAGCTCTTTGGATCTCATCTTGAGGGTTGACAGCAACAGATTCCAACTGCAAATAGCACACTTGAAACGAACTCTGGACCTTTTATCTACTCATTGTAATTGGGATAATGAGGGAATAACACACACCTGGCCATGGAATAGCTGAGAAGCCAGTTGTCCCATTACTTTTGGTTCCTTAACAAGTGGGAGGCACATATGCAAACTGATGTAATTCCTACACTGTTCACCTGATTTGGATGTAAATACCCTCAAATTAAAGCTGACAGTCTGCAGTTAAAACACATCTTATTCGTTTCATGTCAAATCCATTGTGGTGGTGTATAGGGATGAGCGAACCCGAACTGTATAGTTCGGGTTCGTACCGAATTTTGGGGTGTCCGTGCCACGGACCCGAACCCGAACATTTTTGTAAAAGTCTGGGTTTGGGTTCGGTGTTCGGCTCTTGCTTGGCGCTTTTTGAAAGGCTGCAAAGCAGCCAATCAACAAGCATCATACTACTTGCCCCAAGAGGCCATCACAGCCATGCCTACTATTGGCATGGCTGTGATTGGCCAGTGCAGCATGTGACCCAGCCTCTATTTAAGCTGGAGTCACGTAGCGCCGCACGTCACTCTGCTATGATCAGTATAGGGAGAGGTTGCAGCTGCGACGTTAGGGCGAGATTAGGCAGATTAACTCCTCCAAAAGACTTCATTCTGTGATCGATCTGCAGCTGTGGATCATTGAAGTGCTATTATTGACTTGCTCACTTTTTTGAGGCTGCCCAGAGCGTTTTTAGATCACTTTTTTTCTGGGGTGATCGGCGGCCATTTTGTGACTTGTGGTGCGCCAGCACAAGCTATCACCAAGTGTATTTAACCATCGATAGTGTGGTTATTTTGTGCTATATCCTACATCAGCTGCAGGCTGTGCCTGTGTCACCGAAGTGCATTTAACCATCAACAGTCTGGTTATTTTTTGGCCATATACTACATCAGCTGCAGGCTGAGCCTGTGTCACCGAAGTGCATTTAACCATCGACAGTCTGATTATTTTTTGGCCATATACTACATCTGGTGCAGGCTGAGCCTGTGTCACCCAAGTGCATTTAACCATCAACAGTGTGGTTATTTTTTGGCCATATATTACATCAGGGGCAAGTTGAGCCTGTCACCCAGCGCCTAAAAAATAGACCTGACATTTCTATTCAACCAAATCTGTACTGTTTTAGCTGGTCAAGTTATTTGTAGTGACCGTAAAAGCACACTTTTTTTTCTGGGTTGAAAAACCATTCCCAAATTTGCCATTCTCAAAATAACTAGTTTCTGGTATTTGAGGCCTACTTGAAATCTATCCCAAAAAGAATATCTTACATTGAAGCTAGTGATAGTGTCATTCAGAAAAACCTAAGACACACGCTAGCGTGCTGATAGAAATCTGATTCTGTGATTAAACCTATACCTGTCACACAGCGCAAAAAAAAACAGGCCTCACATCTCTATTTAACCAAATCTCTACTGTTTTAGCTGGTCAAGTTATTTGTAGTGACCGTAAAAGCACACTTTTTTTTCTGGGTTGAAAAACCATTCCCAAATTTGCCATTCTCAAAATAACTAGTTTCTGGTATTTGAGGCCTACTTGAAATCTATCCCAAAAAGAATATCTTACATTGAAGCTAGTGATAGTGTCATTCAGAAAAACCTAAGACACACGCTAGCGTGCTGATAGAAATCTGATTCTGTGATTAAACCTATACCTGTCACACAGCGCAAAAAAAAACAGGCCTCACATCTCTATTTAACCAAATCTCTACTGTTTTAGCTGGTCAAGTTATTTGTAGTGACCGTAAAAGCACACTTTTTTTTCTGGGTTGAAAAACCATTCCCAAATTTGCCATTCTCAAAATAACTAGTTTCTGGTATTTGAGGCCTACTTGAAATCTATCCCAAACAGAATATCTTACATTGAAGCTAGTGATAGTGTCATTCAGAAAAACCTAAGACACACGCTAGCGTGCTGATAGAAATCTGATTCTGTGAGTAAACCTATACCTGTCACACAGCGCAAAAAAAAACAGGCCTCACATCTCTATTTAACCAAATCTCTACTGTTTTAGCTGGTCAAGTTATTTGTAGTGACCGTAAAAGCACACTTTTTTTTCTGGGTTGAAAAACCATTCCCAAATTTGCCATTCTCAAAATAACTAGTTTCTGGTATTTGAGGCCTACTTGAAATCTATCCCAAACAGAATATCTTACATTGAAGCTAGTGATAGTGTCATTCAGAAAAACCTAAGACACACGCTAGCGTGCTGATAGAAATCTGATTCTGTGATTAAACCTATACCTGTCACACAGCGCAAAAAAAAACAGGCCTCACATCTCTATTTAACCAAATCTCTACTGTTTTAGCTGGTCAAGTTATTTGTAGTGACCGTAAAAGCACACTTTTTTTTCTGGGTTGAAAAACCATTCCCAAATTTGCCATTCTCAAAATAACTAGTTTCTGGTATTTGAGGCCTACTTGAAATCTATCCCAAAAAGAATATCTTACATTGAAGCTAGAGATAGTGTCATTCAGAAAAACCTAAGACACATGCTAGCGTGCTGATAGAAATCTGATTCTGTGATTAAACCTATACCTGTCACACAGCGCAAAAAAAAACAGGCCTCACATCTCTATTTAACCAAATCTCTACTGTTTTAGCTGGTCAAGTTATTTGTAGTGACCGTAAAAGCACACCTTTTTTTCTGGGTTGAAAAACCATTCTCAAATTTGCCATTCGCAAAATAACTAGTTTCTGGTATTTGAGGCCTACTTGAAATCTATCCCAAAAAGAATATCTTACATTGAAGCTAGTGATAGTGTCATTCAGAAAAACCTAAGAGACACGCTAGCGTGCTGATAGAAATCTGATTCTGTGATTAAACCTATACCTGTCACACAGCGTAAAAAAAAAACAGGCCTCACATCTCTATTTAACTAAATCTCTACTGTTTTAGCTGGTCAAGTTATTTGTAGTGACCGTAAAAGCACACTTTTTTTTCTGGGTTGAAAAACCATTCCCAAATTTGCCATTCTCAAAATAACTAGTTTCTGGTATTTGAGGCCTACTTGAAATCTATCCCAAAAAGAATATCTTACATTGAAGCTAGTGATAGTGTCATTCAGAAAAACCTAAGACACACGCTAGCGTGCTGATAGAAATCTGATTCTGTGATTAAACCTATACCTGTCACACAGCGCAAAAAAAAACAGGCCTCACATCTCTATTTAACCAAATCTCTACTGTTTTAGCTGGTCAAGTTATTTGTAGTGACCGTAAAAGCACACTTTTTTTTCTGGGTTGAAAAACCATTCCCAAATTTGCCATTCTCAAAATTGTGGTGAACGGGAACAATGAGGAAAACATCTAATAAGGGACGCGGACGTGGACATGGTCGTGGTGGTGTTAGTGGACCCTCTGGTGCTGGGAGAGGACGTGGTCGTTCTGCCACAGCCACACGTCCTAGTGAACCAACTACCTCAGGTCCCAGTAGCCAGCAGAATTTACAGCGATATTTGGTGGGGCCCAATGCCGTTCTAAGGATGGTAAGGCCTGAGCAGGTGCAGGCATTAGTCAATTGGGTGGCCGACAGTGGATCCAGCACGTTCACATTATCTCCCACCCAGTCTTCTGCAGAAAGCGCACAGATGGCGCATGAAAACCAAGCCCATCGGTCTGTCACATCACCCCCATGCATATCAGGGAAACTGTCTGAGCCTCAAGTTATGCAGCAGTCTCTTATGCTGTTTGAAGACTCTGCTGCCAGGGTTTCCCAAGGGCATCCACCTAGCCCTTCCCCAGGGGTGGAAGAGATAGAATGCACTATTTTTCCTGATGATGAGGACATGGGAATACCACCTCAGCACGTCTCTGATGATGACGAAACACAGGTGCCAACTGCTGCGTCTTTCTGCAGTGTGCAGACTGAACAGGAGGTCAGGGATCAAGACTGGGTGGAAGACGATGCAGGGGACGATGAGGTCCTAGACCCCACATGGAATGAAGGTCGTGCCACTGACTTTCACAGTTCGGAGGAAGAGGCAGTGGTGAGACCGAGCCAACAGCGTAGCAAAAGAGGGAGCAGTGGGCAAAATCAGAACACCCGCCGCCAAGAGACTCCGCCTGCTACTGACCGCCGCCATCTGGGACCGAGCACCCCAAAGGCAGCTTCAAGGAGTTCCCTGGCATGGCACTTCTTCAAACAATGTGCTGACAACAAGACCCGAGTGGTTTGCACGCTGTGCCATCAGAGCCTGAAGCGAGGCATTAACGTTCTGAACCTTAGCACAACCTGCATAACCAGGCACCTGCATGCAAAGCATGAACTGCAGTGGTGTAAACACCTTAAAAACAAAGAAGTCACTCAGGCTCCCCCTGCTACCTCTTCTGCTGCTGCTGCCTCGGCCTCTTCTGCTGCTGCCGCCGCCTGGGCCTCTTCCTCCGCCTCTGGAGGAACGTTGGCACCTGCCGCCCAGCAAACATGGGATGTACCACCAACACCACCACCTGCGTCACCAAGCATCTCAACCATGTCACACGGCAGCGTTCAGCTCTCCATCTCACAAACATTTGAGAGAAAGCGTAAATTCCCACCTAGCCACCCTCGATCCCTGGCCCTGAATGCCAGCATTTCTAAACTACTGGCCTATGAAATGCTGTCATTTAGGCTGGTGGACACACACAGCTTCAAACAGCTCATGTCACTTGCTGTCCCACAGTATGTTGTTCCCAGCCGCCACTACTTCTCCAAGAGAGCCGTGCCTTCCCTGCACAAACAAGTGTCCGATAAAATCAAGTGTGCACTGCGCAACGCCATCTGTGGCAAGGTCCACCTAACCACAGATACGTGGACCAGTAAGCACGGCCAGGGACGCTATATCTCCCTAACTGCACACTGGGTAAATGTAGTGGCGGCTGGGCCCCAGGCGGAGAGCTGTTTGGCGCACGTCCTTCCGCCGCCAAGGATCGCAGGGCAACATTCTTTGCCTCCTGTCTCCTCCTCCTCCTACTCAGCTTCCTCCTCCTCTTCTTCCACCTGCTCATCCAGTCAGCCACACACCTTCACCACCAACTTCAGCACAGCACGGGGTAAACGTCAGCAGGCCATTCTGAAACTCATATGTTTGGGGGACAGGCCCCACACCGCAAAGGAGTTGTGGCGGGGTATAGAACAACAGACCGACGAGTGGTTGCTGCCGGTGAGCCTCAAGCCCGGCCTGGTGGTGTGCGATAATGGGCGAAATCTCGTTGCAGCTCTGGGACTAGCCGGTTTGACGCACATCCCTTGCCTGGCGCATGTGCTGAATTTGGTGGTGCAGAAGTTCATTCGCAACTACCCCGACATGTCAGAGCTGCTGCATAAAGTGCGGGCCGTCTGTTCGCGCTTCCGGCGTTCACACCCTGCCGCTGCTCGCCTGTCTGCGCTACAGCGTAACTTCGGCCTTCCCGCTCACTGCCTCATATGCGACGTACCCACCAGGTGGAACTCCACCTTGCATATACTGGACAGACTGTGCGAGCAGCAGCAGGCCATAGTGGAGTTTCAGCTGCAGCACGCACGGGTCAGTCGCACTGCGGATCAGACACACTTCACCACCAATGACTGGGCCTCCATGCGAGACCTGTGTGCCCTGTTGCGCTGTTTCGAGTACTCCACCAACATGGCCAGTGGCGATGACGCCGTTATCAGCGTTACAATACCACTTCTATGTCTCCTTGAGAAAACACTTAGGGCGATGATGGAAGAGGAGGTGGCCCAGGAGGAAGAGGAGGAAGAGGGGTCATTTTTAGCACTTTCAGGCCAGTCACTTCAAAGTGACTCAGAGGGAGGTTTTTTGCAACACCAGAGGCCAGGTACAAATGTGGCCAGACAGGGCCCACTACTGGAGGACGAGGATGAGGAGGAGGTGGAGGAGGATGAGGATGAAGCATGTTCACAGCGGGGTGGCACCCAAAGCAGCTCGGGCCCATCACTGGTCCTTACCTCTGGGCAGCCTGGCACACATGAGCGACTACATGCTGCAGTGCCTGCGCAACGACAGCAGAGTTGCCCACATTTTAACGTTGCCACCCTGCTGGATCCCCGGTACAAAGACAATGTGCCCACCTTACTTCCTACACTGGAGCGTGATAGGAAGATGCGCGAGTACAAGCGCACGTTGGTAGACGCGCTACTGAGAGCATTCCCAAATGTCACAAAGGAACCAGTGGAAGCCCAAGGCGAAGGCAGAGGAGGAGCAAGAGGTCGCCAACGCAGCTGTGTCACGGCCAGCTCCTCTGAGGGCAGGGTTAGCATGGCAGAGATGTGGAAAAGTTTTGTCACCACGCCACAGCTAACTGCACCACCACCTGATACGGAACGTGTTAGCAGGAGGCAACATTTCACTAACATGGTGGAACAGTACCTGTGCACACCCCTCCACGTACTGACTGATGGTTCGGCCCCATTCAACTTCTGGGTCTCCAAATTGTCCACGTGGCCAGAGCTAGCCTTTTATGCCTTGGAGGTGCTGGCCTGCCCGGCGGCCAGCGTTTTGTCTGAACGTGTATTCAGCACGGCAGGGGGCGTCATTACAGACAAACGCAGCCGCCTGTCTACAGCCAATGTGGACAAGCTGACATTCATAAAAATGAACCAGGCATGGATCCCACAGGACCTGTCCATCCCTTGTGCAGATTAGATATTAACTACCTCCCCTTAACAATATATTATTCTACTCCAGGACACTTCCTCATTCAATACTATTTTTAATTTCATTTTACCATTATATTGCGGGGCAACCCTAAGTTAAATGAACCTCTCCTCTGTCTGGGTGCCGGGGCCTAAATGTGTGACAGTGGCCTGTTCCAGTGGTGGGTGACGTGAAGCCTGATTCTCTGCTATGACATGAAGACAGATTCTGCGCTGACATAAGGCCAGATTCTCTGTTACGGGACCGCTCTCCTCTGTCTGGGTGCCGGGGCCTAAATGTGTGACAGTGGCCTGTTCCAGTGGTGGGTGACGTGAAGCCTGATTCTCTGCTATGACATGAATACAGATTCTGCGCTGACATAAGGCCAGATTCTCTGTTACGGGACCTCTCTCCTCTGCCTGGGTGCCTGGGCCTAAATGTGTGACAGTGGCCTGTTCCAGTGGTGGGTGACGTAAAGCCTGATTCTCTGCTATGACATGAAGACAGATTCTGCGCTGACATAAGGCCAGATTCTCTGTTACGGGACCGCTCTCCTCTGTCTGGGTGCCGGGGCCTAAATGTGTGACAGTGGCATGTTCCAGTGGTGGGTGACGTGAAGCCTGATTCTCTGCTATGACATGAATACAGATTCTGTGCTGACATAAGGCCAGATTCTCTGTTACGGGACCTCTCTCCTCTGCCTGGGTGCCTGGGCCTAAATGTGTGACAGTGGCCTGTTCCAGTGGTGAGTGACGTGAAGCCTGATTCTCTGCTATGACATGAAGACAGATTCTGCGCTGACATAATGCCAGATTCTCTGTTACGGGACCGCTCTCCTCTGTCTGGGTGCCGGGGCCTAAATGTGTGACAGTGGCCTGTTCCAGTGGTGGGTGACGTGAAGCCTGATTCTCTGCTATGACATGAAGACAGATTCTGTGCTGACATCAGGCCAGATTCTCTGTTACGGGACCTCTCTCCTCTGTCTGGGTGCCGGGGCCTAAATGTGTGACAGTGGCCTGTTCCAGTGGTGGGTGACGTGAAGCCTGATTCTCTGCTATGACATGAAGACAGATTCTGTGCTGACATCAGGCCAGATTCTCTGTTACGGGACCTCTCTCCTCTGCCTGGGTGCCGGGGCCTAAATGTGTGACAGTGGCCTGTTCCAGTGGTGGGTGACGTGAAGCCTGATTCTCTGCTATGACATGAAGACTGATTCTGCGCTGACATGAAGCCAGATTCTCTGCTATGGCATGAAGAGACTGATTCTCTGCTGACATGAAGCCAGATTCTTTGCTATGGCATGAAGAGACTGATTCTCTGCTGATGTGAAGCCAGATTCTCTGCTATGGGACCTCTGTCCAATTGATATTGGTTCATTTTTATTTTTTTAATTTTTATTTTAATTCATTTCCCTATCCACATTTGTTTGCAGGGGATTTACCTACATGTTGCTGCCTTTTGCAGCCCTCTAGCTCTTTCCTGGGCTGTTTTACAGCCTTTTTAGTGCCCAAAAGTTCGGGTCCCCATTGACCTCAATGGGGTTCGGGACGAAGTTCGGATCGGGTTCGGATCCCGAACCCGAACATTTCCGGAAAGTTCGGCCGAACTTCTCGAACCCGAACATCCAGGTGTTCGCTCAACTCTAGTGGTGTATAGAGCCAAAAATGTTAGAATTGTGTCAATGTCCCAATATTTATGGACCTAAATGTAGATGCATTCCTCCAAGACTTTGAAAGACTATGAACGTTACAGAAAATATATATGGAAGATTGGGTACCCATCTTAGCAGGACGGTTAACTGGGAGGGCAGCTGAAGCCTATCGTACGATACCTGATACAGAAATTAGGAATTACAGCCGTGTCAAAGAGGTTATCCTGGCCCGATATGCTATGACACCAGAGGCATACCGGAGACGGTTCAGGGAATTGAAAAAGGCAGAAAAAGACTCGCATGCAGAATGGGCTTGCCGTTTACAAAGGGCAGCCCTCGGATGGGTACAGGCGAACCAGGCACGGTCCATGGAGGACCTATTACAAATGC
Organism: Bufo bufo; assembly: GCF_905171765.1. NCBI lineage: Eukaryota > Metazoa > Chordata > Amphibia > Anura > Bufonidae > Bufo > Bufo bufo. Next base: position 146,986,651 of record NC_053397.1, on the reverse strand, counting down.
TGCTACTAGAACAGTTCTATGATGGGATACCCGCAGACCTGCAGGAATGGGTGAGAGACCGTAGCCCCATGTCTTTCACAAAAGCAGCTAAAAAGGCCGATGACTATATGGATGCCCGCAGGCAGCACAAGCTTGTGGGTGTTAAACCAGCTGTGCGACCTCTAGGGGGAAACCAATTTTCAGCTAGCACCAACACACCACTGAGACCCCCACCAGCTCCTACAGCGGCTAAACCGAGGTTTCGCCCACCCTCCTCTGTGCAATGCCACCAGTGCCAGAGGTGGGGACACTACAAGCGGGAATGCCCGCAGCTTAGAGACCGATCCACCTGGATCCGACCAGGACCACCACCGAGAGCAGCAGCACACCACTATCAGGAGGAGACACCCACCGCTTATGGCTCTGCAGTTCCAGTCACCACTATAGAACAGTGGGAAGTACTCCACGAGGCCAACCCACTACAAGCACAGGCGGATAATCAGCAGCACCACAGGCAAACAGTATACCTGGAGGGGAAACCTATGCAGGGACTCAGAGATTCGGGAGCAACCATAACCTTGGTCCAAAGCCACTTGGTCGCGGACAAAGCTAAAACCAATAAGACTGTGGCTGTCAGGGTTGCTGGGGGAGCCGTATATCGGCTGAATACAGCGAGGGTTCATTTGCATTGGGGTGCGGGGTCATGGACTGTGGAGGTGGGGTTGATGCCCCAATTACCCGCAGAGGTGATACTGGGAAATGACCTGGGAAAGCTCACATCTGCGTTTGAGCCGCAAACCACAACCACTGAGGAAGCACATCCAGTGGTCACCAGGCAACAGGCCCGCACCCAGGACTACAACACACTGCCTGAGGTCCAAGTAAGACAACCTTTCCCTTCCCTAGACTGTGTCCCTTGGGCCCCTCCTGACGAATTTGCGGCAGAGGTGATCACTGACCCTACTCTACAGGTATATAGAGACAAAGTCACCTCTGACCAACCGGGGGTGGAGGGGTAAAGATTTGTATGGGATAGGCAGCTATTATACAGGGAGTCAGACAAGCAGGTAGCTGGGTCAGACCCGATCATTATGAGACAGCTAGTTGTACCACAGAGGTACCGAGCCGAACTGCTCCGGATAGCGCACGATATTCCGTTATCCGGACATTTGGGGGTCAGTCGTACTAGATATAGGCTGACCCAAAGTTTCTTTTGGCCAGGAATTAGCCAGGAAGTACGCAAACATTGCAGCACCTGCGATACGTGCCAAAGGGTAGGGAAGAGGGGGGACCGGCGGAAAGCAAAGTTACACCCGCTACCTATAATCGAGGAATCGTTCCATAGAATAGCCGTAGATATAGTAGGTCCCCTCCGGAAACCTAGTCCCTCTGGCAAGAGGTATATTTTGACGGTGGTGGATTACGCCACCCGCTACCCAGAGGCCGTAGCCTTGACAAACATCCATGCAGAAACCGTGGCAGAGGCCCTGATGCAGATTTTCTCCCGGATGGGGTTACCCAGGGAGATCATCTCGGATCAGGGTACTCAATTCACTGCAGAGGTCACCCAGCACCTCTGGAAATTTTGCAAAATCAGACCTATAATCAGTGCCCCCTACCATCCTCAGACCAATGGGCTCTGCGAGCGGTTCAATGGCACCTTAAAACAAATGCTCCGAACCTTTGCTGAGACCCACCGAGACTGGGAACGATTCCTGCCTCACCTCCTCTTTGCTTACCGGGAGGTGCCGCAGGAATCCACAGGATTCTCCCCATTCGAATTGTTGTTCGGGAGGAGAGTAAGGGGACCGCTGGACTTAATTAGGGAGCATTGGGAGGGAGACAGTAGCGCAGACGGCACCCCCATTGTACCATATGTGTTGGCGCTCCGAGATCACTTGGAAGCTCTAACCAAGACGGTAAAGGAAAACCTCCGGGCGGCTCAGACGCGCCAGCGCACATTGTACGATCGGGGCGCCAGGGACCGTAGCTTCCAGGTTGGGCAGAAAGTTTTAATTTTGAAACCTGTCCGACATGATAAGTTACAGGCCGCCTGGCAAGGCCCTTATAGAGTGGTGGAATAGAGATGTGACACCACTTATATAATTGGCCCCTGCGCAGGGACCGGAGGGCGACGCATGCTCCATGTGAACATGATGAAGCCCTACCAGGAACGCTCAGAAGAGGTGACCGCTATTTGTGCACCCAGCTCTGAAGAGTTTGACAGTCTTCCCCTGCCAGATCTACTGGGGGACGGTCAGCTGTCTGGGGATTTAGGAGAAGTTGTACTGGGGGACCGGCTGAGCCCACAGGAACGTACCGAGGTACAACAGCTGCTAAGAGAGAAGCAGGAGACTTTCTCCAATGTGCCTGGGTACACTCCTCTGACCACTCACAGAGTAGAAACCCCAGGGCAACTACCCATGTGCCAGACCCCGTACCGCATCCCTGAAGCGGTGCAAGAGAATATGTGTAAGGAGATCGACGAGATGCTCCAGCTGGGGGTGATTGAGCCCTCAGGCAGCCCCTGGGCATCTCCGGTAGTCCTCGTACCGAAGCGGGATGGTACGACCCGCTTCTGCGTAGACTACCGGAGGTTGAATGAAAAGACTGTATCAGACGCTTATCCGATGCCCAGGATAGATGAACTGCTAGACCGGATGGCCAGAGGCCAGTACCTCACTACTATTGATCTGTGTAAGGGGTACTGGCAGACACCCCTGGCTCCGGACGCCATCCCTAAGTCAGCCTTTGTCACCCCATTCGGCCTATACCACTTTAAGGTTATGCCATTTGGAATGGAAAACGCTCCGGCTACGTTCCAGCGGATGGTGGACCGATTTCTAGATGGGTTCCAGGACTACACCTGTGCCTACCTCAACGATATTGCAATTTTTAGCAATACCTGGCAGGAGCACTTGACCCATATAGGAGCAGTTCTAGACAGGATTAGGGAGGCCGGTTTGACGTTGAAACCGGCCAAATGCAGTATAGGAATGGCCGAGGTACAGTACCTGGGCCATCGAGTGGGTTGTGGGAAACAGAAGCCAGAACCAGCCAAAGTAGAGGCTGTAGCCCAATGGCCTACCCCTAGGACTAAGACTCAGGTGTTGGCATTTCTAGGGACAGCAGAATATTACAGAAAGTTTGTCCCCAATTATAGCGCCCTGGCCAAACCCCTTACTGACCTGACCCGTAAGAACCTTCCCCGCCAAGTAACCTGGACCCCGGAGTGTGAGCAGGCATTCCAAGATCTGAAAAATGCACTTATTAATGCCCCTGTCTTGGCAGCTCCCAATCCAACTAAATGTTTTCTTGTTCACACAGACGCTTCTATGTTTGGATTGGGGGCAGTGCTGAGCCAAGTTGGGGCCGATGGCGGAGAACATCCCGTGGCTTACATCAGTCGCAAACTATTACCCAGAGAAGTAAGCTACGCCGCCATCGAGAAGGAATACCTGGCTGTGGTGTGGGCCCTAAAGAAGTTACAGCCGTATTTATGTGGACAGGCTTTTTCCCTGTTCACGGATCACAACCCGTTAGTATGGCTGAACCGGGTGGCTGGGGACAATGCCAGGCTGCTGTGCTGGAGTTTGGCGCTGCAGCCTTTTGACTTTAATATTCAGTACCGCCCGGGCAAACAAAATGGAAACGCTGACGGGTTGTCGAGACAAACTGATTTGGAGAAATGATCCGTGAGCACCCCGGACATCCCCAAGCCAATCCGTGCTGGATCAGACTGTGTATGCCGGCTTGTGGGCAAGGGGGAGCAGTGTAGCGGATTGTATTTAGCCTGTCCTGTTTAATTCATGTAAAACGGCATTCAGTTAATTGTATTGCTATGTATTGTAAACTGTATATATCTTGCTCTTACTGTAATGCTTACTATGTTAAATGCATTGGTTTTCTGTGCCTCTTCCCCTCCCCCTTTTTCCTGTCCCATTGTTTCCCCAGCAAGGTGTTGTCTTAGGGACACTGGGAGACCAGTAATCTAGCTGCTCTGTCCCTCCTCCATCTCCCATCAGCCCTTGCTATTGTCTGGCCCCACCCTTCCTTGTACCATAGTCATCTATGTGCCCTATTGTATGTAAATGAGGCTGTTAGGGGGTTTAAAGTAGGTGTGCTATGTCTAAATAAAGTTAGTTCTGCTCCTGATGCTGTGTGTCGTCCAGTCATTGGGATTGCTGTTGGGATAGTATTGGACTATTTTGCCTGCTGGAATTACTACTCTATGGACTTATAATACTTGTTCCTGAGCCTCACTGGGATCTTAAGTGTAGATTAGCTGTGGAATATCAGCTCTCGGCTACAACACCTAATCCGCCTCAGACTCTAGCATAAGAATATTGGATTTAACTACTTGAATGCATATCACTTGCCTTCTATATCAACTTAATATGCGACCTGTTGTTTTCCATCCCTTTATTGAAGAAATGCACATTGTAAAACAACTGTAATTTTTGGAGACTTGTTGACTTCACCATTGTCATAAATCTCTGTCTCTGTATTCTATGATATTGCTCAATAAAAGAGTTAAAAGTAAAAAAAAAAAATGAAAAAAAAAGAAATGTCTACTCTTTTGATACTTCGTGAAAAAAAAAAATAGTGAAAGTTTGATTTATGATTATTATTATGTCCCATTACTTTTGGTCCCTTTAACAAGTGGGAGGCACATATGCAAACTGTTGTAATTCCCACACCGTTCACCTGATTTGGATGTAAATATCCTCAAATTAAAGGTGACAGTCTGCAGTTAAAGCACATCTTGTTCATTTCATTTCCATTGTGGTGGTGTATAGAGCCAAAAATGTTAGAATTGTGTCGATGTCCCAATATTTATGGACCTGGCTGTATTACACTTTTTTTTTAAACTTGTGTCTATATACACTTTGAATGTGATAATTATCATTACATAATTGTCAATATTAAAAAAAATATATAAAAGTAACTAGCCATATATACATGTGTCATTCAGGCTTAATTAACAAAACCAGATTGCCACACGGATAAGTATAACACCAGTCACACCCAACCATGTAGATAGGTCAACACGGAAGTCAGCCATCCCTCCCAGGACAACAGACAACACCATGTTCGAACCAAAATCCGTATCTAAATGAAAAAGAAAAAAAGAAAATAAAAATGTTTTATTAGGTTCATCAATAAGTCCAGTACAATGTTTACTGCACAAGACCTTTTGATAAGTGAAGGCCACATGCGATACACAACTTGCTACAGCGTGAACCACAACACGGCCGCACCAAACCCAACTTATTTTAAAATAAAACATAATAACATAAAATAAAGTAAAATATTTTCATTTTGTAAATAAAGCCAAACAACGCAGGATACCATTAAAAAAAAAAATATATTTATATACATATTTCAGTATCTAAATATTGACAATACATAATTAACCACTTAAGGACCATAGGTTTATACCCCCCTAAAGACCAGGCCCTTTTTTACAAATCGGCACTCCATAACTTTAGCGGTTTATTGCTCGGTCATGCAACTTACCACCCAAATGAATTTTACCTCCTTTTCTTCTCACTAATAGAGCTTTCATTTGGTGGTATTTCATTGCTGCTGACATTTTTACTTTTTTTGTTATTAATCGAAATATACAGATTTTTTTGCAGAAAAATGATATTTTTCACTTTCAGTTGTAAAATTTTGCAAAAAAACGACATCCATATATAAATTTTTCTCTAAATTTATTGTTCTACATGTCTTTGATAAAAAAAAATGTTTGGGTAAAAAAAAAATGGTTTGGGTAAAAGTTAAAGAGTTTACAAACTATGGTACAAAAAAGTGAATTTCCGCTTTTTGAAGCAGCTCTGACTTTCTGAGCACCTGTCATGTTTCCTGAGGTTCTACAATGGCCAGACAGTAGAAAAACCCCACAAATAACCCCATTTCGGAAAGTAGACACCCTAGGGTATTCGCTGATGGGCATAGTAAGTTCATAGAACTTTTTATTTTTTGTCACAAGTTAGCGGAAAATTATGATTTTAATTTTTTTTTTCTTTTTTTCTTTTTTTCTTACAAAGTCTCATAATCCACTAACTTAAGACAAAAAATAAAAACTTCCATGAACTCACTATGCCCATCACAAAATACCTTGGGGTGTCTTCTTTCCAAAATGGGGTCACTTGTGGGCTAGTTATACTGCCCTGGCATTTTAGGGGCCCAAATGCGTGCGAAGTAGTTTGAAATCAAAATCTGTAAAAAATGGCCGGGAAATCCGAAAGGTGCTCTTTGGAATGTGGGCCCCTTTGCCCACCTAGGCTGCAAAAAAGTGTCACACATGTGGTATTGCCGTACTCAGAAGAAGTTGGGCAATGTTTTTTGGGGTGTCATTTTACATATACCCATGCTGGGTGAGAGAAATATCTTGGCAAAAGACAACTTTTCCCATTTTTTTATACAAAGTTGGCATTTGACCAAAATATTTATCTCACCCAGCATGGGTATATGTAAAATGACACCCCAAAACACATTGCCCAACTTCTCCTGAGTACGGCAATACCACATGTGTGACACTTTTTTGCAGCCTAGGTGGGCAAAGGGGCCGACATTCCAAAGAGCACCTTTAGGATTTCACAGGTCATTTTTTACACATTTTGATTTCAAAGTACTTACCACACATTAGGGCCCCTAGAATGCCAGGGCAGTATAACTACCCCACAAGTGACCCCATTTTGGAAAGAAGACACCCCAACGTATTCCGTGAGGGGCATGGCGAGTACCTAGAATTTTTTATTTTTTGTCACAAGTTAGCGGAAAATGATGATTTTTTTTTTTTTTTTTTTTCTTACAAAGTCTCATATTCCACTAACTTGTGACAAAAAATAAAAACTTCAATGAACTCACTATGCCCATCACGAAACACCTGGGGGTGTCTTCTTTCCAAAATGGGGTCACTTGTGGGGTAGTTATACTGCCCTGGCATTTTAGGGGCCCGAATGCGTGAGAAGTAGTTTGAAATCAAAATCTGTAAAAAATGACCGGTGAAATCCGAAAGGTGCTCTTTGGAATGTGGGCCCCTTTGCCCACCTAGGCTGCAAAAAAGTGTCACACATGTGGTATTGTCGTACTCGGGAGAAGTTGGGCAATGTGTTTTGGGGTGTCATTTTACATATACCCATGCTGGGTGAGATAAATATCTCGGCAAAAGACAACTTTTCCCATTTTTTTATACAAAGTTGGCATTTGACCAAGATATTTCTCTCACCCAGCATGGGTATATGTAAAATGACACCCCAAAACACATTCCCCAACTTCTCCTGAGTACGGCGATACCAGATGTGTGACACTTTTTTGCAGCCTAGATGCGCAAAGGGGCCCACATTCCTTTTAGGAGGGCATTTTTAGACATTTGGATCCCAGACTTCTTCTCACGCTTTAGGGCCCCTAAAATGCCAGGGCAGTATAAATACCCCACATGTGACCCCATTTTGGAAAGAAGACTCCCCAAGGTATTCAATGAGGGGCATGGCGAGTTCATAGAAATTAATTTTTTTTGCCACAATTTAGAGGAAATTGATTTTTTTAGTTTTTTTCTCACAAAGTCTCCCTTTCCGCTAACTTGGGACAAAAATTCCAATCTTTCATGGACTCAATATGCCCCTCAGCGAATACCTTGGGGCGTCTACTTTCCGAAATGGGGTCACATGTGGGGTATTTATACTGCCCTGGCATTTTAGGGGCCCTAAAGCGTGAGAAGAAGTCTGGAATATAAATGCATTTGGATTCCGTGATGGGTATGGTGAGTTCATGTGAGATTTTATTTTTTGACACAAGTTAGTGGAATATGAGACTTTGTAAGAAAAATAAATAAATAAAAACTTGGGCCAAAAAAAATTCTGAATGGAGCCTTACAGGGGGGTGATCAATGACAGGGGGGTGATCAGGGAGTCTATATGGGGTGATCACCCCCCTGTCATTGATCACCCCCCTGTAAGGCTCCATTCAGACGTCCGTATGTTTTTTACGGATCCACGGATACATGGATCGGATCCGCAAAACACATACGGACATCTGAATGGAGCCTTACAGGGGGGTGATCAATGACAGGGGGGTGATCAAGGACAGGGGGGTGATCAGGGAGTCTATATGGGGTGATCACCCCCCTGTCATTGATCACCCCCTGTAAGGCTCCATTCAGATGTCCGTATGTGTTTTGCGGATCCGATCCATGTATCAGTGGGTCCGTAAAAATCATACGGACGTCTGAATGGAGCCTTACAGGGGGTGATCAATGACAGGGGGGTGATCAGGGAGTCTATATGGGGTGATCACCCCCGTCATTGATCACCCCCCTGTAAGGCTCCATTCAGACGTCCGTATGTGTTTTGCGGATCCTATCCATGTATCAGTGGATCCGTAAAAATCATACGGATGTCTGAATGGAGCCTTACAGGGGGGTGATCAATGACAGGGGGGTGATTAATGACAGGGGGGTGATCAGGGAGTCTATATGGGGTGATCACCCCCGTCATTGATCACCCCCCTGTAAGGCTCCATTCAGACGTCCATATGTGTTTTGCGGATCCGATCCATGTATCAGTGGATCCGTAAAAATCATACGGACGTCTGAATGGAGCCTTACAAGGGGGTGATCAATGACAGGGGGGTGATCAATGACAAGGGGGTGATCAGAGAGTCTATATGGGGTGATCAGGGGTTAATAAGTGACAGGGGGGGTGTAGTGTAGTGGTGTTTGGTGCTACTTATTACTGAGCTGCCTGTGTCCTCTGGTGGTCGATCCAAGCAAAAGGGACCACCAGAGGACCAGGTAGCAGGTATATTAGACGCTGTTATCAAAACAGCGTCTAATATACCTGTTAGGGGTTAAAAAAATCGCATCTACAGCCTGCCAGCGAACGATTGCCGCTGGCAGGCTGAAGATCCACTCGCTTACCTTCCGATCCTGTGAACGCGCGCGCCTGTGTGCGCGCGTTCACAGGAAATCTCGGCTCACGCGAGATGATGCCAATCGGCGTTAGTGTAGCCTGGGAGCGCCGCAGCAATGACACCTTTCGGCGTTAGCGTAGCGGTAAATGGTTAACAGAGAACATGCGTGAATATGAACAATCCAAACCATGTTGTGAGAATTCCACACTCTAGACTTGTTAAACTGCAAAGTAGAAAAAGTGATCCATGCTGGTTGTCTACGCACGATTAAGAACATTCATGTTTTACAGTTAACACTGTAGTATAATGCCGACTCAAAAGTTATGATTTACAGACTATGACTCATAACTATGCAGAATAAGGGCAGAAAATAACCAGTAAGTACACTGTTATAAAAAAAAAAAAATGATGAAAAAAATAATACAGTGGTAAAGGTCTTGAATCTGTGGTTTGTACCTGGCTTTCACATTTTATACAAAAATAACACAACAAAAAAAGGAGTGCATAACACACCAATATTGAATGGTAAAAAAGTCAAATTTTAGTAATATATCTCTAAAATATGGACATGGACAACAATGTATGTCACAAAAAATAAAAAAAGCAGGGACAAAACACAGTCATGCACCACCCTGCTAGCAGCCCTATCCCAATGTGAAAATAGGTATATCCCTGATGATCAGTACATATTGGAAAAATATCCTGTGGATGGGTGATCAATCAGGGCAAGGTTATACAATAAACAAATACAAGCGTGCCCCACTATACAATATTGCAACACTGCTAAGGCCCAGAACAAAAGTCAACCGACCAAGAGGTGCATGAGATAGTGGGGTAACATACCAGTATAAGGAGGGGGCTGGAGCCAGGGCGTAGGTGCTCCTCGACGCGCGTTTCGCGTATAGTATCGCTTCCTCAGGAGGAGTTAATGGCTGGGGGAATGGGGCAGGTTTAAGAAGTGCTGCTTGCCAATCACAGGTCCCGATATGGATCATGTGATATGTCCCATCACTATAGCGGCGCATGGCCAATCTGCGCCTGCCACGTCAGACAACTTCCGCCCTTCCCCTGAGGCCGATGACGGAGAGGGCGGTCAAGCAATGATGATGCTGATCGCCATCGCCGTCACCAAACCTACACTAGAGAGAGAGGGCGGAAGTGGACGCACAGGCAGAGCGGACATGCGCACAAGTGACATCAATGGATCGCAGCAATGGTGAGATGCAAAGAAATAATCTATGCATTTCAATGAGATCTTTTTATGCATATAATATGAAAGGGCCCTTCCATAACTAACAATTAAATTGTCATACGTTAAGAATAGCATAACACCCTGTTATTCAAAGTGCACGAAATAAAGTGCAAGTGCAACATAATTAGTATTAGACAACTAATTATAAACAAACTTCAACTGGATCAAAACAGCCTTGTGTTAACAAGGGTGTACCTCCATAATATATAAATCAACAAAGAGAATCGGTACACGTATTTACCTAATAAAGTTAAATTTTATTGCGACATAAAAAACATACAAACATAAATGTAGAGACCATACAGCGTGCTTTGAAGAGGCAGTCCACAATATATCCACTGTTGATGAATTAAATTGCTTGACTTGCTGCAATCACTTTCAAGACACCCTATATCTGGAATCTAGATCAGCATATATTATTGAAAGCTGTATCTAGCCATGATATTGTAATAGCTTCTGGTGTGGAGCAAGTCAAGCATGGGTCTATGGCGAGCATAAATGACATTCATATATTAGGTTGCATCCTATCTGAGTAGATACAATTCTTAATACATATTCAATATACAGGGTGGGCCATTTATATGGATACACCTTAATAAAATGGGAATGGTTGGTGATATTAACTTCCTGTTTGTGGCACATTAGTATATGTGAGGGGGGAAACTTTTCAAGATGGGTGGTGACCATGGCGGCCATTTTGAAGTCGGCCATTTTGAATCCAACTTTTGTTTTTTCAATAGTAAGAGGGTCATGTGACACATCAAACTTATTGGGAATTTCACAAGAAAAACAATGGTGTGCTTGGTTTTAACGTAACTTTATTCTTTCATGAGTTATTTACAAGTTTCTGACCACTTATAAAATGTGTTCAATGTGCTGCCCATTGTGTTGATGATTACGGGATGCGCCGATATAGGAATCACCTGGAATATAATCACATGACGCAGGAATCGACCAGTATTGGCCACTGGGCATTTAAAAAGACCTCCCTAGCCATTAGAAAGAAATCCTCCTGAAGAAGCATTAGCGAAACGTACGTCGAGGAGTACGCTTGACAGAGAGAGCCCACACGTAGACCACTGGACATTGGGTAGGTGAGCAACTTGGATCGATTTGATGCATCCACTCTGAATGTATATTGAATATGTATTAAGAATTGTATCTACTCAGATAGGATGCAACCTAATATATGAATGTCATTTATGCTCGCCATAGACCCATGCTTGACTTGCTCCACACCAGAAGCTATTACAATATCATGGCTAGATACAGCTTTCAATAATATATGCTGATCTAGATTCCAGATATAGGGTGTCTTGAAAGTGATTGCAGCAAGTCAAGCAATTTAATTCATCAACAGTGGATATATTGTGGACTGCCTCTTCAAAGCATGCTGTATGGTCTCTACATTTATGTTTGTATGTTTTTTATGTCGCAATAAAATGTAACTTTATTAGGTAAATACGTGTACCGATTCTCTTTGTTAATTATAAACAAAGTCCATAAATTATTTGGACATAATTATTCATAACTAATAGATTAAGAGTGATTTTTACATAATACATACAAAAATTAATTACATATAATTTTAATTCATGATTGTGTTTAGTACATATGTCATCTTTATAATACATGATTATACAGTGCATGATATAACATTCTCATAAATTGTGAGCTAACAAAGAACAAAATAATAATTCATAAATAATATATAATATTCATATGCTTTTCATTACTACGTATATTTAAAAACACAATTCCAGCATAATGCTGTAGATGCTCATTTTCCAAATAATGCATAAAATTCATAGTGACGGGAGGTCATGGACAACATCAAAATTCATAGTCGGCGAACTAAAGAAATATAGGAAAAAGAAAATTAGCATATATATAAACATGTCAGTCACATCCCAAAGATAATAAATATAAAAAATGGGTGTTTACCCCACTATACCCCTAAGATGATGCCACTTGATCAGAGAAAGGAGCCAAAACCAAAGCTTTCATTTAATCCTTTGGGGGTCAGGGTCTTGAGTCTAAATATCCATCTAGTCTCAATTTGGGCCAGAATTTTACTATAATTGCCCCCTCTGATCCCCAAATGTACTTGGTCAATGCCTCTAAATCGTAATCCACTTTAAGAGTTTTGAGATCATTTAGGTCCTGGACATCTTTGGACTTTTCAATGTCTCGCACATGTTCTCTTACCCTTTTGCAAAACTCCTTAGTGGTCAAACCGATGTAGATTTTATCACATGGACAAACAGCATAATAAATGATCCCGGTCGACATGCAGGAAATATACTCTCTGATCTCATAGAGTCTATTTTTGTCCGAATCTGTGAATTGGGTGGACCTATCTATATTGGCGCACGCCTTGCATGCGCCACAGGGGTAAGATCCCTTGATCACTGTTTGACGGCTCATTTTTTCCCCAGGTACATAATGGCTGCGAACTAGTAAATCTTTTAGATTCTTAGAACTCCTGTCAGTCAATTGTAGTTTTTCTGGAATACATTTGCCTAACTTCAAATCCGTCTTGAGAATACCCCAATGCCTATTTAAGACCTCACGTAAGTTTTTCCACTGATCATTATAATTGGTGATGAACCTGATATTTTGATTGGAAGAAGAGGTCACTTTTTCTTTTTTATTTTCCTCATTTGGACATAGCAATTTTTCTCTCTTATGTGTTTTCGCTAATTGGATGCCCTTTTTTTATCTGCCTGTTGCTGTACCCTCTTTCTTTAAACTGATTTCTTAAATTTTCGGATTCCTCAAGGTAGCTCACTTTACTGGAGCATATTCTTTTAAGTCGTATGAACTGACCTTTTGGAATTCCGTCAATTGTTGACCTTGGATGCGCGGAATTAGCATGTAAAAGAGAGTTTACAGCTGTTGTTTTTCTATAAATCTCCATCAGCAGTTTTCCTTCATTATCCGCTTTGATCTTTATATCCAGAAAATCTATTTCACGTCCTGCCTTAAAGGAGAGCCTGATATTAGACGTGTTGTTATTTAACATGCTCATGAATTTGTTGAGATCTTCCATGGTGCCCTCCCATATGAACAGTATATCATCGATATATATCGAATCCAATTGTGGACTCTATCGATATGTTCAGGGAGGCCACCATGGAAGATCTCTCTCTCCCAAGCTCCCAAGAACAGATTCGCGTACGAGGGGGCACACGTAGCCCCCATCGCGACGCCTTGTGTCTGCAAGTAGAATCTGTCCTTGAAGACGAAGAAATTATGGTTTAAAACAAACTCCAAAAGTTGTAACAGCAATAGGTTAAGAGAAGGTTCCAAGTTATTACTTTTTAAAAAATCCGATGTAGCACGTAAACCATCCTCATGGCGTATACTTGTATAGAGAGATTCTACGTCCGCCGTTACCAGGATCATCTCATCAGTGAGCTGTATTCCTTCAAGTCGATTTAGCACCGCTGTAGTATCCTGTACAAAGGAAGGTAGGCAAATCACCAGTTGTTGTAAATAAAAATCCACAGACCTGCAGATGTTTTCGCTTAGGCTATCATTACTTGCCACAATAGGTCGCCCCGGTGGATCTGTACTATTCTTGTGAATTTTGGGAATTATGTAGAAGGTTGCAACTTTTGCATGTTGTATCAAAAGACTGTCCTTAATATTTTTGGAAATGACATCCTTTTCCACTGCTAAGTTCAAAATTGACTCAAGCTTATTCTGGAAGCAGACAAGGGGGTTATCAGGTAAAGCCCTATAGCAATTTGTATCTTTAAGTAATCTGAATGCTTGACGTTCGTACATTTCTAATGGCCAAACCACGATATTCCCCCCCTTATCTGCTGCTTTAATTACAACCCCCTCAATTTCCTTCAATTCATTAAGGGCCTTATATTCCATCCTGCTCAAGTTTCTTTCCCCTTTTCTCTTTTTAATCCTGCCCAAATCTTCACAGACCATTTTTACAAAAATGTCTATGGCTGGACATAAATAAAAGGGAGGGAAGGTCTGCGATTTTTTCATAATTCCCTTTGGCAAAGAACTCACCTCCTTATCCTCATCTACTTCATTTTGCTCCGCCAGTTCCTCCAGGATCTTTAATGCTTCCCTCTCCTCTTTTGTTGTCAGCCAATCCTCACATCGTGTTTTAAAGTGTAATTTTCTTAAAAGCAGTTTTCTGGCAAACAGGTGTGTATCCTTTATTGCTGTAAAAACATCTATATCAGTAGTAGGACAGAAAGTTAATCCTTTCTCCAAAACTGCAATTTGATCACTAGTAAGTGGTATTTTTGAAAGATTTATTACCTGCGGCGTATCATCTTTCCTTTTTTTCGGAATCTTATTATCAGCCTTGTCATATTTGCGTTTCCCATGTTGATTACGGGTTAACCAGTTGCCTCTTGTGCGCCCAGTATATGCATTAGATGCTTCACCCTTCTGGGAATTAGAATCCGATATTGAGCCTGCCGATGAAATGGAAGAGCTACGGGGTCGTACTCCCTTATCCCCTGATTCCTGCAGCCATTTATATACCCTCTGATTATTATAATCGGATATATCTCGCTGAAATTTCTGCATTTTTTGTGTGGTAATCTCCTTTTCCCAGGTGGTGTAGTTGGATGTTAGATCTTCCTCCAATTTCTGGAGATCTTCCCCTGTACCAATGCTCTGTATTTGACTCTGCAGGCCAGAGATCTCTTCCTCCAAAGATCTTAATCTTCTACTATTAGATTCTATAATAATTTCCATAAATTCTAGGGAACATTTGTTGACTGCTTCTTCCCATCTTTTTTTCAGATCGTCATCCTCCAACCCAAAATTAGGGAATTTCTGTATTCTGAGGCCTCTGGGGATTATTTTTTTAGTTATATAGCTTTCTATAGTTTTCTTATTCCACCAGGTTTTGGTTTTTTTATGACATAAATTTTTAAACTTTCTCTGTAGCTCTTTAATCTGAACAGTGGCATCATTAAAAACAGGCTGTGTGTCCCCGCTAAACAAATTATCGGCTTGTGCCAACCAGGCCTGCTCTCTGGCTCTTACGTCCATGATGAAATAGACCAAAGATTGCTCTGTCAAAAAAAACAGAATTTTAAACAATTAAATCACCTGCGGTCTTTTGTGAAAGGGTACACTTCCACAGTATTGAAAATAACACAACAAAAAAAGGAGTGCATAACACACCAATATTGAATGGTAAAAAAGTCAAATTTTATTAATATATCTCTAAAATATGGACATGGACAACAATGTATGTCACAAAAAATAAAAAAAAGCAGGGACAAAACACAGTCATGCACCACCCTGCTAGCAGCCCTATCCCAATGTGAAAATAGGTATATCCCTGATGATCAGTACATATTGGAAAAATATCCTGTGGATGGGTGATCAATCAGTCTTCTTCAAGACTGCTCATGGCATCATGGAAGAAAAAATGCATTGCTGTATTAATAACATGGTCACTCGATCTGTTGAATTAGTCATGTGACCTCATTCTTGCAAAACATACTGTTGCTGAACATAGGCTTGAACAACTGCTGCAACCCCAGAATATAGCACTGGACCCACAGGCTTGTACAGTAGTTCCATTGTGGTTTTAGTAAGATTTATTTCACAAAATGTTTTAGTTATTGCCTGGCAGGATAATAAAGTTTATATTTCCATCTATCTTAAATATTCATAATTTTACGTGTCAGTTCTAGACTTCAAGTTTTTTACAGTGTTTAGAACATTTATTACACACATTTTAGGACTCAGGTCAATCTCTTTAATAGTTCGCTCTATGCTTGATACTTGACACTGTATTGACCTTTCTGAAAATTACAAACATATTTTTTTACCCAAGCAGAAGATTTGTCTTTCTGCATTGTTTATGAAATTAAAAGAAAATTAATACGGAGCAGAAATATATTAACACATGCTTTAATTTTCTAATTGGTGGCTGCAAAATATTATCTTATAAAAATAACGTATAAAATTTTTTATGTGTACTAAAGCAATTGTAATAAAGCTACAATTTAAGGCCAAAACAAACTATAAACATGTAAGACAGCAGCATTTAAATGTCAACTATGTAGTGAAAGGACTACAAAATTTATTGACTCATCAAAGCATTTATTGTAGTCTTATTAGGCCCCTAGATGACTCATATAGATCAGGACAGGCAGCAGATAGATCAGGAGCCAGGACAGGCAGCAGCATCCACCACAGGATTTTTGAAATCGTCTAGTATGAGGACCACATATAGCTTGGCCAAAATCAACAGGACAGGTAGCAACAACAGGTAATCTAGTGTTATTAGGCCCCTAGATGACTCAGATAGATCAGGAGTCAGGACAGGCAGCAGCATCCACCACAGGATATTTGAAATCGTGTAGTATGCGGACCACATATAGCTCGGCCCAACTCAGCAGGACAGGCAGCAACAGCAGGTAATCTAGTGTTATTAGGCCCCTAGATGACTCAGATAGATCAGGAATCTGCAAAAAAAAAAGGGGGTTAGTCAGGTGCTGACTAACCCCCTTTTTTTTGCAGATTTACAATGCTGGAGATGTGGCACTCCAGCGAGTCGTGCCCACCCGATTAGCCTGCCTGCCCCATATGCTGATTTTAATTAGTTTCAGTATAAAGCTGTAGCCTGCTCTCACTACATTCATTGGAAGCTGTCTGGCACAAGGAAAGGTATAGAGTGGGCTCTACATGCATGTTGGTACCTGCATCCCTTGTAATGGAGGCCATTATGGCACCAAAAGATGTAAAAGGCAGAGTGGACCCAGCATGCATGTGGATCCAACACTCCCTGAATTTTATGGTGTCCATTATGGCACATAACAGGTAGTATTTAGTCTTAGGACCCGTCTAACAGAGAACGCCTTGACGTACGGCAGACGTGCTCAGATGGTTTTATACAAAATGCATTGGCCAAGCATCTCACTTTATAAATAAGCGTAGCATTAGCACTATAATTTTTGTGACTATGGCATTGTTGTACTTTATCTGATTTGCAGGGTGCTGCTGCATTGTCTTTTTTTCCTTCATATAGATCAGGAGTCAGGACAGGCAGCAGCATCCACCACAGGATATTTGAAATCGTCTAGTAGGCGGACCACATATAGCTCGGCCCAACTCAGCAGGACAGGCAGCAACAGCAGGTAATCTAGTATTATTAGGCCCCTAGATGACTCAGATAGATCAGGAGTCAGGTGTCACGGATGTAGTAGGGGAAAACACCAAAAGACAACAAGACACTAGGCCTCACCGCTAGGGAAGGAAAAGGGTCACCACCTATGAAACCCTGCTCCTGGCCCTAACTCCTATCCGTATGGGCACCTCTCGATGGTAGAGATGCCCATATACAGGAATCTAGAAAACCCTTGTGGCCCTCAGATGCCCTAGACTTAATGACAGGGCAGAGACAACCCACTCCTTCCCTGGTGAAGGATACAGCATCTCACTGAGGCCTAGTAAACAACAGAGGTGGGGGGGGGGAATACAAAACACAACAAGCGGAACACTTAACTTCTAAGGATGATGGATGATCAGGACTTCAACTAGAATCACACTCCAGCTCTTCCAACACCAAATGAAGCTATCCAGAGCAAGGAGTGATGGGTGAAGTCAAACTTAATAGGGGGAGGTAAAGGTCACATGATCCACACCTGAACAGGAGGTGTGGACATACAAGCAACACACAAAGTGAAACCAAAAGATGCTGTCAGATCACTAATGAGCAGATAATCTTTCAGACCTTCTCAAACCTGTCACCGGTGTGACAGTAACCCCCTTCTACGGGTGACCTCCGGGCACCCAGGACCAACCTTATCAGGATGAGCTCTGTGGAATGCTCTCACCAGACGACTAGCATTAACATTGGTCGCTGGAACCCACATCCTCTCCTCTGGTCCGTACCCTCTCCAATGAACGAGATACTGGAGGGATCTCCGGAGAACTCGGGAGTCCACAATCCTGCTGATCTGAAATTCCAAATTGCCGTCCACCATGACAGGAGCGGGAGGCAAGGAGGACGACTCAACAGGTTCAACACATTTCTTTAACAACGATTTATGAAATACGTTATGGATTTTTAATGCCTGAGGAAGTTCAAGACGGAAGGCTACAGGGTTAACAATGGCAGTGATCTTATATGGACCAATAAATCTTGGTCCCAACTTCCAAGAAGGTACCTTAAGTTTTAATGTTTCTTGTAGACAGCCACACAGAATCACCCACTCTCAGGTCCGGACCACTCATACGTCTCCTGTCAGCCGCACGCTTATACCTGTTGCCCATCTTTTCCAGGTTATTTTGGATTTTCCGCCAAATAGAAGACAAAGAAGAGGAAAATCGTTCCTCCTCAGGAATGCCGGAATTATGAGCACCAGAAAATGTACCAAACTGTGGATGGAACCCATATGCCCCAAAAAACGGCGACTTATCAGTGGATTCCTGTCTACGGTTATTTATACCAAACTCAGCTAACGACAAAAATGAAGACCACTCTTCCTGATTCTCTGAAACAAAACATCTCAAGTAAGTCTCCAGATTCTGATTTGTGCGTTCCCTCTGTCCGTTCCACTGAGGATGAAAAGCCAAAGAGAAGGACAATTGTACACCCAGACGAGTACAGAACGCTCTCCAGAATCTGGAAACAAACTGAGTCCCTCTATCGGACACCACATCAGGGGGAATGCCATGTAGTTTCACGATGTTGTCGACAAACACCTGCACAAGAGTTTTAGCATTGGGTAGACTAGGTAATGCAATAAAGTGCGCCATTTTACTAAAACGATCGACAACCACCAGAATCATGGTCTTTCCTGAAGAATTCGGTAAATCCATGATAAAATCCATGGACAAATGGGTCCAAGGTCTGGACGGGATGGGCAATGGAAGCAGAGATCCGGAAGGCCGAGTATGTCACCTTAGCACGTGCACAGGTACCACAGGCTGACACATAGTCCTCAATACACTTACGCAACCCCGGCCACCAGAATCTGCGAGAGATGAGATCGATAGTCGATCTGCTCCCAGGGTGCCCAGCAAGCACCGTACAGTGATGTTCCTCGAACACCTTGTGACGTAATTCGGGGGGAACAAACAATTTCCCCTGAGGACAAGAGTCCGGAGCATCCTCCTGTGCCTCCAACACCCTGGCCTCGAGATCAGGATAAAGAGCGGAAATAACTACCCCTTCAGATAAAATGGGACTAGGGTCATTAGACTCACCCCCCCCTCCCCCCAGGAAAGCTACGTGACAAAGCATCCGCCTTGACGTTCTTAACCCCAGGGCAGTAAGTGACGATGAAGTTAAATCTGGTGAAAAACAATGACCATCTGGCCTGCCTTGGGTTCCGTCGCTTAGCCGACTCCATGTAGGCCAGATTCTTGTGATCCGTAATTACCGTAATAGGATGAATTGCTCCTTCCAACCAATGTCGCCATTCCTCGAACGCCAACTTAATGGCCAGCAATTCCCTATTCCCCACATCATAATTCCTTTCAGCAGTCGAAGGTTTTTTAGAGAGAAATGCGCATGCGCGCCATTTACTGGGTGAAGGACCCTGCGACAATATTGCTCCTACCCCAACCTCTGACGCGTCAACCTCAACAATAAATGGCTGAGACACGTCCGGTTGCACCAGAATAGGGGCCGAAGCAAAACATTCTTTCATAGCAGAAAAGGCCTGTAATGCCGCATCAGACCAGATAGAAATATCAGCACCCTTCCTAGTCATGTCTGTTAAAGGTTTAACCACCGATGAATAGTTCAAGATAAATTTACGGTAGTAGTTGGTAAACCCCAAAAACCGCATAAGCGCTTTCAGATTTTCGGGTCGATCCCAGTCCAACATGGCACGGACCTTCTCGGGATCCATACGAAAACCTGAGGATGAGAGCAGGTAACCCAGAAATTGCACTTCCTGTAGAGCAAATACACACTTTTCCATCTTAGCATACAACTTATTCTCTCTTAGGATCTGTAACACCTGTTTCACATGATCCTGATGAGTCTCCATATTAGGCGAATAAAATTAGTATGTCATCAAGGTATACAACGACAAACCTCCCCACCAGATGATGAAAGATGTCATTGACAAAGTGTTGAAAAACCGCAGGAGCATTGGTTAACCCAAAGGGCATGACCAGGTTTTCAAAATGACCCTCAGGGGTATTAAATGCGGTCTTCCACTCATCCCCCTCCTTGATCCTTACCAGATTATATGCCCCCCTCAGATCCAATTTAGAGAACATCTTGGTACCAACAATCTGACTAAACAAATCCAGAATCAAAGGAAGGGGGTAAGGATCACGGACGGTAATACGATTGAGCTCACGGAAGTCCAGACATGGTCTCAGGGTACCATCCTTTTTCTTTTCAAAGAAAAATCCAGCAGCCACTGGGGACTTGGATGGTCTAATATGTCCCTTTGCCAAACTCTTGGTGATATACTCTTGCATAGCCTTTCTTTCGGGTTCCGAAAGATTATACAACCGAGATTTGGGCAATTTAGCTCCGGGAATAAGATTGACGGGACAGTCATACTCCTGGTGCAGAGGCAACTCCTGATTACCACTCTCAGAAAACACATCAGAAAATTCGGAAATGAACGAGGGTACAGTTTTAGTGGTAACCATAGAGAACGATGCATTAAGACAGTTGTCCATGCAAAAATCACTCCACTCGAGAATCTGTCTCGCTTGCCAATCGATGTTAGGGTTATGTTTGCTTAACCATGGTAAGCCCAACACCAACGGAGCAAGCAGACCCTCCAACACATAACAGGAGATAGATTCCTGATGCAAATCACCCTCTCTTAAATGAATGTCATTCACTACCTGCAACAGGCATTTTTGGGTGAGAGGTGCTGAGTCGATTGCAAAGACAGAAATACTATTCTCTAATGCATTAGTAGTCAACCCGTGAATACGTACAAACTGTCCATCAATCAAGTTAACTCCTGCCCCACTGTCAATAAAAGCTTCGATTTTCACAAAGCTTCGATTTTGGACTCTAGCGCCACCTCGGCTGACAGGAGAAAACGGGTACTACCAGTAAAAGACAAAAGTAGGTTTTATTGCTGCCCACCCACACTACCAATAGTAATTTGGGGATTTAACTTTTTTTTCCCTTTGGTTTACACCTTGATGCTGCAAGTACGGACAAATATTCACAAAATGTCCCTTCTTGCCACAACAAAAGCAGACTCCTTTCACATGACCCAAGCTTTTGCCAGTAGTTCCAGGAGTAGCTCCTCCTAACTGCATAGGCTCATCACAAGGCACAACCACCCGAGTCTCTCCACCATAAGTGTCAAAGGAAGCAGTACCCTTAATAGATAGTAAGTTCTGAGGGTGAGGACCCCTAGATCTCTCCCTCAGGCGTCTATCAAGACGTACAGCAAGGGACATAGCTGCTTCCAATGACTCAGCATTTTCATGAAAAGCCAATGCGTCCTGCAGTCTCTCAGAGAGACCCTGGCAGAATTGGCTACGGAGAGCAGAATCGTTCCACTCTGTATCCGTAGCCCATCTCCTAAATTCAGAGCAAAAGGTCTCCGCAGAATGTTCTCCCTGCCGCAAACCCTGTAACTTGGTCTCGGCCTGAGAGATCCGATCTGGGTCATCATAGATAAGACTCAAGGCTCTAAGAAATTCATCTACCGAATGGAGGGACGGTGATCCGGTCGGCAGAGAAAAAGATTGGGCGTCCTCTTTAAGTAATGAAATAATCATACCCACACGTTGACACTCATCACCAGAAGAGTAAGGATGAAGCCTAAAGTATAATTTACATGACTCCCTGAACCGGATGAAATTATCACTACCCCAGGAAAACCTGTCCGGGAGAGCTACCTTCAGTTCAGGGCAGGCCTGGAACCCACCACCGGAACCAGCAGCCTGTGGGCTCTGAATCTGCAAAACCATCGCACGGAGGTCTGCTACCTCCAAAGTCAGATTCTGCATCTTTTCGACCAGTGCAGTCATAGCATCCATAGCTGCACAGATCAGAATCAGATGCACAAAAAATGGTTGTATTGGCTCTGGATAATGTCACGGATGTAGTAGGCGAGAACACCAAAAGACAACAAGACGGAAGGGAAAAGACACTAGGCCTCACCGCTAGAGAAGGAAAAGGGTCACCACCTATGAAACCCTACTCCTGGCCCTAACTCCTATCCATATGGGCACCTCTCGATGGTAGAGATGCCCATACACAGGAACCTAGAAAACCCTGGTGGCCCTCAGATGCCCTAGACTTAATGACAGGGCAGAGACAACCCGCTCCTTCCCTGGTGAAGGATACAGCATCTCACTGAGGCCTAGTAAACAACAGAGGGGAAAGGGGAGGAATACAAAACACAACAAGCGGAACACTTAACTTCTAAGGATGATGGATGATCAGGACTTCAACTAGAACCACACTCCAGCTCTTCCAACACCAAATGAAGCATTCCAGAGCAAGGAGTGATGGGTGAAGTCAAACTAAATAGGGGGAGTTAAAGGTCACATGATCCACACCCGAACAGGAGGTGTGGACATACAAGCAACACACAAAGTGAAACCAAAAGATGCTGTCAGATCACTAATGAGTAGATAATCTTTCAGACCTTCTCAAACCTGTCACCGGTGTGACATCAGGACAGGCAGCAGCATCCACCACAGGATTTTTTAAATCGTCTAGTATGAGGACCACATATAGCTTGGCCCAACTCAGCAGGACAGGCAGCAACAGCAGGTAATCTAGTGTTATTAGGCCCCTAGATGACTCAGATAGATCAGGAGTCAGGACAGGCAGCAGCATCCACCACAGGATTTTTTAAAATGGTCTAGTATGAGGACCACATATAGCTAGGGCCAACTCAGCAGGACAGGCAGCAGCAGCAGCTAAATGTGCAGCCAAAATATATTACTTGGAATGGCCCCACCAACAAACAGGGGCAGCACCAACACTAAAAGAATACACCTCAGATTGCATCATTTTCTAACTTTGGAGCAGGAATGTGAAATCATGAATGGACCACCCATCAGACCAGGACCACAAACAAAAATTAATTAAACACACTTTACATTAGTATTTTCAGAGTCTAAAACAGTAATGTGGTAACATATATAATTTATGAAATATTTTAATTTAAAAAAAAATGATGTAAAGAAATTTTACATTTTTAACACACTCTATTTTTAATTAATCAATCAGGTATCCTCTACGCCAACAACATTCAGCTGTAATTTTCAATATAAGGCACATCAATTCTGTAGCAGGTCGCCAGACCCATACACGATCGGCAATGCTCACACCCAGCGCTAAGGACATGGGCACGTCCACACTGTCCTCTGATCTTCAGAGCCCAGAAGTCAGTAAAGAAGTTGCTTGCCCTGGGCCAGGTGTGTTAGTGTCCACGTATCCGCCACCTGGGTCAGTTCTCCTTCCCCTCGTTCATGACTCTATGACTCATGCAGCAGAATAAGGCTATAGTTGCGAGGCTTGACTACACACGGGGAGTAGTGTCACACATCCGGTAGCAGACTTCACTAGGGACGGGGTGACAGGCACAGGGGAGCACCTACAGTCGTGGCCAAAAGTTTTGAGAATGACACAAATATTAGTTTTCACAAACTTTGTTTCAGTTGTTTCTGTGATGTAGTGAAATATAATTACACGCACTTCATGTTTCAAAGGCTTTTATCGACAATTACATGACATTTATGCAAAGAGTCAGTATTTGCAGTGTTGGCCCTTCTTTTTCAGGACCTCTGCAATTCAACTTGGCATGCTCTCAATCAACTTCTGGGCCAATTCCTGACTGATAGCAAGCCATTGTCATGGCCACGGTTTTGTAGGCAGTAGCGAGAGAGGGTGTTTCAGCCATGCTGGCTGTAGACATCCTCCTGGTTACTTACCAACTGCCAGTGGGGGCCAACCTTCTGGTCATAAGCAAATATATATGTCCTTTGGTGTCTGGTAGATGTGTTTGGTTTTATGTTTCTTTGTTGCACCTGTGGTCCTGGGTTCCTGTGTGTTGTGTGTTTGTGTGCTGAGTCCTGCTGTCTGTGGGCAGTACATCCACATGGGTTCCAGGCTTGGTTGTCTGTGGTAGGTCTCTGCTATGTTTGTGACAAGTACCTGCCATTGCCATAGGTTGCATTTGTTTCCCCTTGCTTGCAGCTTGGCCAGTGAGACTCCTGTTCCTCCGGATCCAGAAGGAACAGGATGTCTTACTCTGACTCCTAGCCTAGGGACCGGCGGAGGGCGAGTAGGGATCCGAGGTTCCTGCGCATGGGTCCTCCTACCTTCCAAGGTCGGCCCATGCAGGTAGGAGTTAGGGTCAGGTTAGGGACGCTGTAGGAGGTGACCTGCTCCCTAATCCTGTTTGTCCTGGTCAAGCAGCGACCATCATCCTTCGGCACACGGGTGAGGGTTTCCCCCATCCTCAGCCGTGACAGTATGACCAGAAAGGCTCCTCACCTGGTCACTCCCTCGAAAGAGGGTAAAGCATGCATCGCCATATGCTTATGGGGTGCATGCGCGCTCTTCGGAGGGAGAGCGTTATGGGGGTTTCGCCGCTGTCGGCGCGGTGAGTGGCTTTTCCCTGCCACTTCTTCGCCGTGTTCGTTTGGCGTCCCCTGTTATTTTTATCCCCTCACCGTGGTGTTTGTTTGGTGTGCGGGTGCAGACCTTCGAAAGAGGGTGCAGCATGCAGTGCCATTCGCTTTGTGGCCTGCATGCGCGTTCTCCGGAGGGAGAGCGTTCCGGGGGGATCACCGTTAACGGCACGGTTGGTGGCTTATTCCCCGCCACCTTACCTTCCGTGTCCGTGTTGGTGATCCCTCGTCCCTCTCCATGTTCCCATCTCTGGTTGTTTGCTGGCAGCACTCCGTAAGTGGTCTGGCTGCGTGCTGGTTAGGAGTGTCTGCTGGCAGCGACTGGAGTGGGGACGTGAGTGGAGAGTCCCCTCGTCCACTCTCAGTTGTCAGTGTTTCCATTCCTGTGTCGCTGGTGCGGGCTGCAGGCCTCGTCGGACTGGCTGTTTTGTGTGCTGGGAGAGGATGCAGCTGACAGCGACTTTCTGGGAACCATGTTCTGAGAGTGGACGTCCCCTTCTCCCATCCCCTTGTGTGAGTCCCTCACGTGTTTTTTTTTGGTGGGGGGGGGCTTTGAGGGGTGGGAGTGTCACGGCCACGGTTTTGGCCGTGACTCCTTGGGAGCCGCATACTGTTGCCCGCGGTTTTGGGTTGTAGTGTCAACCGCAGCTTGAGGCATAAGGTTGCTAGCCTCAAGTGCGGTTGCCGCGGACAACAGCTATGTGTGCGGTTCCCTCGGAGTTGTGTGCGCGTTTGTAAGCACTTTTGTATGTCTGTGTGCACTTTGTTTATGTTTGGTGTGCACTGACATTTTCCCTGCACTGTGGCTGTCCGTGGCAACGTTTGGTGGTATGATGTACATGTGGTGGCAGTGTCCCGGCCTTTGGGCTGAATCCCAGGACACTCTTGCCACCCATGTCGTTGCCTGCGGCAACAGCCACAGTGTGTTTGTTGTTTGGACACTTCCCCTTTAAGTTATGTTTTCCCTTCTGTGGTTTTGGAAGGGTTAACTCCCTTTCAGTGTGTGTGAGTCACGGGATGTGTCTGATTGTTGGGTGTGGCCTCTTGGCCCTATAAAGCCTCAGTTGTAGGCAGTAGCCAGAGAGGGTGTTTCAGCCATGCTGGCTGTAGACATCCTCCTGGTTACTTACCAACTGCCAGTGGGGGCCAACCTTCTGGTCATAAGCTAAATATATGTCCTTTGGTGTCTGGAAGATGTGTTTGGTTTTATGTTTCTTTATTGCACCTGTGGTCCTGGGTTCCCGTGTGTTGTGTGTTTGTGTGCTGAGTCCTGCTGTCTGTGGGCAGTACATCCACATGGGTTCCAGGCTTGGTTGTCTGTGGTAGGTCTCTGCTATGTTTGTGGCAAGTACCTGCCATTGCTATAGGTTGCATTTGTTTCCCCTTGCTTGCAGCTTGGCCAGCGATACTCCTGTTCCTCCGTATCCAGAAGGAACAGGATGTCTTACTCTGACTCCTAGCCCAGGGACCGGTCGGAGGGTAAGTTAGGGCTCCGAGGTTCCTGCGCATGGGTCCTCCTACCTTCAAGGTCGGCCCATGCAGGTAGGAGTTAGGGTCAGGTTAGGGATGCTGTAGGAGGTGACCTGCTCCCTAATCCTGTTTGTCCTGGTCAAGCAGCGACCACCATCCTCCGGCACACGGCTGAGGGTTTCCCCCATCCTCAGCCGTGACAGCCATTCTTTCATAATCACTTCTTGGAGTTTGTCAGAATTAGTGGGTTTTTGTTTGTCCACCCGCCTCTTGAGGATTGACCACAAGTTCTCAATGGGATTAAGATCTGGGGAGTTTCCAGGCCATGGACCCAAAATGTCAACGTTTTGGTCCCTGAGCCACTTAGTTATCACTTTTGCCTTATGGCACGGTGCTCCATTGTGCTGGAAAATGCATTGTTCTTCACCAAACTGTTGTTGGATTGTTGGATGAAGTTGCTGTTGGAGGGTGTTTTGGTACCATTCTTTATTCATGTCACGGCTGTATGTGAGCAACTAGAGCATACACAGAAAATAGAGCCACTGACCGGACCCAAACTAGGGAGGATCAAGGGTGACCCCTGTCAGACCCTCAAGGCTCTCCCTATGCTGCTAAGCACATACCCGGATCCTAATGGTGGAACGAGGCATGCCCGCGTACCTAAGACTGATGACCACTGTAACCCCTACAATAGAGGAAGGGGCACGGCCACCGGTGCCCTGCTCAGTATATGGAGGGAACCATGGTCGCCTTGGATCCGGTCAGAAAACAAACAGATACACTACAATGTCTGCACACTTAGCTGAAGGAGCTGCAGCAGCAGAGAAGACGGATCCAAAGACAGGTGGCAATATCCGGAGTACTTGCTGCAGCAGAACACAGGTCCAGTGAAATGATCGCTTACAAGTGAAGATACTCAAGCAAGAGCTACAACTCAAATGAGAAATATAATCCACACTCTACAAAGGAGGAGGGGTGATTTAAAGGCAGAGAAATCAAACATAGGAGGAACAGCTGGGAGGAAGGAAACAGAAAGTAATGACCTCATCCCAGGGGCAGAGAAACAGAGCAGTGAGAACTCCTCCAAGCTCTGCTAGTGACATCATCACAGGGGTGGAGAAACATAGCTGTGAGAACGTCTCAAAGCTCTGGTAGTGACAGTACCCCCCCCCCCCGGAACCCACACCGGAACCCACATCCTCTCCTCAGGACCATAACCCTTCCAATGAACGAGGTACTGAAGAGAACCGCGGACAATGCGAGAGTCCACAATTCTGGAAACCTCAAACTCCAGATTGCCATCAACCAAAATTGGAGGAGGAGGCAAAGAGGAGGGTACCGTGGGCTGGACATATGGTTTTAAGAGAGATCTGTGAAATACATTATGTATCTTCCAAACCCGTGGAAGATCAAGACGGAAGGCAACAGGATTGATGACTGACAAGATTTTATAAGGCCCAACAAACTTGGGACCCAATTTCCAGGAGGGAACCTTCAGTTTAATATTTCTTGTAGACAACCACACCAGATCACCCACATTCAGGTCCGGACCAGGCACACGTCTCTTATCAGCCACACGCTTATACTTCTCACTCATCTTTCTAAGATTACTCTGAATCTTTTACCAAATGGTAGACTAAGACAAGGAAAATCTCTCCTCCTCAGGTAAACCAGAAGGAGCCCCTCCCGAGAATGTCCCAAACTGCGGATGGAACCCATATGCACCAAAGAATGGTGACTTATCAGAAGATTCCTGACGACGGTTGTTCAGAGCAAACTCAGCAAGAGGGAGAAATGAACACCAATCCTCCTGGTTCTCTGCCACAAAACAGCGCAAATATGTCTCCAGATTCTGATTGAGGCGCTCAGTCTGACCATTCGACTGCGGGTGAAAAGCAGAAGAGAAGGACAGC
Source organism: Bufo bufo (assembly GCF_905171765.1). Classification (NCBI taxonomy): domain Eukaryota; kingdom Metazoa; phylum Chordata; class Amphibia; order Anura; family Bufonidae; genus Bufo; species Bufo bufo. The sequence goes on along the minus strand of NC_053397.1, from coordinate 146,958,526 downwards.
CGAACCCCCAGGCGAGAACAGAAAGCCTTCCAGAATCTGGACACAAACTGCGTGCCTCTATCGGAAACAATATCAGAGGGAATGCCATGCAATTTAACAATATGGTCGACAAAAGCTTGCGCCAACGTTTTAGCATTGGGTAAACCAGGGAAAGGTATGAAATGAGCCATCTTGCTAAAACGGTCCACCACCACCAGGATCACCGACTTCCCTGAGGAACGAGGAAGATCCGTGATAAAGTCCATGGATAGGTGTGTCCAAGGACGAGACGGTATGGGTAACGGGAGAAGGGAACCTGAAGGCCGTGAACGAGGGACCTTAGCGCGAGCGCACGTCTCACAAGCAGCCACAAAACCCTCCACCGACTTACGAAGAGCCGGCCACCAAAATCTCTGAGCAATGAGATCTACCGTGGCTCTACTCCCGGGGTGACCAGCAAGAACAGTATCATGATGCTCCTTGAAGAGTTTGTGACGTAGCTCAGAAGGCACAAACAACTTCCCAGAAGGACAACGGGCAGGTGCCTTAGTCTGGGCAGCCTGGACCTCGGCCTCCAAATCAGAATATAGAGCAGAAACAACTACCCCCTCCGCCAAAATGGGACCCGGGTCCTCGGAGTTTCCTCCTCCCGGAAAACAGCGAGAGAGAGCATCAGCCTTCACATTTTTGATCCCAGGGTGGAATGTAACGACAAAATTGAATCTGAAGAAGAACAGAGACCATCTGGCCTGTCTCGGATTCATACGCCTGGCCGACTCTAAGTATGCCAGATTCTTATGGTCGGTAAAAATGGTGATAGGGTGCCTGGCCCCCTCCAACCAATGGCGCCATTCCTCGAAAGCCAACTTGATGGCCAACAACTCCCTATCTCCCACATCATAGTTTTTCTCTGCCGGGGAGAGTTTTTTAGAGAAAAAGGCACAGGGTCGCTATTTGGCAGGAGAAGGGCCCTGGGACAAAACCGCACCCACACCCACCTCGGAAGCATCCACCTCAACAATAAAAGGTAAGGAAACATCGGGATGCACCAAGACGGGAGCAGACGCAAAACTCTCTTTAATCTTAGAAAAAGCTGCAAGTGTCTCCTCCGACCAAGAGGAAAAATCTGCCCCCTTTTTTGTCATGTCAGTGAGGGGTTTGACAACAGAGGAATAATTCAAAATGAACTTTCTGTAATAGTTCGCAAAACCCAGAAAGCGCATCAATGCCTTCTGATTCTCAGGAAGCTCCCACTCAAGTACAGCACGGACCTTCTCCGGATCCATGCGAAAAACAGAAGCAGAGAGGAGAAAACCCAGAAATTTAATCTCTGATACCATAAAAACACATTTCTCCAGCTTGGCGTACAATTTATTTTCCCGCAGAATCTGCAGAACCTGAAAAAGATGATCCTGATGGGTCTGAACATCAGGGGAAAAAATCAAAATATCATCAAGATACACCAATACAAATTTCCCCATTAAATGGTAGAAAATACTGTTAACAAAATGCTGAAAGACGGCCGGAGCATTCCTCAGGCCGAAAGGCATAACGAGATTCTCGAAATGCCTGTTAGGGGTATTAAAGGCCGTTTTCCATTCATCCCCCTCTCTGACCCTGACCAGGTTGTACGCGCCTCTCAAATCCAATTTGGAAAAAACCTTGGCCCCAACAATTTGGTTGAAGAGGTCCGGGATCAGAGGAAGGGGATAGGGATCGCGAATCGTGACACGGTTCAACTCCCTAAAATCTAGGCAAGGTCTCAGAGAGCCATCTTTCTTTTTAACAAAAAAAAAAACTGCGGCAACAGGTGATTTTGAGGGACGAATATGCCCCTTATCGAGACTCTCGGAGATATAGGTTCGCATTGCGATTCTTTCCGGTTGTGAGAGATTGTAGAGGCGTGCTTTTGGCAGCTTGGCGCCGGGAATGAGGTTAATGGGACAGTCAAACTCCCGGTGAGGGGGTAGCTCCTGAACACCGCTCTCGGAAAACACGTCCGAGAAATCTTTGAGAAATGATGGCACAATTTTAGTAGACACCTCTGCAAAAGTCGCTGTGAGACAATTCTCTCTACAAAAGTCACTCCACTCATTTATTTGCCTTCCTTGCCAATCAATAGTGGGGTTATGTCTAGTGAGCCAGGGTAACCCCAAAACTAGAGGAGAAGGTAATCCGTTAAGGACAAAACAAGATATATCCTCCACATGAGTGTCACCCACAGCCAACCGGATATTGTGAACAATGCCCTTCAGAGATCTCTGTGAGAGTGGAGCAGAGTCAATAGCAAAAACAGGTATATCCTTTTCTAATGTGCAAACCTGAAAAGCATGCATGGCTACAAATTGAGTGTCAATAAGATTGACGGCCGCTCCACTATCGACAAAAATCTCACAAGAAATGACTTTGCTCTCTAGCGCCACCCTGGCAGACAGGAGAAAACGGGAACTGCAGGTCAGAGGAAAAGCATCAATTCCTACATCAACTTTGCCCAAAGTAGCAGATGAAGCAGAGTTTGATGATCTACCTTTTGAGGTTTTTCTCTTATTATCGCTCTTAGTACAGTTCAAGAATCTCCTAGACGGACAAACATTTGCCAAATGACCTATGCCCCCACAACAAAAACACACCATACTCTGAGGACTAAATCCTCTTTTATCAGGGGCAAGTCGACCTAGCCGCATGGGCTCCTCCTCAGAGGGGACCGAGACAGGACGAGGCCCTTGCACACTGAATGAGTCCGCACCACTGCCCCTAGACTGACAATGGTTGGACAGAGAGGTCTAATTTCTTTCTCTTAGACGCCTGTCAAGGCGTACCGCCAATGACATGGCAGACTCTAAGGACGTTGGTCTCTCATGGAAAGCAAACGCATCTTTCAATCTCCCTGAGAGACCATGACAGAACTGACTCCGGAGTGCAGCATCATTCCAACCTGAATCAGCTGCCCATCTCCGAAATTCAGAACAATAAAGCTCCGCAGACAGTTTGTTCTGGCATAAAAAACGTAAGTTAGATTCGGCCAGCGCAACACGATCCGGGTCATCATATATCTGCCCCAGGGCCACAAAAATTTTTTCCACGGATCGAAGGGAGGGATCCCCTGATGGCAGCGAAAAAGCCCAAGTCTGAGCATTACCCCTGAGCAGGGAGATGGAAATCCTCACCCTCTGCTCTTCATTACCAGAGGAATGGGGACACAAGCAAAAATGGAGTTTGCATGCCTCTCTTAAGCGAACAAAATTCTCACTGCCCCCGGAGAACGTTTCCGGAAGTGAGACCTTTGGCTCGCAACAGTCTCCATGGGCCAGAGCAGAGCCCAATGCTTGAAGCTGAGTCATAGATTGACGGAGATCCGCTACCTCCAAAGAAAGACCCTGCATGCGGTCAACCAGGCCAGAAAGTGGATCCATGTCAAAAAATACGGTTTTGGTGGATTATAATGTCACGGCTGTATGTGAGCAACTAGAGCATACACAGAAAATAGAGCCACTGACCGGACCCAAACTAGGGAGGATAAAGGGTGACCCCTGCTAAGCACATACCCGGATCCTAATGGTGGAACGAGGCATGCCCGCGTACCTAAGACTGATGACCACTGTAACCCCTACAATAGTGGAAGGGGCACGGCCACCGGTGCCCTGCTCAGTATATGGAGGGAACCGTGGTCGCCTCGGATCCGGTCAGAAAACAAACAGATACACTACAATGTCTGCACACTTAGCTGAAGGAGCTGCAGCAGCAGAGAAGACGGATCCAAAGACAGGTGGCAATATCCGGAGTACTTGCTGCAGCAGAACACAGGTCCAGTGAAATGATCGCTTACAAGTGAAGATACTCAAGCAAGAGCTACAACTCAAATGAGAAATATAATCCACACTCTACAAAGGAGGAGGGGTGATTTAAAGGCAGAGAAATCAAACATAGGAGGAACAGCTGGGAGGAAGGAAACAGAAAGTAATGACCTCATCCCAGGGGCGGAGAAACAGAGCAGTGAGAACTCCTCCAAGCTCTGGTAGTGACATCATCACAGGGGTGGAGAAACAGAGCTGTGAGAACGTCTCAAAGCTCTGGTAGTGACAATTCATGGCTGTGTTTTTGGGCAAAATTGTGAGTGAGCCCACTCCCTTGGATGAGAAGCAACCCCACACATGAATGGTCTCAGGATGCTTTACTGTTGGCATGACACAGGACTGATGGTAGCGCTCACCTTTTCTTCTCCGGACAAGCCTTTTTCCAGATGCCCCAAACAATCGGAAAAAGGCTTCATCAGAGAATATGACTTTGCCCCAGTCCTCAGCAGTCCATTCACCATACTTTCTGCAGAAGATCAATCTGTCCCTGATGTTTTTTTTGGAGAAAAGAGGCTTCTTTGCTGCCCTTCTTGACACCACTCCATCTTCCAAAAGTCTTCGCCTCACTGTGCGTGCAGATTCGCTCACACCTGCCTGCTGCCATTCCTGAGCAAGCTCTGCACTGGTGGCACTCCGATCCCGCAGCTGAATCCTCTTTAGGAGACGATCCTGGCGCTTGCTGGACTTTCTTGGACGCCCTGAAGCCTTCTTAACAAGAATTGAACCTCTTTCCTTGAAGTTCTTGATGATCCTATAAATTGTTGATTGAGGTGCAATCTTAGTAGCCACAATATCTTTGCCTGTGAAGCCATTTTTATGCAACGCAATGATGGCTGCCCGCGTTTCTTTGCAGGTCACCATGGTTAACAATGGAAGAACAATGATTTCAAGCATCACCCTCCTTTTAACATGTCAAGTCTGCCATTTTAACCCAATCAGCCTGACATAATGATCTCCAGCCTTGTGCTCGTCATCATTCTCACCTGAGTTAACAAGACGATTACTGAAATGATCTCAGCAGGTCCTTTAATGACAGCAATGAAATGCAGTGGAAAGGTTTTTTTGGGATTAAGTTAATTTTCATGGCAAAGAAGGACTATGCAATTCATCTGATCACTCTTCATAACATTCTGGAGTATATGGAAATTGCTATTATAAAAATTTAAGCAGCAACTTTTCCAATTTCCAATATTTATGTAATTCTCAAAACTTTTGGCCACGATTGTACACTGTTCTCCATCAAAGCGTTGTTTGTCAACTTTTTGGAAGGCAACATGCGTTCTGGAGTGACATCGAACAGCAGTAACAATTAAACAACATAACTTAAGTGCTTCTTGGATGTGGACTTGACATCTAAAATCTTATCCAGTTTCTTTGTGAAAAATGCACAGTAATCCATTCCTCTATAATGGCGATATTTTGATTGATATATAATTTCCGGTCTACTTTATAGAGATAGGGTACCTAGATAATTTATTCCAGGATGGACCACTTGTATATATCTATGTACCCCATCTGTAACGGGAACCCCTGCATTATTCTTCCCCTTAACGAGAACTGCATTATAGAGGACTGGATGACTGTGTTGTTTTACAGATCTTAAAGGGTTTCTACCACCAGATTTTCACCTATTTAGCTGTCTGACACTAGCAATCTGCTAGTGTCTGCTGTACCTAACCATGTTCATGTATTACCTTTGTCCGGAGCGGTTAAGCTTAAAAACTTAGTTTTGTTGATATGTAAATGAGCCTCTAGGTGCTATGGGGGCGTCTTTTCAGCACCTAGAGGTTCCGTCTACTCACTATTTCTGCCGCCCAGCGCGCTCCAGCCCGCCCCTCTCCTCTAGATTGACAGCCTACTTCTCTCCATCTCGGCCGAATTCTCGCGCCTGTGCCGTGTGCTTCTGTATTCGGCGCAGGCGCAGTGACTGTCGGGCTGCTCCCTGCGCCGCCGATCAGCAGACACTAGCAGATCGCTAGTGTCAGACAGCTAAATAGGTGAAAATCTGGTGGTAGAAACCCTTTAAATCAATAATTGACATGTAAAATCAACCAAAAATAACGCCACTTCTCAGTAACAACAGCACACATGTTGGCTTACAGAGTCAAACATTTGCTCTGCTCCCCTGTGCCTGTCAGCCCCTCCACGGTGAAGTCTGATCCAGGATTGGTGACACTACTCCCCGTGTGTAGTCAAGACTCACAGCTACATCCTTATTCTGCTGCATGGCCGACAATAGATGAACCAGGCTACGCACTAGAGGCAGCCAACGAGGACTACGCCAGTAGACGGGGACCATGACAGAGTGATGAACGAAGGGAATTTGAACTGACCCAGGTGGCGGAGACGGGGACACTAACACACCTGGCCCAGGGCAAGCAACTTCTTCACTGACTTCTGTGCTCTGACGATCAGAGGACGGTGTGGTCGTGGCCATGTCCTTAGCGCTGGGTGTGGGCAGCGCCAATCGTGTATGGGTCTGGCGACCTGTGTTACACATCCCTCCTCACAGACAAACGGAGGACAACAGAGACACTACAAAACCCTTGCAGTCCTTCATGCCTCTGGCTCAAAGGAATCAGAACACGTTGAGTCATGCTGCATTAACGCAGTGGTCTGCTACAGAATTGATGAGCCTTATATCGAAAATTCCAGCTGAATGTTGCTGTTGTAGAGGATACCATATTGATTAATTAAAAATAGAGTGTAAAATTGTTTTTCATGAAACAAAATTTTAATTTAAATATTTATTTTGTATATGTTACCACATTACTAGATACATTTAAAAAATATAGTAAAAAAATTAAAACATTATTACAGTAAATTAAACAAATATAGATTACGAATAATATTTTGAACAAAGTAATTAAATATACACAAAGAAATCGACAATCGAACAATAGAAAAATAATAAAAAGCTAAATTATTGGTAAAAAATAAATTTATATATTTCATAAAATACAAATATATAAATCAAGAAAAACATGATTTTAAATAATTATAAATATACAAAGACAATTAGACATTACATGATTAAAACAAAGAAACAATTCATAAATAATGAAAATAAAAAAATACATGATTTAAAAATTAAATTAATTATAGAATAAATAAATAATACAATAATAAGTAAATAAATAATTAAAAAAATATCGATTTGTCATAAAAAAAAAAAAAAAGACAACAGAGTTTTGGAGAGAGAGCCAAAGAGAGGGATGGACAAGGGACCCTTCAGCGCCCTGAACCGACAGCGGGAGCCAAGAAGTCATTGCCGATCCAGGACTCCTTCATTTTGATGAATGTGAGTCTGTCCACGGAGTCAGTGGACAGACGGGTCCTCTTGTCGGTGACCGCCCCACCTGCCGTGCTGAAAGTCCGCTCAGACAGTACGCTGGAGGGGGGGCAAGAAAGTAACTCCACCGCACACTGAGTGAGCTCATGGCAGGTGTCCAGCCTGGCAACCCAGTACTCTATGGGGTCGTCGGTGCTCATGCTGTTGGAAGCACCTACGGACCCCATGTAGTCTGCCACCATGCGGGCCAGTTGCTGGTGGTGACTGATGCTGCTGCTGGTACTGGGTCGCTGAAACTGGTAGAACAGCCTCATCTCACCCATAAGGTCACCTGCTCGGCTGGTGCTGCTGGTTCCAGCCACCTGCTGGGTGAGATGGGCGGGGAGAACTGGAGCGTGAGGCCGAGGGTGTGCCTCCTCCAGCCGGTGGACCAGACAGGCCCGCAATTTTTCAATACGGGCCTACCTCCGACTGGCTGGGAGAAACTGCTCTAGTTTCCCCTTGCAGCGAGGGTCTAAAAGGGTGGCCAACCAAAACTCATCCCTCTCCTTTATTTTCCTGATCCGGGGTTCCCTCCTGAGGCATCTCAGCATATGGGCAGCCATGGGGAAGAGCACAGCCCGCTGTGACTCTTCAGGGCTGCCCGGGACCATGATCTCTTGGTCCTCCTGCTGCCGATGCTGCTGCTCCTGGTTGGAGCTGCCCCACCCCTGGACTAACGGTGCCCCCAGCACCAGCTCTCCCTCCTGACCAAGTCCAGACTCCTGGACGTCCACTAATTCATCATCCTCCTTGTCCTGGGCCTGGTCCTGGTGGTGCATTGTTGACTCCACCAAGGCACTCTCCCCAGCCTCAAGCAGGCGATCTAGTGTCCTGTCCAGCAGGAACATTAAGGGGAGCACGTCATTGAGGCCGACATGCTCCCAGCTGACCATCTTTGTCGCCTGCTCAAATGGGGTCAACAAGTGGCAGACTTGCTAAATCTGACCCCACTCCGCATTAGTGACGTAGGGGAGTGGGTGCGATGGCCCTGAAGTGCCTAGCTCCAGCAGGTATTCCCTCACCGCCCGTCTCTGCTCCCACAACCTCTCCAGCATGTTGAGGGTGGAGTTCCACCGCGTCACACTGTCCACAATCAGCCATTGGGGGGGGCAGGCTGTTGTCCTGCTGCAGTTTGGACAGGGACACGACGGCGGTTGGGGATCGGCGGAAGTGGCTGTACCACAAGGTTGAGGACATGTGCCATGCAGGGCACGTGTGTCAGACTGCCAGCCTGAAGGGCGGCGAGTAGGTTGCTGCCGTTGTCACAGACAACCATACCTGCCTGGAGCCTTTGGGGTGTCAGCCACTTCTGGACGTGAGCCTGTAGTGCGGCCAGAACATCAGATCCAGTGTGTCTCCATTCCCCCAAGCTCACAAGCTGGAGCACGGCCTGGCAGCGGACGTGCCCCACACTTGCGTAGCTACGGGGACGCTTGCTTGCGCTCAGCAGCCGTGGAGACAGTGGCTTGTGGGAGAGGAGCATTTTTCCCATGGACACCTCGGGGTGGCACCACAAACTCAGATGCCGTTGTTCCCTCCCCGTCGCCTCAGAGGGGAACCCAATGGGCTGTGAAACTTAGGTATCGACCCTGCCCATGCCTGCTGGTCCAAGCATCCATTGTGAGATGCACCCTGTCGCTGACAGCATGATCCAGCGACAGGCATACATTCTGCACAAGGTGCTGGTGTAGGGCAGGGACGCCAGTCCTGGCAAAGTAATGGCAGTAGAGCCCCTGCCAATGGGCTCCCTGGAGACCTGCCGCACCGTTTGCCTCGGGTGCCTACCTTCTTCAGTGCTGCTGTCACCTGACAAAGTAGGTGGCACCCATTCGGCGTCACCCTCCTCCTCATCTGCAATGTCAGACCCGGTGCCAAACAGTGGTGGACTGAGGGGAACAGCTAACATGGAGCCCCTGACCGGGCTCCGCTGTCCCCTCGCTGACACCTGGTTCTGACTAGGTGCGGGAGTTGTGTGGCTCAAAGGGGTATGTATTGGCGTTACCCCTTCCTGCTCCTCATTATCCCCCATCCCTTCCAACAAGTCCTGCCCATCTTGAGGGCTGAACTGTCATTTCGCCTCCTGAATAGTCTTACCCAGAATGTCCAGCTCAGTGTCCTCCTTTTCGAACATGAGCGGGGACAATTCTGTGGAAGTGGGGGTTGCTTCAACAGGAGGCGTAGATCTGCTGCTCCTGCTGCTGCTGTGAACTGGAGCTGAGGACTCCGTGGCACTCGAGTCAGCCACCAGAGCCATCACTGTCTCGGCGTCCTGCGAACTTATGGCCCTTGCTTAAACAAAAAAAGTCACAGATCAGGCGGACACCCCTGCCACCTGCACCTGCCTGTCCGCGACTGGAGGAGTGGCCCCGGGCTGGCAGCGGTCCAGCACCGGAACCGACTCCTCTATTGGCCCGACCGCGGCTGCCTGCATGGCCCGGTCCACTCATAGTTTATTAAATAAAAATTATAATAAAAAAATATATAATATAACGGTGATTTGGAGAAAACTGTATTGGGGTAGGGACGTGTGTGTGAAAAAATATTAATTTAACTTGTAATGTAAAAAAAAAAATTATAAAAAAATTACAGTAATAAACGTAAAATAAATAAAAGCCCTAACTTAAACGAAAGTAATTCAAAGCAAATAAAAAACTTTTTTTTGTTTTTTTATGACACTAAACTAAGACAAACATAGAAAAACGTGGACAATCAGACGCAAAGACAAGACCGATAAATCTAACCTAAACAATAAAACTGAACCTTTTTTTTTTTTAAACTCTAACAAAGAAAAACACAGACAATCAGACGCAAAGACAAGACAGATGTAACTAAGCTAAACACAAAAAACAAACCTTTTTTTTTTTCTAACTCTAACACAGAAATCAATCAGACGCAAAAACAAGACAGATAAACCAAACCTAAACACTAAAACTGAACCTTTTTTTTTTTCTTAAACTCTAACACAGAAACACGCAGACAATCAGACACAAAGACAAGACAGATAAACCTAACCTAAACAAAAAACTATTAAAACTGAACTTTTTAACAAGGACAGACAGACACAAAATTACCCTAAATACCTAACTGACCTAACCTAAAATCTGTTATTACTAGCCCTTTTTTTATTTTTGAATTTTTTTTCCAATCTGAACTTCAGATGAGAAAAAAATGACAACTATTAGACAAAGAAGAATATAGCACTATATTAGCTAAATTGCTCTATATTCGTTTTTTTTTTAGAATATTTGCTATATTGCTATATATTCTTGTTTTAGAATATTACGAATATTTGAAAAAAACTAATATATTCAATATTGTGCTATATATTAGTTTTTTAGAATATTCATAATTTTTCCCATTTAAAGTTATGATTCCTCCCTGCTTCTTGCTTGTGGGCCAATGAGTCATTGGCCCACAAGCAAGAAGCAGGGAGGAATCATGTTTTTACTCGGCAATTGAAAAATTTGTGTTAAAAATTTGCATTACGAAAATTTGCAATAAAAAATCTTGAATATTCGAAATTACGAATATACAGTATATCACTATATTCTAAATATTCGCAAATAAAAAATTCGCTATTCGAATATTCGTGATCAACACTAATCCCTACCTAACACTAAATAGCTAAATCAGAGTTTGAATTCGAATTTCTTGAACAATGAAAATGCACAGCACAGAACACAACCACCAGCTCCTATCTCTCCAAAAACCAACCCCACAAAATGGATGCCGGGGAGTGCCTTGATTTATATAGTGAGAGGTAGACTACTTTCTGATTGGTTGCTAGGGATGTTGCTAAGCTGTGACAATGCCTTCTCATTGGCTATAAGCAAGACTAGGGAGGGGTTAGCAATCACCTCAAATGGAATACAAGAAAAAAATATATATATATTCATTTTACGAATATATCGCCATATTCTACTATTCGACCAAGCAGACTCAATAGTCTAACGCCCTTACACTAATAGAATTCTGCGAATGTTTAATGATCGATTTTTCGCATAACAGGAACCGTTGTAAAATAGGCTACATGGAATGGTATTTCAAGGGTCACTCAGTCAGTACACGATAGGATGTGTGGTAATATTTAAGTGCCGATTTTTCTCTTAATATACACTATATGTGAAATACTCGCTAACAGTAGTTTAGGCGGGAAAACCATTACACGAAAAGATGTTTGCGAATGTACTAGCAGCGAATTTTCGCATACAATGCAATATATTGACATAGTGTTAAAATTAAATGAGTACTGATACTGAATGGTTTTTGACATGTCATGTGAATTCTCGGCACGGTTGCTTGTCATGGAACATAACTAAGCTTTTGCGAAAAATCCTCTTTCGAATATGCACGTAGATTGGATACCACACAAGCTTTAAGCAATAAGCATAGCAATGCTTGACTTTGCTGAAATGACGAATATTTAGAATATAGCGTGATATTCGTAAATTACGAATATAGCACTATATTCGAAAAATACGGATTGGGAATGCCATTATGCTATTATATTTAAGCGCATACTTAAGGATAACATTTTTAATATCTCATACTTTAAATTTCTTACATATGGAAAACAAATTAGGATGCTTCTTCTATTTTAATCTATGCGCTTGATTCGAATTGGAAAAGGCATTTGAGTAATGCAGTAAATAGTAATCAAGAAGAAGATGTTGAAGGAACTTCGATAGTTGGAATTTACGAAAATATGGAGAATATAGTGCTATATTCGTAATCGTCGAATATAGCGCTATCTTCGACATATTCGATTACCAACCCAACCACAGTTGTCAGGTGCGATGCGAATAATGCGCTTCTTTAATTGAAATTATTCGCATGAACAACATCGACGGGAAAAATAGAAATTGGGAGAAGTTTTTATTAATCGAAATTTTCTGAAAGACAGAATATATAATATGTGCGTTCTTCAAATTGCATTTGGCCTAAGCGATTATCTTTCTATGAATTTATTTAGCTTCAGTGGAAACTAATATTCGTTTTAACAAATATATTGTCACATTCTACATATTCGCGAATTCTCAAAGTTACGATATTCGTGATAAATATTCGCTATTCGAATATTCACGCTCAACACTAATTATTACAATAATAGAGAGGGGGCCATAATAATTACAATAATAATACAGAGGGGGCCAGTATTACAATAATAATACACCGGGGTCCATAATAATAATAATAATAATACAGAGGCCATTATACATATGGGCACTACGGGGGGAGGGGAGGTCCTTTATATAGTGGCACTACAGAGGGTCATTGTAACTACATGGGGCACTGAAGCGTGTCTTTATAAATAATTGGACCACTATATGAGGCATTATAACTACTGCAGACACTATAGGGGACTTTATTACTATTGCTGGCTCTTATAGGGGTATCTTATAGAGGGGCCTTGTTACTGCTGGGGGCATTATTATTGAGCACATATTAATGGAGATGCTATTGGAGGCACTGTGGGGCTGTGTTCCTCAACTCCAGTCCTCAGGGCCCACCTACCGGTCATGATTTGAGAGTATCCCACAGAATGAATACCTGTGGTATGTCCTGATGCACTGACACTAATCATATCATCTGCTCAATACTGAGGAAATCCTGAACACCTGGTTCAGGTGACCCCTGAGGATTGGAGTTGAGGAACCCTGCTGTAGGGAACACTATTGCCATTAAGGTCAGTTTGGGAGCATATTTTTATGGGAGACTATTTGAATAAAACTAGCTCAGTATTGGAGGTAGCAGCAGGATGACAGTGTTTAGGCACCAGGAAGGGGAGGATGACAGTAAAGTGAGGAATATGAAAACATTTTCTGTGAAACTCTGCAGAGACAAGACACAAAGAAGGTGTCTGAATGAAGACATTGAGGAAAGTCTACATCGCAGGAGATGTCACTGGATGTAAGAGGTATGTGCTGCTGTATTCTCCTGTATATTTGTATATTTCGTAGCAATGTATGTAATGTCCATCCAAATATCTGTTTCACAGTAGGGTTGGGGGATATAGAATTTGGCCTACACTGCCTCAGCCTGGCCCCAGTCTTCAGGTCACACTGTGCGTGTTCTGAGTTCTGGGGCCTCACACCCATCTACTACATTATTTGTATTCAGAGAGTTATCACTGTGTTATATGTGGTGTTACATAGGACTGCAAGTGACATCAACTACGTTATCTGGAAAAGGGGCATGGCCACAGGTTGGGGGGGCGCAATACTTGGCTTGCCCCGGGTGCTGGCAACCCATGCTATGCCACTGATTACCACCACCAACACAGATATGCATAGGCTCCCCCACATCCTCCTGAACCTCCTCCTCAGGGCAGTCCAAACACTGACTGCTCTCACACAAGTCATTAACAGGACACTCTCTTGACACTCTGACGTAGACTGTGGTGGGATTTTGTTGCCTCTTAGGAAAAAAGAAGGTGCCCCACTAGGAAGGCGGTGTGAAGACAGAGAGAATGGCACTGAAAGTCTTCTCTGGGGCTGAAATGAGGAGCTGGAGGAATGCTGTGACCCCTAGCTTCATGGCACAGTATCAGACTCAGAAATGACCTTCATATTCATTTATTTATTTTACTTATATAACACTGACATATTCCGCATCTCTTTACAGACATTAGCATGAAGCTTTCTCCAAAGGGCTGTCACCAATGGGGCTCACAATCTAAGTTCCCTATCAGCATGTCTTTGGAGTATGGGAGGAAACCAGAATACCCAGAGGAAACCCACACAAACACGGGGAGAACATACAAACTCCATGCAGATGTTGTCCATGGTCGGATTCGAATCAAGGACCACAGCACTGCAAGGCACGAGTGCTAACGACTGAGCCACTGTCACCGCCAGCTCTGTGAGAAGGTCTGTTAGACGTTCTTTGCTACCTCTTGCATGACGTTCTTTGTTTTGGTTTCACTTTGTCATCTCCTTTCCTTCTCCCAGCTGTCACCTATATACACTAATTGTCTCCCTTTATATTTCCTCCCATACTGCCTCACTTTGTGGTTTATACTTCTTCCTGGATGAGTTGTTCACTGCTGGATGCTGCTTCTCCTGATTCCTCAGATAAGTCTGTTTCCTTTATTTGTGTTTCATTGCTGGCTTGATTGTAGGTGACCCTGACTCCGTCCGTATTAAGTGCAGGGAGCCGGTGGTCGTGTCCCCTCACTATTATAGGGTTTTCATGTGTCACATAGTATAAGGTACGTGGACATGCAATCGTCTACCATAAAGACCTTTGCATGGGCATAGCAGTCAGGGAGAGCTCTAGGGGTTTTATAGGGCTCACCCATATGCTCCTTTGTTTGGGATCAAGCCAGTCGGATGTTTATTTATAAGTTCCAGCTTTCTGCAACACCATCCGTGACAGCCACTGAATCTTTTTAAGGGAACCTGTCATCAATTTTATGCTGACCTCACTTAGGGCCACATAAAAATCTATCAAGCTTATTGTTGGGAGAGTGAAGGGAAAATTAAATTCACAAAAGCGTAAGGAAGGAAATTTTATGTCCGCTATTGTACAAAAATTATCTGCCTGAATAGACGTATGGGAGAAAATAATAAATACTTTATTGATTCATATATTAAAACGGGAAACTGAATATCACATCTGTGACTATCAGGCTTCCAGACTCAGATGAAGTGGTGTAGGAGTGGGATTAAATCCACACCACAACCTATAAGTCCGGACTAAATCCCTATCCAGCTAGCACGTAGTTGCTAATATACGCTGGCAAGGGATCAAGACACGGTTCATATAATTAAACCAGACTCAGGTGCATCATATTTGGCCATGCCTGGCTGGGCAATGTGAGGTAGATAGCGAGTGAGTTTATCCCTATGAGGGTAAAGCATCCACCAGATGCCAAGTTGTGGACGCTCACTCAGCTATCTCCGTCAGCCTGCCTTGACCCTCAGGTATAGGCCAGAACCACAGACCATGTGTAAACCACCAAGTCAGCTGTTGCGCTGCTTTGTGTATAATGACACCCTGCCTGGAGAGCCGTGTCAGAGGACAAGATCACCGGCTCGCTATGGCATATGAGCCACAATTCATCAGGAGCGAGAATCTCTATTTAACTTTTTGCCTGTAAAGCAGAAGAGCCTCACACTTGTGCGTGTCGAGTCATTCGGCGCTGTGATGGCCGTTAGGGAAAGGCTAAGAATTGTGTGTGCTGTGTACAATAGAGAAAAGAAGGGCAGCTGAGAGACAGGGAAAAAGAAGACAGAACCCGTGGCTGACTGTGGCTGACTGTGCCTGCTATCAGAAGTGCAGGTGCACCTTAAAAGCAGCCTCCTGCAAGCATATACTTTCAGTCCCTCCACTGCCTCCCCCCCTCCCCCCACACACAATTTCACAAAAATCCTTTTTTATGGGGTTCAATTTGATTAAGTATATATATATTAGGGCTGCAGTAAATGATTATTTTAGAAATCGAGTATTCTATAGATTTTTTTTTTACGATTAATGGAGTAATCTAATAAGAAAAAATGAATTAATAGACTGTTTTCCTTTATAAAAACTCATCAGACCCCCTACCATCAGTCCTGAACACCCTTTGTTCCCCCCTGTGCGATCAGCCCAAGTGCATCGGTTCCCCCCTGTACAATCAGCTCCACTATCCCCCAGTGCCATCAGCCCCCCTTTGCCATCATCTCTACTCCCCCAGTGCCTTCAGCTCTCCCCACCCAGTGCCATCAGCTATCCCCCCTTGTGCCATGAACTCTCCCCCCTTGTGCCATCATTTCTCCCCCCATGTGCCATCAGCTCTCCCCCCTTGTACCAGCAGCTCTTCTCTTCTTGTGCAAGAAGCTCCCCCCTTGTGCCAGTAGCTCTCCCCCTTGTGCCAGTAGCTCTCCCCCTTGTGCCAGCAGCTCTCTTCTCTTGTGCCAGCAGCTCTCCCCTCTTGTGCCAGCAGCTCTCCCCTCTTGTGCCAGCAGCTCCCCCCCCCCCAACGTTTGATGGAGCGTGCAATTGGCATGCTGACTGCAGGAATGTCTACCAGAGCTGTTGCCCGTGTATCGAATGTTCATTTCTCTACCATAGGCCTTCTCCAAAGGCATTTCAGAGAATTTGGCAATACATCCAACCAGCCTCACAACCGCAGACCACATGTAACCACACCAGCCCAGGACCATCCAGCATGTTCCCCTTCATGATAGTCTGAGCCAGCCACCCGGACAGCTGCAGCAACAATCGGTTTGCATAACCAAAGAATTTCTGCACAAACTGTCACTGTCAGAAACCGTCTTAGGGAAGCTCATCTGTATGCTCGTCGTCCTCATCGGGGTCTGGACCTGACTGCAGTTTGTCGTCGTAACCGACGTGAGTTGGAAAATGCTCACATTCTATGGTGTCTGGCACATTGGAGAGGTGTTCTGTTCACGGGTGAGTACCGGTTTTCACTGTTCAGGGCAGATGGCAGGCAGCGTGGGTGGCGTTGTGTGGGTGAGTGGTTTGCTGATATCAACATTGTGGATCGAGTGGCCCATGGTGGCGGTGGGGTTATGGTATGAGCAGGCGTATGTTATGCACAACGAACACAACGTGCATTTTATTGATGGCATTTTGAATACACAGAGATACCATGACGAGATCCTGAGGCCCATTGTTGTGCCATTCAACTACGACCATCATCTCATGTTGCTGTATGATAATGCACGGTCCCATATTGCAAGGAAAAAAAAATCCAAAAGCTAACGAAAATAAGAAAAAATTCACTGTTTTCAAAATTTCAATCTCTCTGCTTTTAAAACAGAAAGTGATACCTCATAAAATATTTATTACTTAACATTCCCCATATGTCTACTTTATGTTGGCATCATTTTTAAATGTAATTTAATTTTTTTAGGACATTAGAAGGCTTAGAATTTTAGAAGCAATTCTTAAAATTTTTAAGAAAATTTCCAAAATCCACTTTTTAAGGACCAGTTGAGGTCTGAAGTCACTTTGTGGGGCTTACATAGCGGAAACCCCCCATAAATGACCCCATTGTAGAAACTACACCCCTCAAGTTACTCAAAACTGATTTTACAAACTTTGTTAACCCTTTAGGTGTTCCACAAGAATTAAATGAAAATGGAGATAAAATTTCACTTTTTTGTCAGATTTTCCATTTTAATCCATTTTTTTCTTTAACACATTGAGGGTTAACAGCCAAAGAAAACGTAATATTTATTGCCCTGATTATGTGGTTTACATAAACTTCCCACGTGTGGTCGTAAACTGATGTAAGGGCACACGGCAGGGCGCAGAAGAAAAGGAGCGCCAGATGGTTTTTGGAAGGCAGATTTTGCTGAACTGGTTTTTAGATGCCATGTCGAATTTGAAGCCCCCCTGATGCACCCCAACAGTAGAAACTTACAAAATGTGACCCCATTTTTGAAACTCGGGGATAAGGTGCCAGTTTTATTGGTACTATTTTGGGGTACATATGATTTTTAATTGCTGTATATTATGTTTTTTGTGAGGCTAGGTTTTGACACTGTTTTTATATTTTTTTTTTTACAACATTCATCTGACAGGGTAGATCGTGTGCTATTTTTATAGGTTGTTACGGGCGCAATGATATAAAATATGTCTACTTTGTTTGTTTCAGTTTTACATAATAAAGCATTTTTGAAAAAAAATTATGTTTTTGTGTCTCCATTTTCTGAACGCCATTTTTTTTATTTTTATGCCGATCGTCTCGTGCAGGGGCTCTTTTTTGAAGGAAGAGTTGACGTTTTTACTGGTACCATTTTGGGTACATATGATTTTTTTGATCATTCATTATTACACTTTATGGGCAAGGTGACAAAAAAAATTGGTTGTTTTAGCACAGTTTTTATTTATTTATTTTCACAGCGTTCACCTGAGGGGTTAGGTCATGTGACATTTATTATAGAGCAGATCGTTACGGACGTGGCAATACCTAATATGTATACTTTTTCTTATTTATTTACGTTTTACACAATAATAGCACTTTTGAAACAAAAAAAATTATGTTTTAGTGTCTCCATAGTCTGAGAGCCATAGCTTTTTTATTTTTTGACTGATTGTATTAGTTAGGGTCTCATTTTTTGAGGGATGAAGTGACAGTTTGATTGGTACTATTTTGGGGGGCATACGCCTTTTTGATAGCTTGGAGTTGCACTTTATGTGATGTTAGGTGACAAAAAAATGGCTTTTTTGGCACTTTTTTTTTTTTTTTTTTTTACAGTGTTCACCTGAGGGGTTAGGTAATGTGATATTTTTATAGAGCAGGTTGTTACGGATGCAGAAATACCTAATATGTCTACTTTTTATTTATTTATTTAATTTTAACACAATAATAGCAGTTTTGAAGGAAAAAAATTATGCTTTAAAGGGATTCTGTCATCAGAAATTAGCCCAATAAGCTAAACATATGGCGATGTCCCTTGTAAAACACTGAATCCTAAAGTGAGTTTATCAAATGCCCCTGTGGCTCTATATTCATAAAAAAGCAGTTTATATCACCTGTCAATCACTTAAAAATGTGTCCAAGGGGACGTCTCATGGTGAAAGGTGCCCGGCTGTTTAGGTGCCCAGACACATTTTTAAGTGATTGACAGGTGATATAAACCGCTTTTTTATGAATATAGAGCCACAGGGGCATTTGATAAACTCACTTTAGGATTCAGTGTTTTACAAGGGACATCGCCATATGTTTAGCTTATAGGGCTCATTTCTGATGACAGAATCCCTTTAAAGTCTCCATGTTCTGAGAGCTATAGTTTTTTTTAGAGATTTTCTTAAGTATGGGCTTATTTTTGCGGGATGAGATGACAAAAATGTTTTTTTTTTACACAATTTTTATTGATTTTCTTATGGTGTTTGTCGGACAATTTTTTTACTATTTTTAACATTTTTTTTTAATTACTTAATTTCGGATTTTTTTTTTTACATGTGAAACTTTATTTTATTTTTTTTATACTTTGCATCCTCCATAAGGTCATACAAGACCTCTGGGAAGCATTTAACTAAACACGCCCTTAGAGGGGCTGTACAGCGCTGTACAGCCTCATTGCATGGCTGATCAAGGTCTGTGTATACAGCGATCTAGAAGTTGTGATGAGCGGCATATGCAAAATTCTTTTTCGAGATATTCTGCAAATTTAATGCTCAATATTTGCCATAAATTAGCAAATTCTAGAATTTGTGATCTCCAGTTATTTTCTTTATTGCAAAAAATCAGCAACGTTATTTGCGCGTATTGCGCGCGCAATAAAGGAGTGGCTAATTTTTGCTACATTTGTCAAGCTGCTAGAACAGGGGTGGCCAACCTGTGGCTCTTGAGTAGCATGTGGCTCTTTGCTTCTTCAAGTGCGGCTCTAGCTGTGGAGCCGGGAAGCAGTCAGGTTGGCTCACTTTCTACCCCATGCTCAGATCTCTTTTCCTGACCAGACACTGTTGCTACTTTGCAGCTCCAGCTCACTCTCCACTACGTCCTGATGCACACAGTGTCAGAACATAGTACGTGGAGACACGCACTATGACCTGACATTGTGCTAATCAAGTCACAGTGGAGAGCGTGTCAGACCTGCAGAGTAGCAGGTGCCCGAGCAGGAGCCCAATGCCTGATCAGGAGAGGGATGAGATTTTTTTTTACAATTATAGAACTGAGCATGGGGGTCTGATTTAAGCATGGGAGGTTCTGATCTAAGCATGGGGGGTCCTGATCTGAGCAATTGGGGTCTTATCTGAGCATAGGGGTCATATCTGAGCATGGGGGTAAGATCTGAGCATGGGGGGGAAGATCTGAGCATGGAGGGCAGATCTGAGCATGGGGGGGCAGATCTGAGAAGGGGGAAGATTTAAGCATGGTAGGGAGATTTGAGCATTGGGGCGGGAGAAAATCTGAGCACTGAGGTTCTGATTTGTGTTGTCCGATCCGAGCATTGGGGGTCTTATTTTGGGGGTCAGATTTGGAGGTCTGATTAGGTTTGGGGATCTTATTTTAGGTCAGATGAGGATTGGAGATCTGATTTAGGAGTCTGATCTGAGGTCTGATGAAAAATATATGTTTTATTTTTTTCTCTGCTAATGAAAAATAAGATTTTTTTTTTTAATCAGACCTCAGATCAGATTAAAAATATTTTTTTTTCTTATTTTTCTTTGTTAAAACCTGGGTGAATCTTGTAGGGCGAGAAATACGGTGACTCTTGTGTAAATGTATAGCTTGTGGCTCCTGGTAGTCATACGTTTTTTTTTTGGGCTCTTTGTGTCTGTAAGGTTGACCACCCCTGTGCTAGAAGTTTCCTGAGACTGGAGAAAATGGTTGGCAAAAACTTTTGTGAGTGTGAGGAAGAACTCCTGCTCACTGTAAGTAATTTTACATTAACCGCCAATAAATATAAGGTGTTAAATGGCTTCTGTGCTCCTCTGCTGGTCCTTTTGGTCGGTTGGTTCCAGCAGAGGAGCACACATCACTGTGAGTACACCCAACACCACACTTAGCCCCCAGATCACCCCCCATCACCCCAATTAACCCCTTGATTGCCCCTTGATCTCCCCTGTCAATCACCTAGTGAAAGGGAAAAAGTGATCAGTGTAAACTGTCACTTTTTTTTCCCACTGGTATTGACTGTAAGGTTTTAGAATAGTTTAGGCCCCTTGGTTAGGTAGTTAGCGATCGTTTAGCGCCCAGCCCACCGCACCGCAGTCACTGATTCGCTGATTAGCGTATCGCTAATCAGCATTTGTACTTTTATGGTATCTGTAAGTGATCAAAACTGATCACAGTCAGATCTATAATAGTATTAGTGTCACCTTAGTTCGCCCTCCACCCAAAACGCAGTGTTTGCGCGATCAGGCCTGATCGGTCGCCCACACGTGCGTTCACCCACGCCCGCCCCGCCGCAGAGACAAAAAATTATTTTTTTGATCACTGCACAATCACTTTACAAGCTCTGCGGCAAAAAAAAAATCTGTTTTGATATTTTTTATCAATCGCAGCGGCCTCCGGTACTTCGCTAGCCTCCCATTTGTAAGACAGGCTTGCTTTTTTTCTTGGGTAGTCTCAGGGAATACCCCCTAAATTTAGTAGTCCAAATGTCAAACAGGGGGTATTATTCTGAAGAGGCCTACAGGCTTCTGACCCAGTCGGATGAGGAATGGGAACCCTCATCTGACGAATCCAGCGGGTCAGAAATATGAACCTGTAGAAAGCAGTGGCAGTCTGACCCAAAGTTCGGACGAGGAGGTTGAGGTCCCTGATAGCACCAGGCGTACCTGGCCCCTTGTTGCTAGACCACAGGTTGCGCAGGATCCGCTTCAAGGGCAGCAGAGTGGGGCTGGCGCTGTCGGATTACGTGGTGAGGCATACACCAGCAGCGCAGCCCACCCTGGACCTAGTACCAGCACTGCAGTACAACATGGTGAAGTGGCGAGCACCAGAAGGGCAGTTGAAGCTGGTACGGTGGCACGTGCAATAGTTACCCCGTCGCAGCCACCGCACAGACAGGCCCGTAGAGCCCCTAGAGTCCCTGAGGTGCTGGCAAACCCTGATTGGCAGTCCCCAACTTCAGCCGCACCTGTAGTTCCCCCTTTTACCGCCCAGTCTGGAGTTCGGGTTGAGACAGCTCAGATCGGTTCAGCACTGGGATTTTTTGAGCTGTTCTTGACTGCAGAGCTCTTGGACATAGTCGTGGCAGAAACAAATCGGTAGGCCACTCAATTTATAGCCGCCAACCCGGGAAGCTATTATGCCCAGCCTTTCCGGTGGAAACCAGTCCAAGTTTCCGAATTAAAAAAATTTCTGGGCCTTCTTCTCAACATGGGTCTAACCAAAAAGCATGAATTGCGGTCATATTGGTCCACGAACCCAATTCATCACATGCCCATGTTCTCTGCTGCTATGTCCAGGGCACGATTTGAGGCCATCCTGCGTTTCCTGCACTTTAGCGACAACACCACCTCCCGTCCCAGAGGTCACCCAGCTTTTGACCGGCTCCACAAAATTCGGCCCCTCACAGACCACTTCAACAACAAATTTGCAGATTTGTATACCCCTGAGCAAAACATCTGCGTAGACGAGTCCCTTATACATTTTACCGGGCGCCTTGGCTTCAAGCAATACATCCCAAGCAAGCACGCCAGGTATGGGGTCAAATTGTATAAGCTCTGTGAAAGGGCCACAGGCTATACCCACAAATTTCGGATCTATGAGGGTAAAGATCAGACCCTGGAGCCGGTCAGTTGCCCTGACTACCTGGGGAGCAGTGGGAAGACAGTCTGGGACTTGGTGTCACCCTTATTTGGCAAGGGGTACCATCTTTATGTGGACAATTTTTACACAAATGTGCCCCTCTTCAGGCATTTGTTCCTAGAACAGATTGGCTGCTGTGGCACCGCGCGACCTAGTCACCGGGGCTTCCCCCAACGGCTCGTTACCACCCGTCTTGCAAGGGGGGAGAGGGCTGCCTTGTGTAACGAAGAACTGCTCGCGGTGAAATGGAGAGACAAGCGTGACGTTTACATGCTCTCCTCCATTCACGCAGACACGACAATACAAATAGAACGGGCAACCAGTGTCATTGAAAAACCCCTCTCAGTCCACGACTATAATGCGCTCATGGGAGGGGTGGACTTCAATGACCAGATGTTGGCTCCTTATTTAGTTTCCTGACGCACAAGACGCTGGTATAAGAAGGTGTCTGTATATTTGATTCAATTGGCTGCATATAATAGTTTTGTTCTCTACAGTAAGGCTGGGAGAACAGGATCCTTCCCCATTGTAGTGAGCCGTCTACACGAGCGACATTTCCTCTATGTCGTTGCTGGTACCTCAACCCAACCGTCACCCCGAAAAAGATGTTCTGTCTGTAGCAGGAGTGGAATAAGGCGTGACACCCGCTATTTCTGTCCTGACTGCCCTGACCACCCTGCCCTATGCTTAGGGGAGTGTTTCCGGAAGTACCACACACAGGTACACTTAGCATAGGGATTGCATCTCACAAGACAGGCACACAGGGCTATTAGGGCCCTTTCACTCACAGCTGCTGCAAACCTCTCCTTTCACCTGGGACAAAGTGCATAATGTACTTCGCCACATCTTTGGCCGATTTGCGCTTTGCACATTGTCCCATGGGGAAGGAGAGGTTTGTCCTATAAAGGTAAAAAAAAATTAAAAAAAATCACCGGTGAGCAAAAAAGTTAACGTTCTGTTCAAAAAGTTAAATAAAGTTTATATGTTCCGTTCAAATGTTATTATAAAGTTAATAAATTTATTGCGTTGCGGCCTGGTTTTTTCTTTTTTGTTTTATACCTTCCAGGTGGACCAACCGATCGACTAGCTGCAGCACTGATGTGCATTCTGACAGAAGCATTGCGCTGCTGTCAGATTACACAAAAGTCGGTGTATGCGGCGCTGCAAGAAGAGATTTCTCCTCTGCAGTAAAAGATACGTTTGCCGAGGCAGATTTTTTTATCCACATTGATCGATGCGAATGAAGAAATCTGTGCCGTTCATTTTTTCTTTCAGCCCAGAGGCTGAACGGAAAAAAAAAAAAATCTCATTACCCGTATGCTCAATATAAGGAGAATAGCAGAAACTCCTAATGCTGGCCATACATGTAATGATTGCGGAGACCCTCAAATGCCAGGGCAGTACAAACACCCCACAAATGACCCCATTTTGGAAAGAATACACCCCAAGGTATTCGCTGAGGGGCATATTGAGTCCATGAAAGATTGAAATTTTTGTCCCAAGTTAGCGGAAAGGGAGACTTTGTGAGAAAAAAAAAAAAATCTATTTTTGCTAACTTGTGGCAAAAAAATAATAATTCTATGAACACGCCATGCCCCTCATTGAATACCTTGGGGTGTCTTCTTTCCAAAATGGTGTCACATTTTAGGGGCCCTAAAGCGTGAGAAGAATTCTGGAATCCAAATGTCTAAAAATGCCCTCCTAAAAGGAATTTGGGCCCCTTTTGCGCATCTCGGCTGCAAAAAAAGTGTCACACATGTGGAATCGCCGTACTCAGGAGAAGTTGGGGAATGTGATTTGGGGTGTCATTTTACATATAACCATGCTGGGTGAGATAAATATCTTGGTCAATGCCAACTTTGTATAAAAAAATGGGAAAAGTTGTCTTTTGCCGAGATATTTCTCTCACCCAGCATGGGTATATGTAAAAAGACACCCCAAAACACATTGCCCTACTTCTCCTGAGTACGGAGATACCACATGTGTGACACTTTTTTGCAGCCTAGGTGGGCAAATGGGCCCACATTCCAAAGAGCACCTTTCGGATTTCACAGAGCATTTTTTACACATTTTTATTTCAAACTACTTCCCACACATTAGGGCCCCTAAAATGCCAGGACAGTATAACTACCCCACAAGTGACCCCATTTTGGAAAGAAGACACCCCAAGGTATTCCGAGAGGGGCATGTTGAGTTCCTAGAATTTTTTATTTTTTGTCACAAGTTAGCGGAAAATTATGATATTTATTTATTTATTTTCTTCTTACAAAGTCTCATATTCCACTAACTTGTGACAAAAAATAAAAACTTCCATGAACTCACTATGCCCATCACGAAATACCTTGGGGTGTCTTCTTTCCAAAATGGGGTCACTTGTGGGGTAGTTATACTGCCCTGGCATTTTAGGGGCCCTAATGTGTGGGAAGTTGTTTGAAATCAAAATGTGTAAAAAATGCCCTCTGAAATCCGAAAGGTGCTCTTTGGAATGTGGGCCCCTTTGCCCACCTAGGCTGCAAAAAAGTGTCACACATCTGGTATCGCCGTACTCAGGAGAAGTTGGGCAATGTGTTTTGGGGTGTCATTTTAAATATACCCATGCTGGGTGAGAGAAATATCTCTCTAAAATACAACTTTTCCCATTTTTTTATACAAAGTTGGCATTTGACCGAGATATTTCTCTCACCCAGCAGGGGTATATGTTAAATGACACCCCAAAACACATTGCCCAACTTCTCCTGAGTACGGCGATACCAGATGTGTAACACTTTTTTGCAGCCTAGGTGGGCAAAGGGGCCCACATTCCAAAGAGCACCTTTCGGATTTCACAGGGCATTTTTTACACATTTTGATTTCAAACTACTTCCCACACATTAGGGCCCCTAAAATGCCAGGGCAGTATAACTACCCCACAAGTGACCCCATTTTGAAAAGAAGACACCCCAAGGTATTTCGTGATGGGCATAGTGAGTTCATGGAAGTTTTTATTTTTTGTCACAAGTTAGTGGAATATGAGACTTTGTAAGAAAAAAAAAAAAAAAACATAATTTTCCGCTAACTTGTGACAAAAAATAAAAAGATCTATGAACTCACTATGCCCATCAGCGAATACCTTAGGGTGTCTACTTTCCGAAATGGGGTCATTTGTGGGGTTTTTCTACTGTCTGGGCATTGTAGAACCTCAGGAAACATGACAGGTGCTCAGAAAGTCAGAGCTGCTTCAAAAAGCGGAAATTCACATTTTTGTACCATAGTTTGTAAACGCTATAACTTTTACCAAAACCATTTTTTTTTTTACCCAAACATTTTTTTTTTTATCAAAGACATGTAGAAAAATAAATTTTCAGAAAAATTTATATATAGATGTCGTTTTTTTAACCGCCTCACGTCCGCCCATAGGATATAAACGTCCTATGGGTGGACGTCTATTTCTGACAGCACGTTTTAAAACGTCCTGTCAGAAATAGCAGCTGCACGCTAATCGTCAGTGACAGCAGGGCAACCCTAAGACAAGGCAGGGACAGTTCCCAGGTGTCCCTGCCTTCACGATCGCTGCAGACACAGCGCTCACCGAGCGCTGTGTCTGCAGAGAAGGAAGCGCTGTGCGCTTCCTGTTCCGGCCCGGCGGTCATGTGACCGCCGTGACCGGAGAGTGCAGGGGCTGTGTGAGGTCTCTCAGAGACCTCGATCAGCCCTGCTGTGAGGCTGTACAGCGCAGGATTGCTGCTGTACAGCCTCTATAGGGGTGCATTTGTCCTGTAACTGGGGCTACTATGTCAGCCCCAGTTACAGGAGAAATCAACTGTGAAAAAAAAAAGAAAAAGTGAAGCAAATGTCCCCCAGAGGTCTTGTATGACCTTATGGGGGACGAAAAGTGTAAAAAAAAATAAAAAAAATAAAGGGTTGAAAAAATAAAATAAAATAAAGTTTCACATGTAAAAAAAAAAAAAGTTCCCAAGTTAGGAATAAAAAAAAAAAAATTAAAATAGAAAAAATAAAGTAAAATAGACATATTTAGTATTGCCGCGTCCGTAAAAACCAGCTCTATAAAAATATCACATGACCTAACCCCTCGGGTGAACACCGTAAAAAAAAAAAAAAAAACGGTGTCAAAACAAGCAATTTTTGTCACCTTGCATCACAAAAGGTGCAACACCAAGTGATCAAAAACGCGTATGTCCCACAAAATGGTACCAATAAAACCGTCACCTCATCCCGCAAAAAATGAGCGCCTACATAAGAAAATCTCTCAAAAAAAAAAAAAAATATAGCTCTTAGAACATGGAGACACTAAAACATAATTTTTTTGGTTTCAAAAATGCTATTATTGTGTTAAAGTGAAACAAATAAAAAAAAGTATACATATTAGGTATTGCCGCGTCCGTAAAAACCAGCTCTATAAAAATATCACATGACCTAACCCCTCGGGTGAACACCGTAAAAAAAAAAAAAAAAAAACTGTGTCAAAACAAGCAATTTTTGTCACGTTGCATCACAAAAGGTGCAACACCAAGTGATCAAAAACGCGTATGTCCCACAAAATGGTACCAATAAAACCGTCACCTCATCCCGCAAAAAATGAGCCCCTACATAAGAAAATCTCTCAAAAAATAAAAAAAACTATAGCTCTCAGAACATGGACACATTAAAACATAATTTTTTGGTTTCAAAAATGCTATTATTGTGTAAAACTTTAATAAATGAGAAAAAGTATACATATTAGGTATCGCCACGTCCGTAACAATCTATAAAAATGTCACTTGACTGAACCCCTAAGGTGAACGCTGTAAAAATAAATAAATAGAAACTGTGCTAAAACAACCAATTTTTTGGTCACCTTGCCCCATAAAGTGTTATATTGAATGATCAAAAAATCATATGTACCCAAAAATAGTACTAATAAAACTGGCACCTTATCCCCTAGTTTCCAAAATGGGGTCACTTCTTGGGAGTTTCTACTGTAAGGGTGCATCAGGGGGCTTCAAATGGGACATGGCATCTAAAAACCATGTGGAGTTCCTTTCCTTCTGCGCCCTGCCGTGTGCCCATACAGCAGTTTACGACCACATGTGGGGTGTTTCTGTAAACCGCAGAATCTGGGTAATAAATATTGAGTTTTGTTTGGCTGTTAACCATCGATGTGTTAGAGAAAAAAATTGATTAAAATGGAAAATCTGCCAAAAAAGTGAAATTTAAAAATTTGATCTCCATTTTCCTTTAATTCTTGTGGAACGCCTAAAGGGTTAACAAAGTTTGTAAAATCGGTTTTGAATACCTTGAGGGGTGTAGTTTCTACAATGGGGTCATTTATGGGGGTATCCACTATGTAGGCCCCACAAAGTGACTTCAGACCTGAACTGGTCCTTATAAAGTGGGTTTTGGCAATTTTCTTAAAAATTTGAAGAATTGCTTCTAAACTTCTAAGCCTTCTAACGTCCTAAAAAAATAAAATGACATTTCCAAAATGATGCCAACATAAAGTAGACATATGGGGAATGTTAAATAATAAATATTTTATGAGGTATCACTTTCTGTTTTAAAAGCAGAGAAATTGAAATTTAGAAAATTGCGATTTTTTTTTAATTTTTGGGTAAATTTGGGATTTTTTCATAAATAAAGGTGAAATATTTTGACTCAAATTTATGACTATCATGAAGTACAATGTGTCACGAGAAAACAATCTCTGAATGACTTGGATAAATAAAGGCGTTCCAAAGTTATTACCACATAAAGTGAGATATGTCCGTTTTGCAAAATTTGGCCTGGTCAGGAAGGGGGCAAAGGGCCCAGATGGGAAGTGGTTAAAAAAAATTACAACTGAAAGTGAAAAATCATTTTTTTTGCAAAAATTTCAGTAGATTTCGATTAATAACAAAAAAAGTAAAAATGTCAGCAGCAATGAAATACCACCAAAGGAAAGCTCTATTAGTGAGAAGAAAAGGAGGTAAAATTTATTTGGGTGGTAATTTGCATGACCGAGCAATAAACGGTGAAAGTAGTGTAGTGCAGAAGTGTAAAAAGTGGTCTGGTCATTAAGGGTGTTTAAGCTAGGGGGGCTGAAGTGGTTAAAGCACTGTTTTTGATTACATTTCGCATGCATGGAAGAACAATAGCTTTATATGCAGATAGAGTGCTCCAATATATTCGCGATTGCGCAAATCGGCACTAATGATGCGCATATTTTTTCGCAATACATGAAACTTTACATTTTCGCAAGTCTGAGTAGATATTAGACACTAATCCCTATCATAGCACTGTAATTCCTGCTGGGGAGTTTCCTATATAGTAAGGGGTAGGCAACTTACCTATTGGTTGCTAGGGATGTTGCTAAGCTCTGACAAAGATATTGCAGCCTTGCCATTGGCCCACAAGCAAGAAACAGAAGTACTGATTAAAAATAAACTAGAATATTCGCGATTACGAACTGTCATGCCTTGCTCAGGCTATGTGCGGAGGTCTGCCCGGTAAGCAGCACGTGTGTAGCCTTTTGTTTTTGTTTTGGATTTGAGCTATATCCGCCTCTCTTCAGGTGCACTTGGTGGGGTTGTTGGTTTGAGTTTAAATTACGCCCACTCCCAGTGTCCTGTGCGGGTTATAGATTTTGTCTGGCTCAGAGGAAGGAAGAAAGGAAGGATTTGCTGTTCCTGCTCAGAAAGATAAGTTGGTTTTGTTTATCTTGTGGTTGTCTGTCTAGGCTGTTAGAGAGACGCCTGCCCCCTCCAGGTCTGAGGGAGCAGGCTGCCTCTTTCCCCCTTTCACCATCTTATGGACTTTAGGGAATCTTCAGCCTAGGCACGAGGACACGTTCATTCCCACCATCAGGGTCTGAACGTGGGCATAGAAGTCTAGGGAGAGCTGGTAGGGATTTGTCAGGAGGTGACCTTGATCCCCAGCTTCTTGCCTAGAAACTTGTTTGTTCACATTCTGTGTATCTTGTATCCTGTCCGTTGTGACATTATAACCCGCCAATTTTTTAAAGCCTTGGGATTAATTTATGATGATCCAGATCGGGTCTCGATGGCGGAATCTAAATTACGTAATTTATTACAAGGTGAACATACTGCAGAGGCTTACTGCGTTGAGTTTAGGAGATGGGCTACCGAGTCAGAGTGGAATGACCCCGCGTTACGTAGTCAGTTTTGTCAGGGGTTATCTGAGAGATTGAAAGATGCCCTTGCTTTTCATGAGTACCCGGATACATTGGAGAATGCTATGTCTTTGGCAGTACGGTTAGATAGACGTATTAGAGAGAGGTGTAAGGTTCCATCCGCACAAGGGATCCCTTCTGTGAGTGGTTTTGTCTCACCTGATCCCCAGGGTGATATGACATGTAACTCTGGGGTAGGGGAGGAACCCATGCAGCTGGGTCAGGTATCTTTCCGTTCTGGTAGTAGGAACTTTAGGAGGTTGCATAAACTATGTTATTACTGTGGAAAAAGTGGTCATTTTATTTTTGCTTGTCCTTTTGTTAAACCGCATGTTGATGAGAAAGAATCACAAAGAGGTTTACTTAAAGAAAAAAAAAACATTCCAGACTCTTGGTAGTGTGAATAGGGTGGTGGAGCAAGCAGGTATGCAAGCTCCCTGTAATACTCGTTTTCTCCTTCCAGCTATGGTGGCGATAGACTCAAGAATTTTTTTTGTTGAAGTATTCATTGACTGTGGTGCTGGGGTAAACCTTATTGATTTTCTTTTTCATCAAAATCTGGGTCTAAGTACTTGCACTTTAGAAAGAGAGATTCCGGTATTCGCAATTGATTCTTCCCCTCTTTCTCAAAGGAGTCTCACTCATATTGCTCATGGTATTCTGTTAAGGGTGGGTGATTCACATGTTGAGATCATGTGTTGTTTTGTCATGAAGTAGTGGATGGTTTGTGTGCTGGCACACAGTAGGGTACTTCTTTGGCGCACATAAAACAACCTCAAATCGGGAACTTTTGGTGTAATAGCTGTTTATTGTGCAATAGACAACGCGTTTCGGAGTTTATAACTCCTTTCTCAAGTCTAAAAAGATACAACGAAAGTGCTGAAGCCAAATATCTCCCCACATAATCAGAGGGGTATGTACGAGCATTATACAATAAAAGGTTAGAGGGGTATGTATGAGCATTATACAATAAAAGGTTAGAGGGGTATGTACGTACATTATCTCTGGTGCGTGTTGCTGTCTAGGGCGCCGCTCACCACGTGTGTGAGCGCGCGCTGTTTAAAGATGGGGTGGCAGGGGGGCGTGGTTGGTGACGTCAGGCGGGAATGCTTTCTCTGAAGCGCCGACCAGCTGGTGTGCTGGAGGCGTGGTTGGTGAGGTCAGAGGAGGATCCCCGCTCGGCAAGCGCTGGACAGGAGATGCGCTGATGTTCTTGAACAGGGATACTGAAACAGCGCGGGGGGGGTCCAAAGCGGGCTGGCAATGTGTAATAATGTATGATGTTCGGGCTGGTGTGTTGAAACATGATATGGTGTGTGTGGTGGCAAAGCGAGGTGGACGGAATAGGAGGAGAGACAATTGGTACTGTAGGGGCGGGGGGGAAATGAGGCGAGACTTGACAGGGGAAAAGGTGGGAGATGGATGGTGCTGAAGTGGGGGTGGTGGGAGTGGGGGTATTTTAGGGGGGATGCATGGGGCTCGGGAGGAGGTGGGGGGGGGCAGAGGGATGGGGGCGGTTGGCGTGTGGGAGTGGGAGGGTGGGCGTGTTGGGGGTAGGGCGTCTTAGTCTAGGGGGGGTGGCCAGAGGCCTTGGACTGGACGGGTGTGCGTGCATCTGGATGAAGAGAATGAGGATAAGGGGTGGAGTATATGGTGGAAATGGTAGACTGCGATCTGGGGTTTAGAAACAGTTGGTTTCTAGAGATTCATTTAAACCGTATGGTTCTATAGTTTGAAGTTTGAATATCCAGTACATTTCTTTTCTCCTAAATGTCTGGTAGCGATTTCCATGGGTGACTGGGATTTCTTCGATGGGTAATAGGGAGAGATCCCCTGGATCTTTGTTGTGTGCCTGGACAAAATGTTGGGACACCCCATGTTTAAGAAAGCCGTTCGTGATGTTCCAGCGGTGTTTGTTCATCCTCTCTCTCAAAGTGAGGGTGGTCCGGCCGATGTATTGTAGTCCACAGGTGCACTCCAATAGATAAATGACGTATGTTCATGAACAATTTAGGAAGTGTTTTATTTCGAAATTCTCTCCTGTCACGTTACTGGAGAATTTGGTAATCCGACTTGCGATGTTTAGGCAGCACTTACATCTACGGTGTCCGCATTTGTAACTGCCCAGCACTTTGGGAAACAGGCTCAGATTTGGAGAAGGATGTTTCTTCTGAGCGCGCAAGCGACTGGGGGCAATGAGATTTTTAATTGTTTGTGCTCTTCTAAAGGTTATGTGTGGCTCCGGTTGTATATGTTTTGTTAGGAAAGGATCCGCTTGTAGTATCTGCCAGTGTTTCTTGAGTATATCTCTAAGGCCTCATGCACACGACCGTTGTGTGCATCCGTGGCCGTTGTGCCGTTTGCGTTTTTTTTCGCGGACCCATTGACTTTCAATGGGTCCGTGGAAAAATCGGAAAATGCACCGTTTTGCAGCCGAGACCGTGATCCGTGTATCCTGTCCATCAAAAAAATATGACCTGTCCTATTTTTTTGACGGACAACGGTTCACGGACCCATTCAAGTCAATGGGTCTGTGAAAGAACACGGATGCACACAAGATTGGCATCTGTGTCCGTGATCCGTGGCCGTAGGTTACTTTTTATACAGACGGATCCGAAGATCCGTCTGCATAAAAGCTTTTTCATAGCGGAGTTTTCACTTCGTGAAAACTCAGAACCGACAGTATATTCTAACACAGAGGTGTTCCCATGGTGATGGGGACGCTTCAGGTTAGAATATACTGTGTCCGGCCGGGAGCTCCTCCTACTGGTAAGTGACAGGTCTGTGCGGCGCATTGCTTAATGACCTGTCACTTACCAGTAGGAGGAGCTCCCGGCCGGACACAGAGATCGCAGCTCGCAGGTAAGTATAATGGTTCTACAAATTGCTAAGTAACCATGGCAACCGGGACAGCAGTAGCGTCCTGGTTGCCATGGTTACCGATCGGAGCCCCAGCGATTAAGCTGGGACTCCGATCGGTACTCTCCGCTGCCACCAATGATAGGGGGGGAGATTTTAATTAGGAGGGGGAGGGAGGGGAGAGGGCCCACTGGCCACCAACGAGTTAACTACAGGGGAGGGAGGGGGGGCCCACTGGCCTCCAACGAGTTAACTACAGGGGAGAGAGGGGGGCCCACTGGCCACCAACGAGTTAACTACAGGGGAGGGAGGGGGGGCCCACTGGCCACCAACGAGTTAACTACAGGGGAGGGAGGGGGGCCACTGGCCACCAACGAGTTAACTACAGGGGAGGGAGGGGGGCCCACTGGCCACCAATGAGTTAACTACAGGGGAGGGGGGGGCGGCCGCACTGGCCACCAATGTGTTAACTACAGGGGGGAGGCTGCCCCCTGCTGCCTGGCAGCACCTGCCAGGCAGCAGGGGGCAGTCATGTTCACAGTTATTTTAGTATATTCAAACCTGAAGCGTCCCCATCACCATGGGAACGCCTCTGTGTTAGAATATATTGTCGGATTTGAGTTTCACGATGTAACTCAAATCCGACAGTATATTCTAACATAGAGGCGTTCCCATGGTGATGGGGACGCTGCAAAAAAATACGGTCGTGTGCATGAGGCCTAAGGGTCGTGTGGTTGGTGTTGAACGTAGTTATGAAGGACGTCTTGTATTTCTTAGTGGTGTCTAGATTAAATTGTTTGGTAATTGGTAGTTTAGTTTCTGATGGTAGACAGTGTTCCTGGGAATATTTCTGTGCCTGCCGTAGTGCTGCCTTGACGACGCCACATGGGTACCCTTTGTTGTGAAATCTTTTTTCAATTTTCTGACTTTGTAATTGGAAATCCTCATCCTTTGTACAGTTCCGGCGGATCCGCCTAAATTGGCGCTCCGGTAGTCCAGATAGCTGTTTCCATCTACCTTTTTGAAAAAGGTCTTGGTTTCAATGGCATTGTCCCTAGTGGATAGGAAAAGGTCCAGATATTCAATGGAAGTTTCAGAGTAATTGGCTGTGAAGGTGAGGTTAAAGCTGTTGTTGTTTAGATGGGTGGTGAAATTGTTGGCCTCCTCTAGGCTGCCGTCCCAGATCAAAAGTAGGTCTTCGATGTAACGTTTATAAAAAACTGTTTGTTTTTCCAAGGATGTTCGTTATAAATTAATTGCTCTTCGAAGATCCCCATGTACAAATTCGCGAAGCTGGGCGTGAATCGCGTCCCCATAGCGGTCCCCCTTGTCTGCTTGTAAATTTTGTTCTCGAAAGTAAAGATATTGTGATTAAGGATGAAATCGACGCCATCCAAGATAAATTGTCCCTGTGAGGCCGGGAGGTTCACATCCTGTTGTAGACAATGTCGTATGGCATCTATCCCTGTTTTGTGTGGGATGTTTGAGTATAATGAGGCAACGTAAAGTGTGGCCCAAATGTATGATTTTTTCAAATTGAGGAGGGTGATTAGAGTGGCGGAGTCCTTGAGGTAGGATGGTAACTGGACAACATATTTCTGTAAAAAAATGTCGATGTAATGTGATAAATTGCATGTTAGTGAGGAGATGCCAGAAATAATGGGTCTCCCTGGTGGGTTATGGATAGATTTGTGTACTTTTGGTAAATGGTAAAATCAGAAACTAAACTACCAATTACCAAAAAATTTGATCTAGACACCACTAAGAAATACAAGACGTCCTTCATAACTACATTCAACACCAACCACACGACCCTTAGAGATATACTCAAGAAACATTGGCAGATAGTACAAGCGGATCCTTTCCTAACAAAACATATACAACCGGAGCCACACATAACCTTTAGAGGAGCACAAACAATTAAAAATGTCATTGCCCCCAGTCGCTTGCGCGCTCAGAAGAAACATCCTTCTCCAACTCTGAGCCTGTTTCCCAAAGTGCTGGGCAGTTACAAATGCGGACACCGTAGATGTAAGTGCTGCCTAAACATCTCAAGTCGGATTACCAAATTCTCCAGTAACATGACAGGAGAGAATTTCGAAATAAAACACTTCCTAAATTGTTCATGAACATACGTCATTTATCTATTGGAGTGCACCTGTGGACTACAGTACATCGGCCGGACCACCCTCACTTTGAGAGAGAGGATGAACAAGCACCGCAGGAACATCACGAACGGCTTTCTTAAACATGGGGTGTCCCGACATTTTGTTCAGGCACACAACAAAGATCCAGGGGATCTCTCCCTATTACCCATCGAAGAAATCCCAGTCACCCATGGAAATCGCTACCAGAAATTGAGGAGAAAAGAAATGTACTGGATATTCAAACTTCAAACTATAGAACCATACGGTTTAAATGAATCTCTAGAAACCAACTGTTTCTAAACCCCAGATCGCAGTCTACCATTTCCACCATATACTCCACCCCTTATCCTGATTCTCTTCATCCAGATGCACGCACACCCGTCCAGTCCAAGGCCTCCAGCCACCCCCCCTAGACTAAGACACCCTACCCCCAACACGCCCACCCTCCCACTCCCACATGCCAACCACCCCCATCCCTCTGCCTCCCCACCTCCTCCCTCACCGCATGCGTCCCCCCTAAAATACCCCCACTCCCGCCACCCCCACCTCCCCCACCTCAGCACCATCCATCTCCCCCATTTCCCCCATCAAATCCCGCCTCATTTCCGCCCCCTCCCCGCCCCCACAGTACCAATTGTCTCTCCTCCTATTCCGTCCATGTCACGAGGGTGTCAAGAACCACGCCTGACTCCGTTATACCCGGGGTCAGGAAGTCGCAGCGGTTGGCTGCGCGCTCTATGTAAGATAGGGCTGTTTCCTTATGGTAGCTTTCTGGGTTTGCTTTGCAACCCTTTTTGGCTCACTCAGGGATCCGTAGCTCAATCTTCTCAGCTGTTCCTTGTCCAGCACTCCCAACCTCCTTATATTCCCCTCTCACACTTCTCTGGTTGCCAGATATAGAGCTTCCTGCCTGGACATCTATTCTGACCCTCTGGAGCTGTGTTGCTGCGTTCTCTGGTTGTTGGTCCAGAACGCTACCCTCCGGATCCCTGTTGGACCTTTGTGGTCTGCTGTGGTCGCCCACCTGGGTGTATGTGTTTGTCTGTATTGTCTGTCCTCTCCCTGGTGTTTCCCTCTTAGTGTCAGTGGTGCGGACTAGCGATCCCACCGGCCCGTTCACTATCTAGGGCTCATTTTAGGGAAAGCCAGTGTTTAGTCACGTGATCGCCGCACGGGTGAGGAACCCGTCTAGGGACGTCAGGGCAGTCAGGTGCCAGCCGCAAGGTGAGTCAGGGGTCACCACCTTTCCCTCTCCCTTGGGTAGGGCTTTCCCTTTTCCCTCCCTGTGCGTGACGCCGGTCATTACAGGATGGTGTTACAGAAAACTAGAAGACACAAATGAAGATCCGACTGACTTGATCCAAAACTAAGGAACAGAAGGGTAAGCACTGTAACAACCCTAGCTCTCTCCCTTACTGCTCAGCCTATGCGAAAATCTCAATGGTAGAAAATTGCATACCCTCGTTCCTCGACTGTATGACACCTGAACACCCTATAATAGTGAGGGGACATGACCACCGGCTCCCTACACTTAATACGGAGGGAGTCAGGGTCACCTAGGATCAAGCTCACAGGAAAACAGGAATAAAGAAACAGACTTATCTTGTGGATGCAGCAGTAACAGCTTCTAGCATCAGCACGCTCCAGGAATTTGTATAAACCGCAAAGTGATGCAGTATGGGAGGGGATTTAAAGGGATGCAATCAGTGCAACTAGATGACAGCTGAGAGAGGGAAACGAGATGACAAAACGAAAGCAAAACAAAAGAACCTCAAGCAGGAGGTTCTGAAGAATGTCAGAGCTTCTCAGATGTCTGGCGGTGACACTATGCCCCTTTTGATGCAACCCATTATCTTATTGGCCTTGGCAGCAGCTGCCTGACACTGTTTTTGCAGCTTAGTTTGCTGTTTATTAAAATTCCTAGATCCTTTTCCATGTCAGTGTTACCGAGTGTTTTACCATTTAGTATGTACGGGTGACTTGCCTTATTCCTTCCCATGTGCATAACTTTACATTTGTCAGTGTTAAACCTCATCTGCAACTTATCTGCCCAAGCCTCCAATCTATCCACATCCTTCTGTAGTAGTATACTGTCCTCTTCAGTGTTAATTACTTTACACAGTTTATTGTCATCTGCGAAAATTGCTACTTTACTATGCAAGCCTTCTACAAGATTATTAATAAATATATTGAAGAGAATAGGGCCCAATACTGACCCCTGAGGTACCCCACTAGTGACAGTGACCCAATCTGAGTGTGTACCGTTAATAACCACCCTCTGTTTTCTATCATTGAGCCAGTTACTTACCGACATACAGACATTCTCTCCCAGTCCGAGCATTCTCATTTTATATACTAAGCTTTTATGTGGTACATGTTAATGGTAAATTTGAGTCAATATGTTTCACCTTTATTCATAAAAAGAAATTCACCACTTTTTAAATTTGAATGTCTCTGCTTTTAAAGCAGATTGTGATACCTTAGGAAAAAGTTGTTACTGTAAATTTCCCAGATGTCTACTTCATGTTGGCATCATTTTGTGAATGTCATTTTTTTTTATGACATTAGAAGGCTTAGAATTTTAGAAGCAAACCTTAACATTTTTAAGAAA
This sequence comes from Bufo bufo, assembly GCF_905171765.1. Lineage (NCBI taxonomy): Eukaryota > Metazoa > Chordata > Amphibia > Anura > Bufonidae > Bufo > Bufo bufo. The sequence continues at coordinate 146,921,381 of NC_053397.1, read as the reverse complement.
ATTTCCAAAACCCACTTTTTTTAACCCCTTAAGGACACGGCCATATTTCACCTTAAGGACCAGGCCATTTTTTGCAAATCTGACCAGTGTCGCTTTATGTGTGAATAACTTTAAAACGCTTTTACTTATCCAGGCCATTCTGAGATAGTTTTTTCGTCACATATTGTACTTCATGACACTGGTAAAATGGAGTCAAAAAAATTCATTTTTATTCATAAAAAAATATAAAATTTACCCCAAAATTTCCAAGTTTAAATTTCTCTACTTCTATATAACATAGTAATACCTCCAAAAAGAGTTATTCATTTACATTCCCCATTCTACTTTATGTTTGAATCATTTTGGGAATGCCATTTCATTTTTTGGGGACGTTACAAGGCTTAGAAGTTTAAAAGCAAATCTTGAAATTTTTCTGAAAATTTCTAAAAACTACTTTTTCAGGACCAGTTCAGGTCTGAAGCCACTTTGTGAGGCTTACATAATAGAAACCACCCAAAAATGTCCCCATTTTACAAACTACACCCCTCAAGGTATTCAAAACTGATTTTACAAACTTTGTAAACCCTTTAGGTGTTCCACAAGAATTAATGGAAAATAGAGATACAATTTCAAAATTTCACTTTTTTGGCAGATTTCCCATTTGAATAAAGTTTTTCCAGTTACAAAGCAAGGGTTAACAGCCAAACAAAACTCAATATTTATGGCCCTGATTCTGTAGTTTACAGAAACACCCCATATGTGGTCGAAAACTGCTGTACGGGCACACAGCAGGGCGCAGAAGGAAAGGAATGCCATACGGTTTTTGAAAGGCAGATTTTGCTGGCATGGTTTTTTGACACCATGTCCCATTTGAAGCCCCCCTGATGCACCCCTAGAGTAAAAACTCCAAAAAAGTGACCCCATTTTGGAAACTACGGGATAGGGTGGCAGTTTTATTGGTACTATTTTAGGGTACATATGATTTTTGGTTGCTCTATATTACACTTTATGTGAGGCAATATAACAAGAAATGGCTGTTTTGGCACTGTTTTTATTTTTTGTTATTTACAACATTCATCTGACAGGTTAGATCATGTGGTATTTTTATAGAGCAGGTTATTATGGATGCGGCGATACCTAATATGTCTACTTTCTTTTATTTATGTAAGTTTCACACAATTATTTCATTTTTCCAAGAAAAAAAAATCCTGTTTTAGTGTCTCCATAGTCCGAGAGCCATAGTTTTTTCAGTTTTTTGGTGATAATCTTGGGTAGGGTATGATTTTTGCAGGATGAGATGACGGTTTGATTGGCACTATTTTGGGGTGCGTATTACTTTTTGATCGCTTGCTATTACACAATTTGTGATTTAAGGTGACAAAAAATGGCTTTTTTTACACCGTTTTTATTTTAATTTTTTACGGTATTCATCTAAGGGGTTAGGTCATGTGATATTTTTATAGAGCAGGTTATTACGGACGAGGCGATACCTAATATGTGTAGTGCATTTTATTTTTTTATTTTTAATCAGTGCTAAATATGTTTTATTATTTTTACATTTTTTTCACTTTTTGTTTTACATTTTTTTGACCCAGACCCACTTGGTTCTGGAAGATCCAGTGGGTCTGGTGTCTGTATAATACAGTACAGTACATTTTGCTTTTAGCAGAAGTCTGATCAGCACCATGGACAGCCGGAAGCCTGTGAAGGCGTCCGGTTGCCATGGTAACCATCACTCGCTGCCACAACAGAGCAGCGGGTGATGGGGAGGGATGAGGGACGCCTTCCTCTGTGATCCCATCAAGAATCGTGGGCTGAAACGGCACAGCAGCCCCCGATGGGAGAGGGAGGGAGCTCCCTCCCTAGTAACCTCTTCCATACAGTGGTCCCTGTGGATCGCGGCATGGAAGGGGTTAAACGGCTGACATCACAGCACAGATGTCAGCCGTTTCAAGCAGAGTGTGAGCAATGTGCTGACACTTTGCTTGCTAACCGCTCGGCCATCCTGAATATGAGAGCGGGCGTGCGGGATGATCGCGCGCCCGCCCCCCCAGCACCGCCCGCACCTAGTTAAAAATGACCCAGGCATTGATTCAGGGTGCCTGCTGATTGATTTTAGCAGGCACCCAGTTCCGATCTCCACCCGCCATGCAGCGGTGATCGGAACTACATAGGATGTACCTGTATAGGTACACCCTGTGTCCTTAACAGGTTAAGGACCACTTTAGTTATGAAGTCACTTTGTGGGGCTTACATAGTAGAAACCACCCATAAATGACCCCATTTTAGAAACTACACCCTTCTAGTTATTCAAAACTGATTTTACAAACTTTGTTCCTTTAGGTGTTCCACAAGAATCAAAGGAGAATGGTGAAATTTCTAAATCTCACTTTTTTTTGCAGATTTTCCATTTTAATCTATTTTTCCCTGTAACATAGCAATGTTTAACAGCCAATGAAAACTCAATATTTATTACCCTGATTCTGCAGTTTACAGAAACACCCCATATGTGGCCGTAAACTGCTGTATGGGCACACGGCAGGGTGCAGAGGGAAAGGAGCGCCATATGGGTTTTCGAGGGCAAATTTCACTGGGATAATCAAGTTACCATGTCACATTTGAAGACCCCCCTTATGCACCCCCAGAGTAGAAACTCCCAAAAAGTGACCCCATTTTGTAAACTACGGAATGAGGTGACAGTTTTATTGGTACTATTTTGGGGTACATATGATTTTTTGTGAGGTTTTTTATATTACGCTTTTGTGAGGCAAGATAACAAAAAAATGGCTGTTACAGCACAGTTTTTATTTTTAGTTTTTTACGGAGAACTCCTGACAGGATAGATCATGTGTTGCTTTCATAGAGCACCTTGATACGGATGCGACAATACCAAATATGTGTATTTTTGTTGTTGTTTCAGTTCTACATAATAAAGCATTTTTGAAAACAAAAATAATGTTTTTTTGTCTTCATTTTCTGAAAGCTACATTTCTTTTCTTCATGGGGCAAGCTGACCCAAAAATTTGCTATTTTGGCACAGTTTTTATAAAAAAAAATTAATAGCGTTCTACTGAAGGGTTAGATCATGTGATATTTTTATAGAGCAGGTTTTTACCGACGCGGCGATACCTAATATGTCAAATTTATTTATGTATTTCAGTTTTACACAATGAAGGCATTTTTGAAAAAAAAATCATGTTTTAGCATCTCGATTTTCTGTTGGCCATTTTTTTTGGGGCGGGATTGTCTTATGTAGGGGCTAATTTTTTGCAGGAAGAGATGACGGTTTGATTGGTACTTGTAATGACCGGCGTCACGCAAAGGGAGGGAAATGGGAAGGCCCTGTCCAAGGGAGAGGGAAAGATGGTGACCCCTGACTCACCTTGCGGCTGGCACCTGACTGCCCTGACGTCCCTAGACGGGTTCCTCACCCGTACGCCGATCACGTGCCTAAACCCTGGCTTTCCCTAAGATGAGCCCTATGTAGTGAACGGGCCGGTGGGATCACTAGTCCGCACCACTGACACTAAGGCCTCCTGCACACGAACGTATTTTTTTGCGGTCCGCAAAAACGGGTCCCGTTTTCCCGTGATCCGTGACCGTTTTTTCGTCCGTGGGTCTTCCTTGATTTTTGGAGGATCCACGGACATGAAAAAAAAGCCGTTTTGGTGTCCGCCTGGCCGTGCGGAGCCAAACGGATTCGTCCTGAATTACAATGCAAGTCAATGGGGACGGATCCGTTTGACGTTGACACAATATGGTGCCATTTCAAACGGATCCGTCCCTATTGACTTTCAATGTAAAGTCTGGAGTCCCTTTTATACCATCGGATCGGAGTTTTCTCCAATCCGATGGTATATTTTAACTTGAAGCGTCCCCATCACCATGGGAACGCCCCTATGTTAGAATATACTGTCGGATATGAGTTAGATCGTGAAACCTCATTTCCGACAGTATATTCTAACACAGAGGCGTTCCCATGGTGATGGGGACGCTTCTAGTTAGAATATACTACAAACTGTGTACATGACTGCCCCCTGCTGCCTAGCAGCATCCGATCTCTTACAGGGGGCCGTGATCAGCACAATTAACCCCTTAAGTGCCGCACCTGAAGGGGTTAATTGTACTATCATATCCCCCTGTAAGAGATCAGGGCTGCCAGGCAGCAGGGGGCAGACCCCCCCCCCTCCCCAGTTTGAATATCATTGGTGGCCAGTGCGCCCCCCCCCCCTTCCTCCCTCTATTGTAATAAATCGTTGGTGGCACAGTGTGTGCCCCCTGCCCCCCCCCCTTCCTCCCTCTATTGTAATAAATCGTTGGTGGCACAGTGTGCGCCCCCCATCGGCCCCCCCCTCCCTCTATAGCATTAACAACATTGGTGGCCAGTGTGCGGCCTCCCATCCCCCCCCCCCCGATCATTGGTGGCAGCGGGTTACTAGCAATAGTACAATAGTAAAAGATTCATACTTACCTGGGACCTGGGAGCTGCGATGTTCGTGTCCGGCCGGGAGCTCCTCCTACTGGTAAGTGACAGTTCATTTAGCAATGCGCCTAACAGACCTGAGGCTGTCACTTACCAGTAGGTGGAGCTCCCGGCCGGACACGAACATCGCAGCAGCCGGTAAGTATGAATCTTCTACTATTGTACTATTGCTATGTAACCATGGCAACCAGGACTGTAGTAGCGTCCTGGTTGCCATGGTTACCGATCGGAGCCCCAGCGATTAAACTGGGACTCTGATCGGAACTCCGCTGCCACCAATGATGATGGGGGGGGGGGGGAGATGGGAGGCCGCACACTGGCCACCAATGTTGTTAATGCTATAGAGGGAGGGGGGGCCGATGGGGGGCGCACTGTGCCACCAAGGAATTATTACAATAGAGGGAGGGAGGGGGGGGCGCACACTGTGCCACCAACGAATAATTACAATAGAGGGGGGGGGGGGCCGCACTGGCCATCAATGATATTCAAACTGGGGAGGGGGGGGGGGGGTCTGCCCCCTGCTGCCTGGCAGCCCTGATCTCTTACAGGGGGATATGATAGTACAATTAACCCTTTCAGGTGCCGCACCTGAAGGGGTTAATTGTGCTGATCACGGCCCCCTGTAAGAGATCGGGTGCTGCCAGGCAGCAGGGGGCAGTCTTGTACACAGTTTGTAGTGTATTCTAACTAGAAGCATCCCCATCACCATGGGAACGCTTCTGTGTTAGAATATACTGTCGGTTCTGAGTTTTCACGAAGTGAAAACTCAGCTTTGAAAAAGCTTTATGCAGACGGATCTTCGGATCCGTCTGTATAAAAACTAACCTACGGCCACGGATCACGGACACGGATGCCAATCTTGTGTGCATCCGTGTTCTTTCACGGACCCATTGACTTGAATGGGTCCGTGAACCGTTGGCCGTGAAAAAAATAGGACAGGTCATATTTTTTTCACGGCCATGAAACACGGATCACGGATGCGGCTGCAAAACGGTGCATTTTCCGTTTTTTCCACGGACCCATTGAAAATCAATGGGTCCGCGAAAAAAACGGAAAACGGCACAACGGCCACGGGTGCACACAACGGTCGTGTGCAGGAGGCCTTAGAGGAAAACACCAAGGAGAGGACAGACAATACAGACAAACATATAATCCCAGGTGGGCGACAACAGCAGACCACCAAGGCCCAACAGGGATCCGGAGGGTAACGTTCTGGAACAACAACCAGGGAACACAGCTACACAGCTCCAGTGGGTCAGTATAGAAGTCCAGGCAGGAAGCTCTATATCTGGCAACCAGAGAAGTGAGAGATGGGAATATAAGGAGGTTGGGATTGCTGGACAAGAAACAGCTGAGGAGGAGAAGCTACGGATCCCTGACTGAGCCAAAAAGGATTGCAAGGCAAACCCAGAAAGCTACCATAAACAGCACTATCTTTAGACATAGAGCACGCAGCCACCCGCTGCGACTTCCTGACCCCGGGTATAACGGAGTCAGGCGTGGCTCTTGACACCCTCGTGACAGTACCCCCCTCTCTACGAGGGGCCTCCGGACACTCAGGACTAGGTCTCTCAGGATGAGAGGCATGAAAAGCCCGAACTAACCTGTCGGCGTTTACCTCAGACGCTGGAACCCACATTCTTTCCTCGGGACCGTAACCCCTCCAATGCACCAGATATTGAAGAGAGCAGCGGACCCGACGAGAATCAACAATTTTGGATATTTAAAACTCTAGATTACCATCCACAACAACAGGAGGAGGTGGCAGCGGTGACGGTTCTAGAGGTGGAACATACTTCTTGAGTAACGACTTATGGAAGACGTTATGGATTTTAAAAGTCTGAGGTAGCTCCAGGCGAAAAGCCACGGGGTTAATGATGGCTACTATTTTGTAAGGGCCAATGAACCTAGGACCCAGTTTCCAAGAGGGAACCTTTAATTTAATATTCCTAGTAGACAACCACACATAGACATTCACTACTAGGTCCGGACCTGGCGACCGTCTCTTATCAGCCATGCATTTATATTTACCTCCCATATTTTTCAAATTAGCTTTCACTTTCTGCCATACAGAAGAAAGAGATGACGAAAACCGTTGCTCTTCGGGAACCCCAGAAGACCCCACCTCTTTGAAAGTACAGAATTGGGGATGAAAACCATATGCATCAAGAAATGGTGACTTGCCAGTAGATTCCTGACGGCGATTATTTATGGCAAACTCGGCTAACGGGAAATATTATGACCACACCTCTTGGTTTTCAGACACAAAACATCTTAGATATGTCTCAAGGTTTTGGTTGGTACGCTCAGTCTGTCCATTCGACTGAGGATGGAAAGCTGAGGAAAAGGACAAGTGTACCCCCAAAGGGGAACAAAAAGCTTTCCAAAATTTAGAAATAAACTGGGTTCCCCGATCCGAAACAACATCGGAAGGGACCCCGTGAAGCTTCACGATTCCACTGATGAATACCTGAGCAAGAGTCTTAGCATTAGGTAGTGCGGGTAACGCAATGAAGTGTACCATTTTGCTAAACCTGTCCACTACTACCAAGATAACTGTTTTACCCGCAGACAAAGGTAAGTCAGTGATAAAATCCATTGACAGATGTGTCCATGGCCTATTGGGAATGATAAGTGGCAATAAAGAACCTGCAGGACGTGTATGAGAGACTTTCGCGCGCGCACAAGTAGAACAGGAAGACACAAAATCCATTACATCCTGATGCAACCTTGGCCACCAAAAACGACGAGACAATAGCTCCAAGGTTGATTTACTACCCGGGTGCCCAGCAAGTGCCGAATTATGATGTTCCTTTAATAATTCGAGACGCAGGTTTAATGGTACAAACAATTTCTCTGTGGGGCAAGAGACCGGGGCGTCCCCCTGGGCCTCTAACACCTTCCCCTCCAGAACAGAGTGTACCGCAGAGACAACCACTCCTCTTTGTAGAATGGGTACCGGATCACTCACATTACCCCCTCCAGGAAAACAACGAGATAGTGCATCTGCCTTGGTATTTTTTGCCCCAGGACGATAGGTAATAACCTATAGATAATAATAAGTTAAACCTGGTAAAAAATAGCGACCACCTAGCTTGTCTAGGGGTGAGACGCTTAGCTGATTCGAGGTACAGAAGGTTTTTGTGGTCCATAATCACAGTGACGGGTTGGATTGCCCCCTCTAAAAAGTGACGCCATTCTTCAAACGCTAGTTTAATAGCTAATAGTTCCCTATTGCCAATATCATAGTTCTTCTCTGCAGCAGATAGTTTTTTAGAAAAGAACGCACAAGGACGCCATTTGCCAGGAGACGGACCCTGAGACAGCACAGCCCCCACTCCCACCTCTGACGCATCAACTTCAACAATAAAAGGCTGGAAGACAACAGGTTGGATTAGTACAGGTGCCGAGGTAAACCTCTCTTTTAGAGAGGAAAAAGCAATTTTAGAGGCGTCAGACCATTTAGAAAAATCAGTCCCCTTCCTAGTCATGTCAGTAAGGGGTTTTACAATCACCGAATAATTTTTAATAAACTTTCTATAAATATTTGCGAAGCCCAAGAACCGTTGCAGTGCTTTGAGGTTCTCAGGAAGATCCAAATCTAAAATTGCCTGGACCTTCCTAGGATCCATACGGAAACCTGAAGCAGATAATAAATAACCTAGGAACTGTATTTCCTGAACGGCGAAGACACACTTTGCAATTTTAGCATATAATTTATTCGTCCGTAGGACCTGCAGTACCTGTCTGACATGCACCTCATGTGTTTTCAGATCAGACGAATAAATTAAAATATCATCTAGGTATATCACCACAAACCTGCCGATAAGATGACTAAAAATGTCATTAACGAAATGTTGGAAGACAGCAGGAGCATTGGTCAGACTGAAAGGCATGACTAGATTTTCATAATGCCCCTCAGGGGTGTTAAAAGCTGTCTTCCACTCATCCCCTTCCTTGATACGAATCAGATTGTAGGCCCCCCTAAGATCAAGTTTGGAGAACCACCTAGCACCCGCAATCTGATTAAACAGGTCAGGAATGAGAGGAAGAGGGTATGGGTCTCGGATGGTTATCCGGTTTAATTCGCGAAAATCTAGGCAAGGACGCAGGCCCCCATCTTTCTTTTTAACGAAGAAAAACCCTTTTCAGAAAAAACGTCCTCAAAGTCCGAAACAAATGTAGGTAGGGTAGCTATGGAGGCGACTAAGCAATTGCTATTTAAGCAATTTTCTCTGCAATGCTCACTCCACTCCAATATCTCCCTGGCCTGCCAATCCACCACTGGATTGTGTGCTACCAACCAGGGAAGACCCAACACCACAGGAGTGGGAAGCCCCTCCAGAACATAACATGAAAGCCACTTGTTATGGTGGTCCCCTACCCGAAGGTGTAAGTTATGGACAATGTGAGTGAGGTTTCTCTGAGACAGAGGAGCAGAATCAATAGCGAATATGGGAATGGGTCTCTGTAGCATACAGAGAGACAAACCCATAGTGTGGGCAAAATGGGCATCTATCAAATTTACTCCTGCTCCACTGTCTAGAAAAAAAGAAATAGTCTCCGTCTTAACACCAAAAACAACAGCCGCTGGCAACACAAATTGCGATGTTCGTATGGAGGAAACGTATACCCCCCGGCTGACATCCTCCACACAGCCTGGGGTTAGTAGTTTTCCGACGCTCTTTTGTTTTTGAGAAAGGAAGGACAGACATTAATAAAATGACCCCTCTCCCCACAGAAAAAAGAAACCCCACGCATACGGCGAGCCTCAGGAGGACGGACCTGACCGGAGAGCCTGGGAATCAGTGGGTAAAGAGAACGCCCAGGATTGCGGGTCCCCCTGAAGCAGGGAAATAACAACCCCCACCCGCTGTTCTTCATTACCAGAGGAGTAAGGGCGCAGTTTAAAATATAATTTACAGGCCTCACGGAACGTCACAAATTTGTCCCTTCCCCCAGAAAATCTGTCAGGAAGAGCAACCTTGGGTTCCGCAACAACCTGGTTACCTGTAGCAACCGCTGGGCTTGCGGTCTGTAGCAATTGCTGCTGTTGCTGGAGGACCGACGCCTTCAATCCTGCCACCTTCATAGACAGGCCTTGAAGTTGCTTTGACAAAGCAGCAATTGGATCCATACTGGATTCTAAGTAGATAGAAAGAAAAAGTAATTTTTTTTTTTATTTTATTATTTTTTTTACCTACACAAAATAAGGGCCAGATATAATGTAATGACCGGCGTCACGCAAAGGTTGGGAAATGGGAAGGCCCTGTCCAAGGGAGAGGGAAAGATGGTGACCCCTGACTCACCTTGCGGCTGGCACCTGACTGCCCTGACGTCCCTAGACGGGTTCCTCACCCGTACGCCGATCACGTGCCTAAACCCTAGCTTTCCCTAAGATGAGCCCTATGTAGTGAACGGGGCGGTGGGATCACTAGTCCGCACCACTGACACTAAGAGGAAAACACCAAGGAGAGGACAGACAATACAGACAAACATATAATCCCAGATGGGCGACAACAGCAGACCACCAAGGCCCAACAGGGATCCGGAGGGTAACGTTCTGGAACAACAACCAGGGAACACAGCTACACAGCTCCAGTGGGTCATTATAGAAGTCCAGGCAGGAAGCTCTATATCTGGCAACCAGAGAAGTGAGAGATGGGAATATAAGGAGGTTGGGATTGCTGGACAAGAAACAGCTGAGGAGGAGAAGCTACGGATCCCTGACTGAGCCAAAAAGGATTGCAAGGCAAACCCAGAAAGCTACCATTAATAAACAGCACTGTCTTTAGACATAGAGCGCGCAGCCACCCGCTGCGACTTCCTGACCCCGGGTATAACAGAGTCAGGCGTGGCTCTTGACACCCTCGTGACAGTACCCCCCTCTCTACGAGGGGCCTCCGGACACTCAGGACTAGGTCTCTCAGGATGAGAGACCTAGAGTTCTTTGCCCACCTTGTCCTTCAATGCCACATCATCATCTAGCCCAGGGATGGATGTTTTTTTGCTTTCCCTCCTGGATTTATCGATGTGCACTGGAACCCCCCGGATTGTGGTAGGACATATGGTTCCTGATTTAGTGCCGTCGAGCACTTGTTATTGCCTACCACGTCTATGCTTTTTGCTTAACTTTAATAATTTTATTTATTTTCATTTTGAGGGATATCTTTTCCATTCACACGTCCGCAAAATGGGTCCGCATCCGTTCCGCAATTTTGCGGAACGGGTGCAGACCCATTCATTTTCAATGGGGCCGGAATGTGCTGTCCGCATCCACATTTGCGGATCCACATCCGCATTTGCGGATGCGCACTTCCTCATCTGTGCTTCCGTTTCCGCAAAAAAATAGAACATGTCCTATTCTTGTCCGCAATTGCAGACAAGATTAGGCATTTTCTATTATAGTGCTGGAGATGTGCGGTCCACAAATTGCGGAATGCACATTGCCAGTGTCCGTGTTTTGCGGATCCACAAAACACTTACGGACGTGTGAATGGATCCTCATAGTAACATTATTATAGGTTGCGTTTTATCTTTATGTATATTCTAATGGATTGCCTTCCTTGTACAATGTTATAATATACTTTCTATGTTAGAAAGTATATTATAGTTAGAGGTGGGACGAATCCAATTTTTTTTTAAATCCGAATCCGAAAAGGTTCTCGAATATATTGAATCTTTTGAATCTCAAATCCTACAAATCCTGTACATAATTGTGTGAACGCACGGTGTAAGAAACAAAGTCAGACCGCGTCAGTTTGTCTGAACCTCCACCTCCCAGTCACGGTCGCACCCTATATGACCGCTATGACCCCTGCTCCTATCACTACAGAACATACAGGGTAATACAGCGCCACATACCTCTTACATCCAGTGACGTCTCCTTTGATGTAGATGTTCTCTTTCCTCATCTTCTCCTTTCAGACCTTCAGAATCCAGCAAGAATCCAGCAAGATTCGGGGAATTCGTGGATTCAACGAATCCCCCGTCCCATCTCTAATTATAGTGCATTTGTATTGTGCGGCAGTTGTGTGCGGTTCTTCTGCGATACTGCAGGTATATAGAGGGACAAGCGTTATTGGAACAAATTATTTCTACTGGTGTGATATACCAGTCGTCCCCCAAAAAAACTGATTGAAGCGGGGTGTTATATACCAATATACTTTCTTTATAGTGCATTTGGGTACTGTATAGTGCATTTGCGCATGCGCGTACGCGAAAATTATATTGCCGATATTTCGCATTGAAAAAATAAATTAATGGAGATCGCAAATTCGAATAATGCATCTGGTATGTCACTGTCCATGTTGTGGGACAATTTGTGCACTTCTAGTAATTATTTCTTGGCTGCAAATATGAGGTGAAGGTTTTTCAGGTTCGCCTGCCGTTAAAATGAATGGGACCCGCCGCGAACTTGCGGTTTGCGAACATTTGATCACGTTTGCGCGATCGTCCCGGCAGATGTTCGTCCATCACTAGTGTGAAAACCTTGTGAAGACTTACAGAAAACGTTTGACCGCTGTCATTGCCAACAAAGGGTATATAACAAAGTATTGAGATGAACTTTTGCTATTGACCAAATACTTATTTTCCACCATAATTTGCAAATAAATTCTTAAAAAATCTGACAATGTGATTTTCTGGATTTTTTTTTCTCATTATGTCTCTCATAGTTGAGGTATACCTTTGATGAAAATTACAGGCCTCTCTCATCTTTTTAAGTGGGAGAGCTTGCACAATTGGTGGCTGACTAAATACTTTTTTGCCCCACTGTAAAACTGCACGGTGTATTGACACAAGGGATGGGGTGTAACAGCAAGTGCTCCTTCCCATTCAAGTTAAAGGGAAGGAGTAGCTGTTATTATACCTGCTTGCTGCTGCAATGCCGATTGCAATCAGGTAAACAGCAAAGAGAATGTAACACTTGCACTAGCGCTGCCTTCTCTTCAGTTGATCGGCGGGGGAGCTAGGAGTCTGACCCCCATCGATCTGATGTTAATGATATAGGAAACATGACAACCCCTTTAAGTACTGTAGAAACTTGATTTTTTTTTAAAATAAGGCAGGCTTTTCATGTACAGAAAAAAAGAGGTTCGTGCAGGATTTTGGTGATTGCAGAATTTCCAATTCGTACATGACCATTCCACTTGCCACCAGCAGCAGCCCACAGTAGCCCACACACAATTCTCAGTAACCACAAGGGGCGTAACTACCATAGCGGCAGACCATGCGACTGCTATGGGGCCCAGGGCAAGAGGGGGCCCAGTTGCGATCATCTCTTCTAATGGAGGAGAAAACTTGGTCAGGACTCTACCCTCTAAAGGGACAACTTTTAGCAAATGAGGCAGTGGAATAATGGCCCAAGGGTCACTGAAAGTGTGTTTAGGCAGAAACACTTCTGTCCTGTGTGGGGGCCTGGTTTGATCCTTGCTATGGGGTCCTTACTTCTCTATGTACGCCACTGATGACCACCCTATTCTTTCCCTGATAAAACCCTGACTTTTCTACCTATTGATTCAATATACCTAACGAAATATGTCCCTAACCTATCCCTACAGCAACAAGAGTGCTGACTCATGCTCTCAAATTGAAAGCTAAATTCAGAATGGCGTCTCCTCCAACTGCATCCTCCTTGCCCTGTTTCCCACAAATTATTCATAGTAAAATAGCACAGGCATTATTTTGTAAGATTCGTCGGAAGCAAATTGCCAAAACTTCAGATAAGTTTGGAAGCTGGATTTTTGGGAAAATCATCTGTAGGGCTTTAGTTTTCTATAACAAAAACAAAGACAGGTGCACTCTGCAGTCTTACTAAGCCCTCAAATTGGTGTTAAAATTGAGAGATTAGCCAACATGTCCTACGTGAGGACATGTCTGAGCCCGAGCACCGCGCCAAGGTTTCTCAAGTAGCTCGGGAACTAACGCTAAACCTACCTGGGCCATGTGGGCAATACCAGGAGCCAGTGGGCGAATTACAGGAGCGCAAGGTCCGACTCAAAGCAATCTCCCAGTAACCTCCAGCATGTGACCATGCATACAATGGGAGGAGGGAGAGAGCTCTGAGCCCCACCCAAGACTGGCTGATATAGCCCGGGCCTCACATGTGCACCAGAATGCTGCCTGTAGATGGAAATAAAGGCACATTCAGACTAGGAGTTTCTACACCTTCAAAAAAGTCTAAATACAAACTACAAATTGGTGTAGTATTAAAAAGCAGGAAGTGCTCAACCCCATAAGCAGTGGTGCATCTATACCGGGGGGGGGGGGGGGGGGGCAGATCCTGCACTTGTGGTCCGCTGCTAATGGCAATCCCCAGCAAAAATGCATACAATGGAGGATGCTTGCAGCGGACCACAAGTACCACAATGGACATCCTACACAGGATAGCAAATGTGTGGATGTGATAAACAGTATATATAATATAACAAAAACAAAGACAGGTGCACTCTGCGATCATACTAAGCCCTCAAACTGGTGTTAAAATTGAGAGATTAGCCAACATGTCCTACGTGAGGACATGTCTGAGCCCGAGCACTGCGCCAAGGTTTCTCAAGTAGCTCGGGACCTAACGCTAAACCTACCTGGGCCATGCGGCAATACCAGGAGCCAGTGGGCGAATTACAGGAGCGCAAGGTCCGACTCAAAGCAATCTCCCAGTAACCTCCAGCATGTGACCATGCATACAATGGGAGGAGGCAGAGAGCTCTGAGCCCCACCCAAGACTGGCTGATATAGCCCGGGCCTCACATTTGCACTTTCTAAGGCCTGGGGTATTGACATCTGTACGCTGTGCTGGAACACAGAAGTGGATGTGCTAGCTGATGGTGCTTGCGAAGGTCCAGGTGCAGGGCGGGAGGCATCCAGGCCTGCGTCTTGGACAGGGGATTGGCCAGCACGTAACACAGGGGAAGAGACGGCAGTGGTGTGACCCGCAGACACTGATTGTGGACCTAGGCGTTCGGCCCACCTATTAGGGTGCTTTGATGCCATGTGGAGGATCTGTCACGGCTGTATGTGGGCAACAATAGTAATACACAGTACAGAGCTACTGACTGGACCCAGAACTAGGGAGGATAACGGGTGACCCCTGTCCGACCCTCAACGCTCTCCCTATTCTGCTAAAGCACATGCCCGGATCCAAATGGCGGAAAGAGGCATGCCCACGTGCCTAAGACTAATGACCACTGTAACCCCTACAATAGTGGAAGGGGCACGGCCACCAGTGCCCTACTCAGTATATGGAGGGAACCGTGGCCACCTCAGATCCAGTCAGAAAATAAACAGGAACACAACAATGTCTGCACACTTAGCTGACGGTGTTGCAGCCGCAGAGAAGACGGATCCAAGGACAGGCTGGCAATATCCGGAGTGCTAGCTGCAGCAGAACACAGGTCCAGTGAACTGATAGCTACAAGTGAAGAAACTAAAGCCAGAGCTACAACTGAAGTGAGAACTATAATCCACATCCTATCATAGGAGGAGGGGTGATATAAAGAGAGGAAAATCAAACACATGAAGGACAGCTGTGGTGAAAGAAACCAAAAGTAAACAGAGTAGTGAGAACTCCTCCCAGCTCTAGTAGTGACATCATCACAGGGGTGGAGAAACAGAGCTGTGAGAACGTCCCAAAGCTCTGGTAGTGACAGTACCCCCCCCTCTACGGGTGGACTCCGGACACCCAGGACCCACCTTCTCAGGATGAGCCCTATGAAATGCCCTGATGAGGCGAGTGGCTTTAATGTCCGACACCGGAACCCACATCCTCTCCTCAGGACCATAACCCTTCCAATGAACGAGGTACTGAAGAGAACCGCGGACCATGCGAGAGTCCACAATTCTGGAAACCTCAAACTCCAGATTGCCATCAACCAAAATCGGAGGAGGAGGCAAAGAGGAGGGTACCGTGGGCTGGACATATGGTTTTAAGAGAGATCTGTGAAATACATTATGTATCTTCCAAACCCGTGGAAGATCAAGACGGAAGGCAACAGGATTGATGACTGACAAGATTTTATAAGGCCCAATAAACTTGGGACCCAATTTCCAGGAGGGAACCTTCAACTTAATGTTTCTAGTAGACAACCACACCAGATCACCCACATTCAGGTCCGGACCAGGCACACGTCTCTTATCAGCCACACGCTTATACCTCTCACTCATCTTTTTAAGATTACCCTGAATCTTTTGCCAAATGGTAGACAAAGACGAGGAAAATCTCTCCTCCTCAGGTAAACCAGAAAGAGCCCCTCCCGAGAATGTCCCAAACTGTGGATGGAACCCATATGCACCAAAGAATGGTGACTTATCAGAAGATTCCTGACGACGGTTGTTCAGAGCAAACTCAGCAAGAGGGAGAAATGAACACCAATCCTCCTGGTTCTCTGAAACAAAACAGCGCAAATATGTCTCCAGATTCTGATTGAGGCGCTCAGTCTGACCATTCGACTGCGGATGAAAAGCAGAAGAGAAGGACAGCCGAACCCCCAGGCGAGAACAGAAAGCCTTCCAGAACCTGGACACAAACTGCGTGCCTCTATCGGAAACAATATCAGAGGGAATGCCGTGCAATTTAACAATATGGTCGACAAAAGCTTGCGCCAACGTTTTAGCATTAGGTAAACCAGGGAAAGGTACGAAATGAGCCATCTTGCTAAAACGGTCCACCACCACCAGGATCACCGACTTCCCCGAGGAACGAGGAAGATCCGTGATAAAGTCCATGGACAGGTGTGTCCAAGGACGGGAAGGAATGGGTAACGGGAGAAGGGAACCTGAAGGCCGTGAACGAGGGACCTTAGCGCGAGCGCACGTCTCACAAGCAGCCACAAAACCCTCCACCGACTTACGAAGAGCCGGCCACCAAAATCTCCGAGCAATGAGATCCACCGTGGCTCTACTCCCGGGGTGACCAGCAAGAACCGTATCATGATGCTCCTTAAAGAGTTTGTGACGTAGCTCAGGAGGCACGAACAACTTCCCAGAAGGACAACGGGCAGGTGTCTCAGTCTGGGCAGCCTGGACCTCGGCCTCCAAATCGGAATATAGAGCAGAAACAACTACCCCCTCCGCCAAAATGGGACCCGGGTCCTCGGAGTTTCCTCCTCCCGGAAAACAGCGAGAGAGAGCATCAGCCTTCACATTTTTTATCCCAGGTCGGAATGTAACAACAAAATTGAATCTGGAGAAGAACAGAGACCATCTGGCCTGTCTCGGATTCATACGCCTGGCCGACTCCAAGTATGCCAGATTCTTATGGTCGGTAAAAACGGTGATAGGGTGCCTGGCCCCCTCCAACCAATGGCGCCATTCCTCGAAAGCCAACTTGATGGCCAACAACTCCCTATCGCCCACATCATAGTTTCTCTCTGCCGGGGAGAGTTTTTTTAGAGAAAAAGGCACAGGGTCGCCACTTGGCAGGGGAAGGGCCCTGGGACAAAACCGCACCCACACCCACCTCGGAAGCATCCACCTCAACAATAAAAGGTAAGGAAACATCGGGATGCACCAAGACGGGAGCAGACGCAAAATTCTCTTTAATCTTAGAAAAGGCTGCAAGCGCCTCCTCCGACCAAGAGGAAAAATCCGCCCCCTTTTTTGTCATGTCAGTGAGGGGTTTGACAACAGAGGAATAATTCAAAATGAACTTTCTGTAATAGTTCGCAAAACCCAGAAAGCGCATCAATGCCTTCTGATTCTCAGGAAGCTCCCACTCAAGTACAGCACGGACCTTCTCGGGATCCATGCGAAAACCAGAAGCAGAGAGGAAAAAACCCAGAAATTGAATCTCCGATACCATAAAAAGACATTTCTCCAGCTTGGCGTACAATTTATTTTCCCGCAGAATCTGCAGAACCTGAAAAAGATGATCCTGATGGGTCTGAACATCAGGGGAAAAAATCAAAATATCATCAAGATACACCAATACAAATTTCCCCATTAAATGATAGAAAATACTATTAACAAAATGCTGAAAGACGGCCGGAGCATTCATCAGGCCGAAAGGCATAACGAGATTCTCGAAATGCCCGTCAGGGGTATTAAAGGCCGTTTTCCATTCATCCCCCTCTCTGACCCTGACCAGGTTGTACGCGCCTCTCAAATCCAATTTGGAAAACACCTTGGCCCCAACAATTTGATTGAAGAGGTCCGGGATCAGAGGAAGGGGATAGGGATCGCGAATCGTGATACGGTTCAGCTCCCTAAAATCTAGGCAAGGTCTCAGAGAGCCATCTTTCTTTTTAACAAAAAAAAAACCCGCGGCCACAGGTGACTTTGAGGGACGAATATGCCCCTTTTCGAGACTCTCGGAGATGTAAGTTCGCATAGCGATTCTTTCCGGTTGTGAGAGATTGTAGAGGCGTGCTTTTGGCAGCTTGGCGCCGGGAATGAGGTTAATGGGACAGTCAAACTCCCGGTGAGGAGGTAGCTCCTGAACACCGCTCTCGGAAAACACGTCCGAGAAATCAGAGAGAAATGATGGCACCGTTTTAGTAGACACCTCTGCAAAGGTCGCTGTGAGACAATTCTCTCTACAAAAGTCACTCCACTCATTTATTTGCCTTCCTTGCCAATCAATAGTGGGGTTATGTCTAGTGAGCCAGGGTAACCCCAAAACTAGAGGAGACGGCAATCCGTTAAGGACAAAACAAGATATATCCTCCACATGAGTGTCACCTACAGCTAGCCGGATATTGTGAACAATGCCTTTCAGAGATCTCTGTGAGAGTGGAGCAGAGTCAATAGCAAAAACAGGTATATCTTTATCTAATGTGCAAACCTGAAAACCATGCATGGCTACAAATTGAGTGTCAATAAGATTGACGGCCGCTCCACTATCGACAAAAATCTCACAAGAAATGACTTTGCTCTCTAGCGCCACCCTGGCAGACAGGAGAAAACGGGAACTGCAGGTCAGAGGAAAAGCATCATATCCTACATCAACTTTGCCCAAAGTAGCAGATGAAGCAGAACTTGATGATTTACCTTTTGAGATTTTTCTCTTATTATCGCTCTTAGTACGGTTCAAGAATCTCCTAGATGGACAAACATTTGCCAAATGACCTATGCCCCCACAACAAAAACAGACCATACTCTGAGGACTAAATCCTCTTTTATCAGGGGCAAGTCGAGCTAGCTGCATGGGCTCCTCCTCAGAGGGGAGCGAGACAGGATGAGGCCCCTGCACACTGAATGAGTCCGCACCACTTCCCCTAGACTGACAATGGCTGGACAGAGAGGTCTCGTTTCTTTCTCTTAGACGCCTGTCAAGGCGTACCGCCAATGACATGGCAGACTCTAAGGACGTTGGTCTCTCATGGAAAGCAAACGCATCTTTTAATCTCTCCGAGAGACCATGACAGAACTGACTCCGGAGTGCAGCATCATTCCAACCCGAATCAGCTGCCCATCTCCGAAATTCAGAACAATAAAGCTCCGCAGACCGTTTGTTCTGGCATAAAACACGTAGGTTAGATTCGGCCAGAGCAACACGATCCGGGTCATCATAAATCTGCCCCAGGGCCACAAAAAATCCCTCCACGGATCGAAGGGAGGGATCCCCTGATGGCAGCGAAAAAGCCCAAGTCTGAGCATTACCCCTGAGCAGGGAGATGACAATCCTCACCCTCTGCTCTTGATTACCAGAAGAGTGAGGACACAAGCAAAAATGGAGTTTGCATGCCTCTCTGAAACGAACAAAATTCTCACTGCCCCCGGAGAACGTCTCCGGAAGTGAGACCTTTGGCTCGCAACAGACTCCATGAGCCGGAGCAGGGCCCAATGCTTGAAGCTGAGTCATAGATTGACGGAGATCCGCTACTTCCAAAGAAAGACCCTGCATGCGGTCAACCAGGCCAGAAAGCGGATCCATGTCAAAAAAGGACGGTTTTGGTGGATTATAATGTCACGGCTGTATGTGGGCAACAATAGTAATACACAGTACAGAGCTACTGACTGGACCCAGAACTAGGGAGGATAACGGGTGACCCCTGTCCGACCCTCAACGCTCTCCCTATTCTGCTAAAGCACATGCCCGGATCCAAATGGCGGAAAGAGGCATGCCCACGTGCCTAAGACTAATGACCACTGTAACCCCTACAATAGTGGAAGGGGCACGGCCACCAGTGCCCTACTCAGTATATGGAGGGAACCGTGGCCACCTCAGATCCAGTCAGAAAATAAACAGGAACACAACAATGTCTGCACACTTAGCTGACGGTGTTGCAGCCGCAGAGAAGACGGATCCAAGGACAGGCTGGCAATATCCGGAGTGCTAGCTGCAGCAGAACACAGGTCCAGTGAACTGATAGCTACAAGTGAAGAAACTAAAGCCAGAGCTACAACTGAAGTGAGAACTATAATCCACATCCTATCATAGGAGGAGGGGTGATATAAAGAGAGGAAAATCAAACACATGAAGGACAGCTGTGGTGAAAGAAACCAAAAGTAAACAGAGTAGTGAGAACTCCTCCCAGCTCTAGTAGTGACATCATCACAGGGGTGGAGAAACAGAGCTGTGAGAACGTCCCAAAGCTCTGGTAGTGACAGGATCATGCTGGTGGTGGTGAGGTTGCTAGTGTTCACGCCCCTGCTCATTTTGGTACGGCACAGGTTGCAAATGACAATTCTTTTATCGTCCGCACTTTCCTCAATAAAATGCCAGACTGCGGAACACCTACCCCTTGGCAAGGGAGTTTGCCGCAAGGGGGTGCTCCGGGGAACAGTTGCGGGCCTGTTTGGTGTGGCCCGCCGCCCGCCTTCTCCCTTTTGCCACCCCACTGCCTCTTCCAGCCTGTTGTGGTGCTGCGGATCCCTCCCCCTCTGTACTGCTGTCCTCACTCGGCTTGCCACTTTCCCAGGTTGGGTCAGTGATTTCATCGTCCACCACCTCCTCTTCCACTTCCTCACTCTGGTCATCCTCCTGACTTGTTGACCTTAACAACAACCTTACTTATTGACAACTGTGTCTCATCCTCATCATCAACCTCTTGAGACACTAATTGCCGTTAACTTATTATAATATTACAGGGAATGTCACAGCTATTTTGGATGTGCAAACGTTATACAGGAGATGTAGCGCAGGTAATGTCGCTGTCACCAGCAGCTAATAAGAAGTTACAGGGAATGTCACAGCTATTTGGGATGTGCAAACGTTTGACAGGAGATGTAGCGCAGGTAATGTCGCTGCCAACAGCACCAAACAAATGTGACTGAATGTCACTGATATTTAGGATGCGCAAACATTATAAAGGATATGTAGCGCAGGTAATGTCGCTGTCACCAGCAGCTAATAAGAAGTTACAGGGAATGTCACAGCTATTTGGGATGTGCAAACGTTATACAGGAGATGTAGTGCAGGTAATGTCGCTGTCACCAGTGGCTAATAAAAAATTACAGGGAATATCACTGATATTTATGATGGGCAAATGTTATATAGGAGATGTAGTGCAGGTAATGTCACTGCTGTCACCAGCGGCTAATAAAAAATTACAGGGAATGTCATTGATATTTATGATGCGCAAACGTTATACAAGAGATGCAGCGCAGGTAATGTCGCTGTCACCAGCGGCGAAAAAATTAAACTGAATGTCACTGATTTTTATGATGCGCAAACGTTATACAGGAAATGTAGCGCAGGTAATGTCGCTGCTGTCACCAGCGGCTAATAAAAAATTACAGGAAATGTCACAGCTATTTGGGATGCGCAAATGTTATACAGGAGATGTAGCGCAGGTAATGTAACTGTCCGCAGCGGACACCGTTTACGGAAAAAGTACACTGGATGTCACAGATATTTTAAGCATGCGCCCATGTAAACAGGAGATGTAGCACAGATAATGTCGCTGTCCACAGCGTCTACGGAAAAAGTACACTGGATGTCACAGATATTTTTAGTATGCGCGCACGTTAAACAGGAGATGTAGCACAGATAATGTCGCTGTCCACAGCGTCTATGGAAAAAGTACACTGGATGTTACAGATATTTTTAGGATGTGCAAGCGTTATACAGGACATATAACACAGGCAATGACGCTGCTGTGACCAGCGGCTAATAAAAAATTACAGGGAATGTCACAGATATTTGGGATGCGCAAACGTTATACAGGAGATGTAGCGCAGGTAATGTAACTGCCCGCAGTGGACACCGTCTACGGAAAAAGTACACTGGATGTCACAGATATTTTAAGCATGCGCCCATGTAAACAGGAGATGTAGCACAGATAATGTTGCTGTCCACAGCGTCTACGGAAAAAGTACACTGGATGTCACAGATATTTTTAGTATGCGCGCACGTTAAACAGGAGATGTAGCACAGATAATGTCGCTGTCCACAGCGTCTATGGAAAAAGTACACTGGATGTTACAGATATTTTTCGGATGTGCAAACGTTATACAGGATATATAATGCAGGCAATGACGCTGCTGTGACCAGCGGCTAATAAAAAATTACAGATATTTGGGATGTGCAAACGTTATACAGGAGATGTAGCGCAGGTAATGTCACTGTCTGCAGTGGACACCGTCTATGGAAAAAGTACACTGGATGTCACAGATATTTTTAGGCTGTGCACACGTTACACAGGAGGTGTAGCGCAGATAATGTCGCTGTCTGCAGCGGCCAAACAATTGCAAGCTATTAAGTGCAGGTTGCGCTAACAATATATATTGCTGCCAGATTCAACAATAGTCCTTAAAAGGACTTTTGAGTCTCTAACAATTGCACACAATTTAGCGCAGGTTGCGATAATAATATATATTGCTGCCAGATACAACAATAGTCCTTAAAAGGACTTTTGGGTCTGTAACACCAACCCTGCCTAACAAAAAAAAAAAATTTTATTCCCTACAACCAATCACTGTAATGCCAGTAACCAACATGGCTACGGCATTACAGTGAGTGGCAGTACTTACCTGCATGTTTATTGGCTGCATAGCAGCCAACAAATGTGCGGGAGGAGACTCGAGCATTGCGCTCGAGCACATGCGGTATTCGGCCGAACAGCGCGATGTGCCGAGCATTGTGATGCTCAAGCCGAACTGGTGTTCGGCTGAGCATGCTCGATCAACACTATAATTAATACCACTTGCCCTGCCTTTCAGAAGGATACAATATCCCCATTGGTTCTGCTAATGTGGACATCAAAGAAAGGTAAGAGGCCTCAAACTGCGCTGCCCTATGCAACCTGTCAGAATAGTTTGTTTCACAAATGTAGTTTCATCCATTCAGTTTTAGTGGATATACTCTCATACGCGTTGAATATCTGTTATTATCAGTTAAACAGTATGCACTTGGTTTAGTCTTGTACTAGGCAGTTAGAAAGATTTCCTGTAACATATGCTTACCTTATGGAGACATGGGTCAATTACATGTTTCCAGCAGCAATATACATCAGACTTGTGTACGCAATTCAAACAAAAGATAGCAGTTAAAACAAATGACATAGTAAAGCAGGATAAGATAAAAACATATTAAATCCTGACAATTTGATTAGTTGGAATCATAAAGTCAAAAGGACAAAACAAGTAAATTTGAACATGCCAAATAAATAAAGTAAATGCCAAACACATCAAGATTATCACCTTTATGAAAACATGTTATTATTTTCCTTCAAGTTGGATATTTTTCTTCAGACATGTAAAAGGGTAGGAAACAGCCCTTGCTCTTCTTAGGCTGCCCATACATGATGCAGCCAGACAAGATACCTGTGCAGACCACCACTAATTGCTGGGCCACACCTGTACTTACCACCCAGCACATGTATACACTATTTGCTATAAATAGCATGTACAGGTGTAACCCGGTAAGTACAGGTGTGGCCCAAAAATTAGCTATGATCTGCACGTGGATTATACTGCCAGGCTGCATTATGTATGGACAGGCTTACAAAAAGAAATGTATCCACCCTGTGTACACAGGCCTTGGACATAGTTGTCAAATTGGTTGAAATGTCACAGGTAGTCTTCAATGGTTTATCTTCACTCTGGGGGAGTCATATACCTTAGGCAAGATGCGATGGCTATGTAGAAAAGCTGCACAATGATAGAAATTCACTGCAGACATGCTTCAGTGTGATATATATGTACTGTTGGAGGAGTGTTTAAACTAGGGACTTGGGGGGGGAATTACATTATAGGAGGGGAAGATAGTGCATATAGAGACCGGGGGCAAGGTAGTGGGACTGGGGGAGGAATGGAAGGAGGGACTAGAACAGTTCAGAAGGAATGGTGTAGGGTAAAAAATATACATAAACCTCTCACATGTATGTACACTAATGCCAGAAGCCTGACTAATAAAACTGGAAAATTAGTGATGTGTGAGGAGGACTATGATATAGTGGGAATAACGGAAACATGGCTGGATGAGAGCTATGACTGGGCAGTTAATGTACAAGGTTACAGTCTGTTTAGAAAGGATCGTCAAAACCGGAGAGGGGAGGGGTCTGCCTTTATGTAAAGTCCTGTCTAAGGCCCACACTCCAGGAATATATAAGTGAGGGACATGAACAAATGGAGTGGGTAGAGATAATGGAGCTTAAAACAATAATAAATTACTAATAGGAGTTTACTATAAACCACTTAATATACCAGAGTCCACAGAAAATCTACTACTAAATGAGATAGACAAGGCGGCAAATCATAATGAGGTGGTTATTATGGGGGACTTCAACTACCCAGATATAGACTGGGAAACTGAAACTTTTATATCTCATAAGGGAAACAGGTTCTTGGCAATAACCAAAGACAATCACCTCTCCCAACTGGTTCAGGACCCGACTAGAGGGACGGCCATACTGGACTTAGTATTAACCAATAGGCCTGACAGAACAACAGACGTGCAGGTTGGGGGACACCTGGGAAATAGTGACCATAAAGTAATAACCTTCCAATTATCATTCAAAAGAGCGTTTCTACAGGGAGGAACAAAAATACCAAACTTCAAAAAAGCAAAATTTAGCCAACTAAGAGAGGTCATAGGCCTAACTAACTGGGACAAAGTCCTCATAAATAAAAATACAGCCACAAAATGGGATATCTTTAAAAGCATCCTAAAATCTCATTGTGAGAGGTACATACCGTATAGGAATAAAAGGTTAAGGATAAAAAGAAACCAATGTGGATAAATAGAACTGTAAAGAAAGCAATAAATGACAAAAAGAAAGCATATAAATCACTAAAACAGGGTAGCACGGAAGCACTGAAAAACTATAAGGAAAAAAATAGAACATGTAAAAAACAAATAAAAGCGGCCAAACTAGAGACCGAGAGATTAATTGCCAAAGAGGGTAAAACTAACCCTAAAATGTTCTTCAATTATATAAATGTTAAAAAGTATAAATCTGAAGGTGTCGGCCCTTTAAAGAGTAATGAGGGGGGAGTCGCAGAGAGCGATGAGGAGAAAGCAAAGCTGTTAAATATTTTTTTCTCCAATGTATTCACTGAGGAAAATAAACTGTCAGATGAAATTCTGAATGTAAAAATGAATTCCCCATTAAGAGTCCTGTCTGACCCAGGAAAATGTACAACAGCGACTTAAAAAGATTAAAATAGACAAATCGCCAGGCCCGGACGGCATACACCCCCGAATCCTAAGGGAATTATGTAATGTCATAGCCAGACCCTTATTTCTGATATTTGCAGACTCTATACTGACAGGGAATGTCCCACAGGATTGGCGCATAGCAAATGTGGTGTCAATATTCAAAAAGGGTCCAAAAATAGAGCCTGGAAACTATAGGCCGGTAAGTTTAACATCTGTTGTGGGTAAACAGTTTGAAGATTTTCTAAGAGATGTTATCTTAGAGCATCTTAATGGAAATAAGCAAATAACGCCATATCAGCATGGCTTCATGAGGGATCGGTCATGCCAAACTAATTTAATCAGTTTCTATGAGGAGGTAAGTTCTAGACTTGACAGCGGCGAATCAATGGATGTCATATATCTGGACTTCTCCAAAGCATTTGACACTGTACCACATAAAAGGTTAGTATATAAAATGAGAATGCTCAGACTGGGAGAAAATGTCTGTATGTGGGTAAGTAACTGGCCGAGTGATAGAAAACAGAGGGTGGTCCCTTTTGCTGTGTCCTCTGGTGGTCGATCCAAGCAAAAGGAACCACCAGAGGACCAGGTAGCTGGTATATTAGACGCTGTTATCAAAACAGCGTCTAATATTCCTGTTAGGGGTTAAAAAAAATCGCATCTCCAGCCTGCCAGCGAACGATCGCCGCTGGCAGGCTGGAGATCCACTCGCTTACCTTCCGATCCTGTGAACGCGCGCGCCTGTGTGCGCGCGTTCACAGGAAATCTCGCGTCTCGCGAGATGACTCATATATGCGTGGCTGTGCCTGGAGCTGCCGCCTCCGGAACGCGATCCTGCGTTAGGCGGTCGGGAGGCGGTTAAAGGGCTTCTGTCACCCCCAAAACCCTTTTTTTGGGGGGGGCTTGTTAAAATCCTTATTTAACGACTATTCCTTATATAGGGCTCTTACCTTGGCTGTGGCTTCTTTTCCTTAAAAATCGATCTTTTAAAATATGCAAATCACTTCACTACCAGCAAGTAGGGCGTCTACTTGCTGGTAGCCGCCGCAAAAAAACGCCCCCTCCTCCTGTTGATTGACAGGGCCAGCGAGCGCTCTCCTCCTCCGGCTGGCCCTGTCAGCATTTCAAATCCCGCGCCTGTCTTCATTCGGCGCAGGCGCTCTGAGAGAAGGAGGCTCGCCTCCTCAGCACTCCCTCAGTGCGCCTGCGCCGATGATGTCACTGAAAGAGAAGACGTTCTCGGCGCAGGCGCACTGAGGGAGTGCTGAGGAGGCGAGAGTCCTTCTCTCAGAGCACCTGCGCCGAATGAAGACAGGCACGGGATTTGAAATGCTGACAGGGCCAGCCGGAGGAGGAGAGCGCTCGCTGGCCCTGTCAATCAACAGGAGGAGGGGGCGGTTTTTTGCGGCGGCTACCAGCAAGTAGACGCCCTACTTACTGGTAGTGAAGTGATTTGCATATTTTAAAAGATCGATTTTTAAGGAAAAGAAGCCACAGCCAAAGGTAAGAGCCCTATATAGGGAAAAGTCATTAAATAAGGATTTTAACAAGCCCATAAAAAAATAAATGGGTTTTGGGGGTGACAGAAGCCCTTTAAATAAGGCAAGATATTAAAAGTGCCTCTACTCATATGGGAAACAACATGGCGTTTTAGCATTTTTTACAGTCAATGAAGGCAGGTATAAATAGTCTTCCTTTGCTTTATGCAGCCAAATCATATTATCATGTGAATAATAACTGTGAATATATTTATGATTTTGACAAGTCACATCAGCTCTATGTTCACAGGTGAAAAAATTAAAAAGAACATTGCACCTAAAGTGAAACATGGAGTAGGCTCGGTTATGTTTTGGGGCTACTTTGCTGCATCTGGCACAGGGTGTCTTGAATCTGTGCAGGGTACAATGAAATCTCAAGACTATCAATGCATTCTGTAGCGAAATAAGCTGCCTAGCAGGGGCGTAACTACCTTAGTGGCAGACCATGTGGCTGCTATGGGGCCCAAGGTAAGAGGGGCCCATTTGGGATCATCCCCTCTACTACTGGGGGTGAAAACTTGGTCAGGACTTAAGCCTCTAAAGGAACAACTTTTAGCAAATGATGCAGTGGAAAAAATTGTCCAAAGGTCATTGAAAGAGGTTTAGGCGGAAACCCTTCTGCCCTGTGTGTGGGGGAGGGGCCTGGTTGATCCTTGTTATGAGGCCCTTACTTCTCTATGTGGGCCACTGCTGCCCAGTGTCATAAAGCTTGGTCTTTGTCGCAGGGCATAGGTCCTCCAACAGGATAATGACCCAAAACACACTGCTAAAAACACCCAAGAATGGCTAAGAGCATAGTATTGGACTATTCGGAAGAGGCCTTCTATGAGCCGCGATCTAAATCCTATTAAACCTCTGTGGGAGGAGCTGAAACATACAGTCTGGAGAAGGCACCCTTCAAACCTGAGACAGCACTTTGCTCAAGAGGAGAGGGCCAAAATACCTGTGGACAGGTGCAGAAGTCTCCTTGAGAGTTACAGAAATAGCTTGATTGCAATGATTCCCTCAAAAGGTTGTGAAACAAAATCTTATATATACACAATGGTGCTTGAATAGTTTTGTGAGGGAAATTACCCCTGCGTCTGTGATGCGTCACATAAAACCACAAAGACAGAAGAAATGAAACATCTTTATCAGAGAAGAGGATGTGAACTTAGCGCAGCAGAAGCTTGCATTTATAAAAATAGAACAGGAAGGGGGGGAGGTTATCAGCTGAATCCCCCCCCCCCCCTGCGTGCCAGCTAGCATTTTATTAACCTCTAATTGAACTCTGGTTCAGATGAAGTTCTATCTCTCACAATTCCCCCATTTTGAGAAATCTGTGAACTGTTACCGCCCAAAGGTACTTCAGAACAAGCTAACCTTATTCTACCTTAAGGATTCCCTTCAGGGGGAACAGTACCACAAATAGGCTCAATAATCTCGATATTGTTTCCCCTTCTTACAAACTTTATTAATAAACATATCTATGTTGGAATGGGGTATTATAAAGGTTGCAGGAGTAAGCCGGGCGATTGTACATAAACCAGTGACATTTCTGAGCAACCACTTGTATGCCTTATGCCCACAGACCAGGAATATATCTTCTGGGACTGCAACCACCATACTATTAAACAATTGAGTTATTTTGGCCAGTAGGACACCTTCTGACAGTCCCTTTTACTGACCACCTGAGGATTTAGAGGCTATTCCAGCAATTAAATCAACTACAGTTCGGTTGTTGCAGGCCAGATTCTTACCCTTTAAAGGATCTATACCAACACATTGCACCAGGCTGTTCGGGTTAGAGTCATTGTAGCCGAATTTGTCATGACGACTAAAAGACATACCTTTCGACTGTATTTGCAAACAATAACAGTGTGTCCAACTTGGAAAGCATGACACATTGCACCACATGTTCTCGTTCCAGGGGGTAGAGCTATAATTAACTGGTGGCCCTGATCTGTTTACCATGAGCCAGGGGGGTTAGTTTGGACTTAACCTGCTTCATGCTTCATGCCTGTGAAAAAGATAGTAGAGTTGGCCAGTTCAGTCAATTCAAAAAAACTGAGGGGCACGGCGAAATAGGGCATACAGGACTGTGAGTACAGAGCCAACAGTCTATCAATTTTTCAATTTCATTCATTCCTTCAAACAGCACCTGATGGTGCAATATCAAAGCATTGTCCCATTCATCATTCAGTGGACAAAAACTGCTGACACGCTCAGGGTCAGAGCCACTGTCAGCAGGAGGATCTTCATCCTGTGGTTCCAAGACTTTCTTGCAGTGAGAAGCGTGTATCCAGTTGGGTTTTCCTTCAACCTTTACAGCGGTGTGGGTGGTCAACAGTACTTGAAAGGGACCATCGAATCTTGGAACTAGTCCTTTTCTCACATGCCTTTTTATTACCACCCAGTCTCCGGGCAGCAAGTTGTGAGTTCCTTCTACTGAGTCAGGATCTGCAAGTGAAGCAAACACCTGTTTATGCATGTATTCTAGCCTTTTTGTGAGGGCCCGTATGTAACTGGTCAGACTGTCATTATTCATCTGCAGCTGCTGGGGAAAGTACAACCCTAACCTGGGGGCACATCCAAACAGGAACTCAAAAGGGGACAACCCTGTCCTCTTGTTTGGGATAGTCCTTACTGAATGTAGAGCAAGAGGCAAGCACTCTGTCCAGGGCCTCTGGATCTCCGGCATGGCCTTTTATCCGTTCAAGCGCTCAACTCGGAATGCTTGGATCACCCCTAATGCTTGCATAACTTCCCTCATCACTTCAACTGCGAAATGAGAACCTCTATCTGACTCAATAACTTTAGGAACACCATACCTGCATATCAGTTCACTGACCAGTTTCTTTGCCGCATTCTTGGCATTTGCTTTGGTTATTGGGAAGGATTCCGGCCAACCTGAAAAGAGATTAACACACACAAATTCATACACTCCTACCTTTGGTAGTTGTATATAATCTATCTGCAATCTCTGAAACAGGTAAAGTGGCCTGGGGGTGTGCTTGCTTGGAGTCTTTACCACTTGACCAGGGTTATTCAGTGCACAGAGAAAACCCTGGAGCAATCCACCCTGTATTAACTACACTTACCATGGACCCTTTTGATAGATGATTGGGTCGGCGCCCTCCTGTGCCATAACTGGGTACAGAGAGCGTGGTAGACAAATGTTTTCCTTGTTTTTCCATACTCCTTGGTCATCTGGCCTAGCCCCTTGTTTAGTCCACAGTTCTTTCTCTTCAAGTGGGGCCTGTTCAAACAACTTAATTAAAATGTATTTAGAAATATCCAAAGGCTTTAAGGCTCTTACCGGAGTGGCATCAGCATTTATTGGCTAGAGCGCAGCTTGTTTGGCCGCCTTGTCAGCTCTGCCATTGCCTTTCGCCTCTACCGTGGTACACCTTGTGTGAGCCTTTACCTTTACAATAGCAACTTCTTCTGGCAACAGTAAAGAGTTCATCAGTTCAAGCACGGAGTCTTTGTTTTTAATGGACTGACCTGCAGAGGTTAGACAGTCTCTAGCCAGCCATATGGGTCCATAGTCATGTGCAATACCAAAACCATACCTTGAATCTATATAGATGTTCACCTTCTTCTCCTCAGCCAATTTACATTCCTCAGTGAGTGCCTTCAGCTCTGCCTCCTGCGCAGACATGTGCGGAGGGAGTGGTTCAGAAACGGCTACCTCATGCTGTGTGATCATTGCATATCCAGTGTGGAACCGGCCATCCTCTCCCATATTCCTGCTTCCATCTACAAAACACTCAAAATCAGGGTTATCAAGAGGTTCATCATGAGAAAATCCAGAAGTTTCTTGTTGCATCAACTGTATACAATCATGAGAAGCATTTTGAGCTAAATCAGACAAAAGGCTACCTGTGCTACCCTCCCTCATTTCTGAATCTGTAATTGGTAACAAAGTAGCAGGATTCAGATTAGTACATTTCAGAACAGAACAAGTTAAATTCCTCATCATATTTTGGAATACTCAGGGCTGGGGCTGAGGTTATGCACAGCTTCATTGTATGAAAAATATTCACTGCCTCTCCTGTCAGGTGAAATGGGTCAGATAACAGACAATTACACAGAGGCTGCATTAACATTGAGGCATGTCCAATCCAGTATGACACCAGTCCTAAAAACACCCTTAGGCTTTGTGCTCCTTTGGGCACTTGAATCCTTTCAACAGCCTCCCTTCTATCTGGGGTTTTCAAAATTGTCACCTTGTTAACTTCTCTAAGAACATGAACCATCCTGTAACTGAGGTTTCTTCTTTAGTAACAATTGGGTAACAACCATACTGTCTTTTATTTTTTGTTTAACTGGCTCAGATTCACAGACAAAAACAGTTTCTCCCATAAATCCCACAGCCGGTACATAACAAGGGGTTAACTGAGAAGGCTGCAAGAAACTCTTTCCTACTCTCTCTCTCACTATTTGTCTGGCAGTTTTCCTCTTCTCCTCCCCGGACTTACTTGGTATGGTCCCCATGGTCTGTCTCAGTCCAATCCCAGGATTTGGGTCTGGCTCACATAACACCCCAAATCCTGAATTACATAATTTGCCGGCCGGGCTTCCCCTAGGTCCTCCTCCCTCGGATCATAATCCTTCTGGTACACATAGCTAAGGCTACTTTCACACTGGCGTTTCTGGATCGCTTGTGAGATCCGTTTCAGGGCTCTCACAAGCAGCCCAAAATGGATCAGTTTAGCCCCAATGCTTTCTGAATGGATAAGGATCCGTTCAGAATGCATCAGTTTGCCTCCTTTCAGCCTCCATTCCGCTCTCGAGGCGGACACCAAAACGCTGGGGACGGATCTGTTTTCACTGACACAATATGGTGCAAACAGATCCGCCTCCCATTGACTTTCAGTGTAAGTCAAAACGGATCCGTTTGCATTATCATGAAAAAAAAAAAAAGATTTTCTTTTGTTTATGGTAATGTAAACAGATCCGTTCTGAACGGATACAAGCGTTTGCATTATAGGTGTGGATCCGTCTGTGCAGATACCAGACGGATCCGCACCTAACGCAGGTGTGAAAGTACCCTAGGTCCTCCTCCCTCAGACAGTCCTTCTGGTTCACCTACTCTAGGTTATCCTCCCTCGGACAGTCCTTCTGGTTCACCTAGTCAGGACTTACGCATAGACCACCTTGGGGACCCACCAGGTCTATAATAACCTCAACACGGGGTGTCCCTTACAAGTACCCAGCTCTCCGTCTCCATATGTTCTCTATCTCAGCAAACAGAGTTCCTACGGGTTCTGCAGCAGTAATTCTTGCATGTACATTTAACCCAAACACCCCTCACACCCTGAGAGGGATGGCAGTCACAACCGGACTTCATGAGTCACAACTTTAAAGAATCAGTACAGGAATTTCCTCTGCTACATTTTTTATTTTATTTTTTTCTTCTTCTGAGGGGAGACACAATCAACAAGTATACAAGATAAAGATAAACTTTTCAACTTCTTGTTTACCCACTTGAACATTAACAAGACTAAAACAAGCGGCACCTCCCCTCTTTAACAACAAGCAGGGCTCACCTCACTGGCAGATAGGATTTTTTCCCGGCTTCCACGGTTGCCCCCTCGTCTGGCAATTCCTCCAGACTCTCACAGGCAGAAATCTCTTGTAGTCTCCTTCAGTCCCGTCCCTGCGCTCAAAGCGCAACCTCCTTCCAGGGGAATTCTCTTGTCCTGGATTAATTGCTACCTGGGAGGCGCCTGACACACAACACAAACCACAGAAAACACAGAGACGAATATCCACAATAGAGTAGAATTTTCCTTCTTAGTCTGAAGTTCTAAGGACCCAAAATGTCAACACCAGTTACTACTCACAGTATGATCATCGTCCAGCAGACAGACAGCCGTGATGTAACGAAATAAAGCAACTAGAGGCAGGCAAGATTGCTTACCTTCTCATGGGGCCGCGGTCCCCTCCTCAAGTGCTTTTCGTAACGCCCCGGAGGTCATTTATGTCGGCTACCAATGCTTCATTCTCTCTCAAACACCCAGTTTCAACCTCACAAACTACTTTTATACATATGTCAACAACTCCTTTGCATCCATGATCCCTAATCCAACCACCATAAGTTTGTTTGAACTTTTCCCACACTTCCACTAGAGTCTGTGCTGTCTTGTAACCCTCTGGGACACTAAGATTATTAGTCATATCTGTCAGTTGTCCACAAGTTTTGTCATTCAACACCAAAGAATACAATTTCCTGACGTCAGTTTCTCCTAGTCCTTACCTAGAGCTTCCTCACTTGTACCAGTGTACTCTAGAAGACTAAAATTATTTTTCCAGCAAACCTAACTCAGTTTTCCACAGATCTTCCCCACTATATGCCTAGTGTATTCTGCACTGAGCCTCAGCTTATTCAACCCCTCAGGGGGTTCCAGGGGTCCTGATTTCCTTTTTTTTGTTATAAGTTATATTCCGCAAAACATACCGGACAACAGATATCTACAGTTGCAAGAAAAAGTATGTGAACCATTTGGAATGATATGGATTTCTGCACAAATTGGTCATAAAATGTCTTCATCTAAGTCACAACAATAGACAATCACAGTCTGCTTAAACTAATAGCACACAAATAATTAAATGTTCACATGTTTTTATTGAACACACCATGTAAACATTCACAGTGCACGTGGAAAAAGTATGTGAACCCCTAGACTAATGACATCTCCAAGAGCTAATTGGAGTGAGGTGTCAGCCAACTAGAGTCTAATCAATGAGATGAGATTGGAGAGTTGGTTACAGCTGCCCTGCCCTATAAAAAACACACACCAGTTCTAAGTTTGCTTTTCACAAGAAGCATTGCCTGATGTGAATGATGCCTTGCACAAAAGTGCTCTCAGAAGACCTATGATTAAGAAATGTTGACTTGCATAAAGCTGGAAAGGGTTATAAAAGTATCTCCAAAAGCCTTGCTGTTCATCAGTCCACAGTAAGACAAATTGTCTATAAATTGAAAAAGTTCATCACTGCTGATACTCTCCCTAGGAGTGTCCATCATGTAAAGATGACTGCAAGAGCACAGCGCAGACTGCTCAATGAGGTGAAGAAGAATCCTAGAGTGTCAGCTAAAGACTTACAAAAGTCTCTGGCATATGCTAACATTCCTGTTAGCGAATCCTACGATACGTAAAACACTAAACAAGAATGGATTTCATGGGAGGATACCACAGAGGAAGCCACTGCTGTCCAAAAAAAACATTGCTGCACGTTTACAGTTTGCACAAGAGCACCAGGATGTTCCACAGCAGTACTGGCAAAATATTCTGTGGACAGATGAAACCAAAGTTGAGTTGTTTGGAAGAAACACACAACAGTATGTGTGGAGAAAAAGAGGCACAGCACACCAACATCAAAACCTCATCCCAACTGTGAAGTATGGTGGTGGGGGCATCATGGTTTGGGGCTGCTTTGCTGCGTAAGGGCCTGGATGGATTGCTATCATCAAAGGAAAAAGGAATTCCCAAGTTTATCAAGACATTTTGCAGGAGAACTTAAGGCCATCTGTCCACCAGCTAAAGTTCAACAGAAGATGGGTGTTGCAACAGGACAACGACCCAAAGCATAGAAGTAAATCAACAACAGAATGGCTTAAACAGAAGGAAATACGCCTTCTGGAGTGGCCCAGTCAGAGTCCTGACCTCAACCCGATTGAGATGCTGTGGCATGACCTCAAGAAAGCGATTCCTACCAGACATCCCAAGAATATTGCTGAACTGAAACAGTTCTGTAAAGAGGAATGGTCAAGAATTACTCCTGACCGTTGTGCACGTCTGATCTGCAACTACAGGTAAAGTTTGGTTGAAGTTATTGCTGCCAAAAGAGGTTCAACCAGTTATTAAATCCAATGGTTCACATACTTCTTCCACATGCACTGTGAATGTTTACATGGTGTGTTCAATAAAAACATGGTAACATTCAATTCTTTGTGCGTTATTAGTTTAAGCAGACTGTGATTGTCTATTGTTGTGACTTAGATGAAGATCAGATCACATTTTATGACCAATTTGTGCAGAAATCAATATCATTCCAAAGGGTTCACATACTTTTTCTTCCAACTGTATATCAGCAATCTCAGTTTACTGTCTCAAACGTCATAGTCAAAAGTCTTACCCAATAATCATAGGAATATCATCTCTTTAGAGTTCTTTACCAAAAACAGGTTGGACTGTAAAACAGCTTTTTAAACTCCAACTCCACACCGATTTGGACAGACAGGAGATTAGGCACAGATTTTAGCAAGATAACGTCTCTTACCTTGCAGCGCTGCTTTAACCACCTCAGCCCCCAGTGCTTAAACACCCTGAAAGACCAGGCCACTTTTTACACTTCTGACCTACACTACTTTCACCATTTATTGCTCGGTCATGCAACTTACCACCCAAATGAATTTTACCTCCTTTTCTTCTCACTAATAGAGCTTTCATTTGGTGGTATTTCATTGCTGCTGACATTTTTACTTTTTTTGTTATTAATCGAAATTTAACGATTTTTTTGCAAAAAAATGAAATTTTTCACTTTCAGTTGTAAAATTTTGCAAAAAAAACGACATCCATATATAAATTTTGCTCTAAATTTATTGTTCTACATGTCTTTCATAAAAAAAAATGTTTGGGTAAAAAAAAAATGGTTTGGGTAAAAGTTATAGCGTTTACAAACTATGGTACAAAAATGTGAATTTCCGCTTTTTGAAGCAGCTCTGACTTTCTGAGCACCTGTCATGTTTCCTGAGGTTCTACAATGGCCAGACAGTACAAACACCCCACAAATGACCCCATTTCGGAAAGTACACACCCTAAGGTATTCGCTGATGGGCATAGTGAGTTCATAGAACTTTTTATTTTTTGTCACAAGTTAGCGGAAAATGATGATTTTTTTTTTTTGATTTTTTTTTCTTACAAAGTCTCATATTCCACTAACTTGTGACAAAAAATAAAAAATTCTATGAACTCACTATGCCCATCACGAAATACCTTGGGGTCTCTTCTTTCCAAAATGGGGTCACTTGTGGGGTAGTTATACTGCCCTGGCATTCTAGGGGCCCAAATGTGTGGTAAGGAGTTTGAAATCAAATTCTGTAAAAAAATGACCTGTGAAATCCGAAAGATGCTCTTTGGAATATGGGCCCCTTTGCCCACCTAGGCTGCAAAAAAGTGTCACACATCTGGTATTGCCGTACTCAGGAGAAGGTGGGGAATGTGTTTTGGGGTGTCATTTTACATATACCCATGCTGGGTGAGAGAAATATCTTGGCAAAAGACAACTTTTCCCATTTTTTTATACAAAGTTGGCATTTGACCAAGATATTTATCTCACCCAGCATGGGTATATTTAAAAAGACACCCCAAAACACATTCCCCACCTTCTCCTGAGTACGGAGATACCAGATGTGTGACACTTTTTTGCAGCCTAGGTGGGCAAAGGGGCCCATATTCCAAAGAGCACCTTTCGGATTTCACAGGTCAATTTTTACAGAATTTGATTTCAAACTCCTTACCACACATTTGGGCCCCTAGAATGCCAGGGCAGTATAACTACCCCACAAGTGACCCCATTTTGGAAAGAAGACACCCCAAGGTATTCCGTGAGGGGCATGGCGAGTTCCTAGAATTTTTTATTTTTTGTCACAAGTTAGTGGAAAATGATGATTTTTTTTTTTTTTTTTTTTCATACAAAGTCTCATATTCCACTAACTTGTGACAAAAAATAAAAACTTCCATGAACTCACTATGCCCATCAGCGAATACCTTGGGGTCTCTTCTTTCCAAAATGGGGTCACTTGTGGGGTAGTTATACTGCCCTGGCATTCTAGGGGCCCAAATGTGTGGTAAGGAGTTTGAAATCAAATTCTGTAAAAAATGACGAGTGAAATCCGAAAGGTGCTCTTTGGAATATGGGCCTCTTTGCCCACCTAGGCTGCAAAAAAGTGTCACACATCTGGTATCTCCGTACTCGGGAGAAGTTGGGGAATGTGTTTTGAGGTGTCATTTTACATATACCCATGCTGGGTGAGATAAATATCTTGGTCAAATGCCAACTTTGTATAAAAAAATGGGAAAAGTTGTCTTTTGCCAAGATATTTCTCTCACCCAGCATGGGAATATGTAAAATGACACCCCAAAACACATTCCCCAACTTCTACTGAATACGGAGATACCAGATGTGTGACACTTTTTTGCAGCCTAGGTGGGCAAAGGGGCCCATATTCCAAAGAGCACCTTTCGGATTTCACTCGTCATTTTTTACAGAATTTGATTTCAAACTCCTTACCACACATTTGGGCCCCTAGAATGCCAGGGCAGTATAACTACCCCATAAGTGACCCCATTTTGGAAAGAAGAGACCCCAAGGTATTCGCTGATGGGCATAGTGAGTTCATGGAAGTTTTTATTTTTTGTCACAAGTTAGTGGAATATGAGACTTTGTATGAAAAAAAAAAAAAAAAAATCATCATTTTCCACTAACTTGTGACAAAAAATAAAAAATTCTAGGAACTCGCCATGCCCCTCACGGAATACCTTGGGGTGTCTTCTTTCCAAAATGGGGTCACTTGTGGGGTAGTTATACTGCCCTGGCATTTTCCAGGGGCCCTAATGTGTGGTAAGTAGGTAAATGACCAGTGAAATCCTAAAGGTGCTCTTTGGAATGTGGGCCCCTTTGCCCACCTAGGCTGCAAAAAAGTGTCACACATGTGGTATCGCCGTATTCAGGATACGTTGGGGAATGTGTTTTGGGGTGTCATTTTACATATACCCATGCTGGGTGAGAGAAATATCTTGGCAAAAGACAACTTTTCCCATTTTTTTATACAAAGTTGGCATTTGACCAAGATATTTATCTCACCCAGCATGGGTATATGTAAAATGACACCCCAAAACACATTCCCCAACTTCTCCTGAGTACGGCGATACCACATGTGTGACACTTTTTTGCAGCCTAGATGCGCAAAGGGGCCCAAATTCATTTTAGGAGGGCATTTTTAGACATTTGGATACCAGACTTCTTCTCACGCTTTGGGGCCCCTAGAATGCCAGGGCAGTATAAATACCCCACATGTGACCCCATTTTGGAAAGAAGACACCCCAAGGTATTCAATGAGGGGCATGGCGAGTTCATAGAAATTTTTTTTTTTGGGCACAAGTTAGCGGAAATTGATATTTTTTATTTTTTTTCTCACAAAGTCTCCCGTTCCGCTAACTTGGGACAAAAATTTCAATCTTTCATGGACTCAATATGCCCCTCACGGAATACCTGGGGGTGTCTTCTTTCCGAAATGGGGTCACATGTGGGGTATTTATACTGCCCTGGCACTTTCTAGGGGCCCTAAAGCGTGAGAAGAAGTCTGGAATATAAATGTCTAAAAAATTTTACGCATTTGGATTCCGTGAGGGGTATGGTGAGTTCATGTGAGATTTTATTTTTTGACACAAGTTAGTGGAATATGAGACTTTGTAAGAAAAAAAAAAAAAAATTCCGCTAACTTGGGCCAAAAAAATGTCTGAATGGAGCCTTACAGAGGGGTGATCAATGACAGGGGGGGGTGATCAATGACAGGGGGGTGATCAGGGAGTTTATATGGGGTGATAACCACAGTCATTGATCACGCCCGTGTAAGGCTTCATTCAGACGTCCGTATGCGTTTTGCGGATCCGATCCATCTATCAGTGCATCCGTAAAAATCATGCGGACATCTGAATGGAGCTTTACAGGGGGGTAATCAATGACAGGGGTGTAATCAATGACAGGGGGGTGATCAGGGAGTCTATATGGGGTGATAACCACAGTCATTGATCATGCCCCTGTAAGGCTTCATTCAGACGTCCGGATGCATTTTGTGGATCCGATCCATCTATCAGTGCATCCGTAAAAATCATGCGGACATCTGAATGGAGCTTTACAGGGGGGTAATCAATGACAGGGGGGTAATCAATGACAGGGGGGTGATCAGGGAGTCTATATGGGGTGATAACCACAGTCATTGATCACGCCCCTGTAAGGCTTCATTCAGACGTCCGTATGCGTTTTGCGGATCCGATCCATCTATCAGTGCATCCGTAAAAATCATGCGGACATCTGAATGGAGCTTTACAGGGGGTTGATCAATGACAGGGGTGTGATCAGGGAGTCTATATGTGGTGATAACCACAGTCATTGATCACGCCCCTGTAAGGCTTCATTCAGACGTCCGGATGCGTTTTGCGGATCCGATCCATCTATCAGTGGATCCGTAAAAATCATGCGGACATCTGAATGGAGCTTTACAGGGGGTTGATCAATGACAGGGGGGTAATCAATGACAGGGGGGTGATCAGGGAGTCTATATGGGGTGATAACCACAGTCATTGATCATGCCCCTGTAAGGCTTCATTCAGACGTCCGGATGCGTTTTGCGGATCGGATCCATCTATCAGTGCATCCGTAAAAATCATGCGGACATCTGAATGGAGCTTTACAGGGGGTTGATCAATGACAGGGGTGTGATCAGGGAGTCTATATGGGGTGATAACCACAGTCATTGATCACGCCCCTGTAAGGCTTCATTCAGACGTCCGGATGCGTTTTGCGGATCCGATCCATCTATCAGTGGATCCGTAAAAATCATGCGGACATCTGAATGGAGCTTTACAGGGGGTTGATCAATGACAGGGGGGTAATCAATGACAGGGGGGTGATCAGGGAGTCTATATGGGGTGATCACCACAGTCATTGATCATGCCCCTGTAAGGCTTCATTCAGACGTCCGGATGCGTTTTGCGGATCCTATCCATCTATCAGTGCATCCGTAAAAATCATGCGGACATCTGAATGGAGCTTTACAGGGGGTTGATCAATGACAGGGGTGTAATCAATGACAGGGGGGTGATCAGGGAGTCTATATGGGGTGATCAGGGGTGATCAGGGGCTAATAAGGGGTTAATAAGTGACGGGGGGGGGGGGTGTAGTGTAGTGTAGTGGTGCTTGGTGGGACTTTACTGAGCTACCTGTGTCCTCTGGTGGTCGATCCAAACAAAGGGGACCACCAGAGGACCAGGTAGCAGGTATATTAGACGCTGTTATCAAAACAGCGTCTAATATACCTGTTAGGGGTTAAAAAAAACACATCTCCAGCCTGCCAGCGAACGATCGCCGCTGGCAGGCTGGAGATCAACTCTCTTACCTTCCGTTCCTGTGAGCGCGCGCGCCTGTGTGCGCGCGTTCACAGGAAATCCCGGCTCACGCGAGATGACGCGTATATGCGTCGCTGAGCGCAGGGCTGCCACCTCCGGAACGCGAATCTGCGTACAGCGGTCCGGAGGTGGTTAAGTGGATCTGTACGTCCTCTGACCGTCTGACCGTGGTTATCGGGGTGTCGAGGAAGAGCCGATTAGTCCAGCCCCACCCCACATTGGGGGCCAGGTTTTGTGAGGGCAATTACCCCTGCGTCTATGATTATGGGTTCCGAATTTAAATAGCATATGTGTACAGAGAAAGCTGATACAAACACAATGGTTGTAATCAGTAATCTACTTTATTGTAAATTAACAGACAATCTTATACCATGATTGTTGGTAGACGTCCAACAGCCGTGCGTCACATAAAACCACAAAGACAGAAGAAATGAAACATCTTTATCAAAGAAGAGGATGTGAACTTAGCATAGCAGAAGCTAGCATTTATAAAAATAGAACAGGAAGGAAGGGGAGGTTGTCAGCTGATCCCCCCTCTCCTCCAGCGTGACAGCTAACATTTTATTAACCTCCAATTGAACTCTGGTTCAGATAGATATAGGATATACAAGATGGAGTTCTATCTCTTACAGTTTGTAAACCCTTCAGAAGTTTCTGAAAATATTCCACCTCACTATAATTTCACCTTCAAATGATCTACTAATCCTAACATTTCACATACTTTTGCAGTTCACAGACATGTGAAATTTGATCATTTTCCTTAATAAATAGATGACCAAGTCTAAAATATTTGACTCATTTGTTTGATTTATTTGTATTTGATTTTAGGACATGTGTGAAAATCTGATGTAGTTTTAGGGCACATTTATGCAGAAATAAAGAAAATTCTGAAAGGTTCACAAACTTTTAAGCTTTACTCTATCTATATATCTATATTATCTATCTATCTATCTATCTATCTATCTATACTAATTATTGAATATCTATAGACTAGGGATGAGCGAACCCGGACCGCAACATTACGGTGTCCGGTCACCAGAACACAGATATTGGTGCGAAAGTCATG
Source organism: Bufo bufo (assembly GCF_905171765.1). Classification (NCBI taxonomy): domain Eukaryota; kingdom Metazoa; phylum Chordata; class Amphibia; order Anura; family Bufonidae; genus Bufo; species Bufo bufo. The sequence goes on along the minus strand of NC_053397.1, from coordinate 146,880,592 downwards.
TCCGTTGTTCAGATTTTAAATAAAGCTTGTTGAAAGGCTGCAGCGCAGCCAATCAACAAGCATTCAAGCTGTGGGCACTTGGAAGCCATCACAGTCATGCCTAGTATTGGCAGAGCTGTCATTGGCCAGCGCACCATGTGACCCTGCATGCCGGATCAAATGTTGTGCTGTCTTTCTGCTCTGACTAATATAGAGACAGGACGCTGCTGCACTGAGGGACAGGAAGCCAGGAAGGCAGCCAGGCACAGGCTAGATGGACAGGCACAGACTCACAGGCCGCCAGCCGGACAGGTACAGACTCACAGGCCGTCAGCCGACCAGGCATAAACGTTACAGGCATTATCCCACCAGGCATAAACGTTACAGGCGTGAGCCGATCAGGCATAAACATTGCAGGCGTTAGCCGACGAGGCATAAACACTACGGGCATCAGCCGACCAGTTATAGACGCAACACGCGTACAGCCAACCAGGAATAAACGCAACAGGCGTACAGCTGACCATAGATAGGTATAAAGCAAAACATTCAACCAAGCATGCATGGATGCAAAGGCGTTCAACCATACCGTCATCAGAGTTTGGCCTAACCAACATAACACCAAAGGCAAACAGCCAGAAAGGCCTAAAGCCATGAGGCAGACAAACAGGCCCTGAGGCCAAGATGCAGACAACTAGGCATTGAAGCCAAGCAGGCCCTGAGGCCAAGAGGCAGACAGCTAGCCCCTGAAGCCCTGAGGCAGACATCCCGGCCCTGAAGCCATGAGGCAGACAGCCCGGCCCTGAAGCCATGAGGCAGACAGCCCGGCCCTGAAGCCATGAGGCAGGCAGCCAGGCCCTAAAGCCATGAGGCAGACAACCAGGCCCTAAAGCCATGAGGCAGACAACCAAGCCATAAAGCCATGAGGCATACAACCAGGCCCTAAAGCCATGAGGCAGACAACCAGGCCCTAAAGCCATGAGGCAGACAACCAGGTTGTAAAGCCATGAGGCAGACAGCCAGGCCCTGAAGCCATGAGTTAGACAGCCAGCCAACCAGGCCATATAACACCAAAAATTTGCTGTAAAACCTACGCTTTCTAAAAGTGATGTCCACTTCTAGCGCTATCTCCTCCTCTGGACCGCATGCATAGTAAAAAAGCTGCTCCAGAAGACCCAAATCCCTGCTGGGTCCCGGCCGTATGCGGAGGAATACAACACCGAACATGGGGCTGCTTCCATTTCCTTTCTGTTTCAGGGTGGCCTCACTCCAATTGAGGAGTGCACACGCACCTGCCGCAAAAGCTAGGTGCCGGACCACCACCGCTCCTAGGGTCCTGCCAGCCCAACATATTGGCGATAGACCCCAGCAGGTATGTACCTCATAGCCCTCCAGAGCATCTCTGAGACTTCCTTGCTCATAGGTAAGAACCTGAAAGAGAAACTGCAGGTCTCCCACTCCAGGGACATGAAACCACACTGAGGTGGGAGAGAGGCTCCACCTTTTTATTCTGCAGGTTTCCTGTCCCTTGGGGCGGATCCTCTCTCTCTGTGGTGCTGTCGTGGGGGAAGGGAAAAATTAATTCCTTCCTATCCATTCCGGATAGGAAAACTGTCTCTGTTTTAACATCCGCTGACGTGAATATGATCTGTTCGAAAGCCTATTAATTACACGGTTTCACGAATAAAAGAACCTCCTCCAGAACAGTTGCGTCTTACGCGGATTAGTTCACCCAAGGGGAATATTATACAGAACATGGGGTGGATGACAAGAGGAGGCATGAAGGATCGTATTACCTGAAGATTCCTTTCTATATGTAGAGGTGCAAATCTCTGATGTGCCCACCTCCCCCCTCAGACACAAATACATTTAGAGTCAGGTGTCAGATTAGCACATATAGCGCATCCATTTGAGTGATTAGTATGTCATGATGAAGGACCCGAATTAAAAGAGGTCTGAAACGTGTAACATTATATCCTGTACTGGAAGTTTTTAACCACTGAAATAAAGATTCCTCTGTTTTTGCTTTTAGCTGGATTCCTAGAGTTTTTTTACAATGTAGATATTGTATGAATACGCTGACTCCAAATGGATTAAATGTAGAGCTGGTTTTATTTAAAGCTGTGAAGGTGGGTATATAAAATGCATAGGGTGAGAAGCAATCAGTGGATTTGCAGCCCTTGAGAAAGCCACATGGAGAAACCGATCAGGCATGGAGAAAGTTTAGCTTTTAATGCTTTTAATCTTGTGATTATGACAAGAAAGGAGAGTAATCAGCACCAAGATTCTGCACACTGTCTACATTTTGCCTCCTGATTACTCACTTAGGTTAAATAAGCAGTTGAAGACCTCAGCGCAAGTGTGTTGGGCTTGGCTTGATAGCATGTCAGCAGGATGGTACGTTACTTCACCTTAGGAAGAGGGGAAGCACACCGCAAAGAGAAACCAATGCATGATTCAGCCGGGACATTGTTGGTACAGGCTCATTGGGACCAGCAAATAGGATAACTGAAGAAAAAAGGAAGTGAGCTAAAAGATTTAAAGAGTTTAAAAGAATTCTTAAAGGGCTTCTGTCACCCCCAAAACACATTTTTCATTTTTGGGCTTGTTAAAATCCTTATTGAACGACTATTCCCTATATAGGGCTCTTACCTTGTTCTGTGGCTTTGTTTCAATAAAAATCGATCTTTTAACATATGCAAATGACTTCACTACCAGCAAGTAGGGCATCTACTTGCTGGTAGCCGCCACATCCTCCTTTTAAAAAAACGCCGCTTCCTCCTGTTGATTGATAGGGCCAGCGAGCGCTCTCCTCCTCCGGCTGGCCCTGTCAGCATTTCAAATCCCGCGCCTGTCTTCATTCGGCGCAGGCGCACTGAGGGAGTGCTGAGGAGGCGAGCGTCCTTCTCTCAGAGCACCTGCGCCGAATGAAGACAGGCGCGGGATTTGAAATGCTGACAGGGCCAGCCGGAGGAGGAGAGCGCTCGCTGGCCCTATCAATCAACAGGAGGAGGGGGCGTTTTTTTAAAAGGAGGATGCGGCAGCTACCAGCAAGTAGATGCCCTACTTGCTGGTAGTGAAGTCATTTGCATATTTTAAAAGATCGATTTTTTATGAAACGAAGCCACAGACCAAGGTAAGAGCCCTATATAGGGAATAGTCATTAAATAAGGATTTTAACAAGCCCAAAAATGAAAAATGTGTTTTGGGGGTGACAGAAGCCCTTTAAAGAAACTGACATTAAGGCCTAGTTCACACGAACGTATGGCTTTTATAGTTTTTCACGGTCCTTTTTTCACGGATCCGTTGTTCCATTTTTGAGTTCCGTTGTGTTTCCGTTTCCTTTCCGTTTTTCCGTTCCGTTTTTCCGTATGCCATGTACAGTATATAGTAATTACATAGAATAGATGGTTCAGCAAAAACGGAACGGATACGGAAGACATACGGATGCATTTCCGTATGTGTTCCATTTTTGAATGGAGCCACGGAACGTGATTTGCGGGCAATAATAGGACCTGTTCTATCTTTCAACGGAACGGAAAAACGGAAAAGGAATACTAACGGAACACATTCCATTTTTTATGCGGAACCATTGAAATGAATGGTTCTGTATATGGACCGTATACGGAACACAAAAAAACGGCCCGTACACTCGCAAAACAAACGTTCGTGTGAACTAGTCCTAACTGTGTAGCTGCCTTACTCAGAGTCCAACCTTGTCCAGGCTTATGGCTGTTTTTAATTAGCCACAGCGGAGTGTTGTACTTCCCCAGCCTGCAGACTTCTGGACGAGTTCAAGTGCAGTGTTGCAGTCAATGACTGGCCTCGGTGGTGACATATTTCAAAACAGCACGTGACTGAGCAGTCACAGTGCCATGCTTGACCCCATCTAGAATTTTACAGGCTGGGGACTGGAAGACTGTGGAACTGAGTTGGGGCACTGGAACAGAATGAGTAGCGAGCAGCCAGTGGGTATGATTTTTTTCACTAGGTACAACATACTGCTGGAGTACGTAAAACAGCCACAAGGCTCAACCTCTTTAAGGATGCAGTATTCCAAAAGTCAAAATCTTAACTTTGCCAAGGCTTCTCTGTATGGGACAATTTTTATTTTGCAATTGCACTACTGAGGTGCTTAATTACTGATTAAATTTCAGTACATCTTTATGGGTGTAATGTAATGTAAAAAAAAACAGCAAGTCTTCCACTGCTTTTTACCTGTTCATGTATCATGAAGCGTGAATAAAATGTTACCTTTAGGGTCCATTCACACGTCCATAGTTCTGGGTCCGCATGGGTGCAGACCAATTCATTTCAATGGAGCCGCAAAAGATGCAGACAGCACACCGTGTGCTGTCTGCATCCGTAGTTCCGTTCAGCGGCCCCGCAAAAAAGATAGAGCATGTCCTATTCTTGTCCGCAATCGTGGATAAGAATATGCATTTCTATCATAGGGCCAGCCATGTGCGTTCTGCAAAATGTGGAATGCACACAGCTGGTATCCGTGTTTTTTGCAGACCGCAAAAAAATTATGGGTGTGTGAATGGACCCTTATTCTGTGGGTCGGTAAGAGTACAGAAATAACAAATTTATATAGGTTTTTTAAGCTTTACTACTTTTGCACAAAATCTGTGTAGCAATATTCTGCAAGCGATGGCTTTTTTATTTTTATGTTTGGATGAACAAAAACAGCAAATGGTCCTTTTTATATGCCATTCACTATGCAAGTAAATTATATCAAACATGTATAGTTTAATTCATTGCTGACAAAGGGGTTTTATTGTTAAAAATTACATTTTTCAGTTTTTTACTATGAGCCCCAAAGGAGACTTGAACTTGTGATTCATTGATTGCTTATATAATACACTGTGCTATTTATGCAGTGCAGTGCATTATGCCTGTCTCTTAATATTCTACTTTATTCTACTTAAAGGGAACCTGTCACCCGGATTTTGTGCATAGAGCTGAGGACATGGGTTGCTAGATGGCCGCTAGCACATCCGTAATACCCTGTCCCCATAGCTCTGTGTGCTTTTATTGTGTAAAAAAACCCGATTTGATACATATGCAAATTAACCTGAGAGGAGTCCTGTACGTAAGTGTCACAGCCAGACAGCTGAGAAGCTCTGACAGAAGCCTTTCAGATCCTCCTCCTTGAATTTCTTTGTTTTGGTTGAGTTCCTCATCTCGTTAGTCTATCTCAGCTGTCATGCAGTTGGACTGATTGCTGCCCTTTAAGTTCCTCCCCAGAATGCAGTAGTGTGCGGCTTATACAACTTCCTGGAGTGTGTGTGCATGCTGTTCCTAGTTCTCAGTCCACAGTCCCCAGTCGTCTGCAAGATAAGTGCTGTTTATGTATTTATGATTTTCTGTTTTCTGGATCCAGGTGACCCTGACTCCCTCTGTGTCTGTGTAGGGAGCCGGTGGTCGTATCCCCTTACTATTGTAGGGTATTCAGGTGTAAGATAGTCGAGGTACGTGGATATGCGCCCATCCACCTTTGGGGTGGTCGCATAGGCTGAGCAATAAGGGAGAGCGGCAGGTCTCATGCAGGGGTCTCCCTTTTGTTCCTTAGTTGTGGATCCAGTGAGTCATTGTTTATATTGTATTGTCTTGTTTCCTGTACACCATCCGCGACATTATAAGCCGCCAAAACCGTCTCAAGCATGGATCCGGTTTCACTTTTGGCTGAACGCCTCCAGGGTCTTTCATTGGAGGTAGCTGATCTCCGTAGGATTTTTTCTCAGTTTCAAGTGACAGGTTCAGCTTGCGTTCATGGAGTTTGTGTTGAGCCTAAGATCTCGCTCCCGGATACGTTCTCTGGGGGTAGTGAATTTTGTGCGTTTTAAAGAGGCTTGCAAACTCCATTTTCGCCTTCTTCCCCATTCCTCTGGTGATGAAGAACGGAGGGTGGGGATCATTGTATCGCTGCTCAGGGGTAACGCTCAGTCTTGGGCCTTTTCGCTACCGGAGGGGGCATGGCCCCTCCGCTCAGTGGATGAATTCTTTTTAGCCCTGGGTCAGATATATGATGATCCGGATCGTATTGCTCTGGCTGAGTCTAAACTACGTCTGTTATGCCAGGGTAAACAATCCGCAGAGATATACTGCTCAGAATTTCGGAGATGGGCAGCTGATACTGGTTGGAATGATGCTGCACTCCGAAGTCAATTTTGCCAGGGTCTTTCAGAGGGATTGAAAGATGCATTTGCCTTTCATGAGAGGCCAATCTCCCTGGACTCTGCTATGTCTCAGGCCGTTCGTATTGACAGGCGTCTTAGTGAGAGAGGAGAGATCTCTCCTTCCTGTCATACTCAGTCCCGGGACAGTGCAGCGGTCTCATTCTGTGCGCAGGGGTCTCAGTCACTGTCAGCCCCTTCTGAGCAGGAACCCATGCAGCTGGGGTTGATTGCCTCAGACAATAGAAGATTCAGCCTGCATGGGAGGGTTTGTTTTTGTTGTGGAGGTATAAATCATTTGGCAAATGTTTGTCCCTCTAGGAGATTCAGGCAGTTTTCTGGGAGTAATAAAGAGACAAAAAGGAAAAAATCTTTTAAAAATGTTCCGTCTGTTATTATTGGCAGGGTTGAGGTGGAAATTGAAGGTTTTCCGTTTACTTGTAGTTCCCGTTTTGTCCTACCTGCTAGGGTGGCGCTAGAGAGCAAGAGCATTTTTTGTGAGATTTTTGTGGATAGTGGAGCAGCTGTCAATCTCATTGATAATCAATTTGCAATAACTCATGGTTTCCAGGTATGCACTTTGGGAAAGGATATTCATGTTTTTGCTATTGATTCCGCTCCACTTTCTCAGAAATCATTAAAGGGCATAGTTCACAATATCCGTTTAATTGTGAGTGATGCTCATGTTGAGGATGTATCATGTTTCGTCCTTAGCGGTTTGCCTACTCCTCTAGTGTTGGGACTACCCTGGCTCACTAAACATAACCCCACCATTGATTGGCAAGCGAGGCAAATAAATGGTTGGAGTGACTTTTGCAGAGAGAATTGCCTCATAACATCTGTTTCTGAGGTTTCTACTAAGACTGTACCACCTTTCCTCTCTGAATTTTCAGATGTCTTCTCTGAGAGTGGAGTTCAGGATTTGCCTCCGCACAGGGAGTATGATTGCCCTATTAATCTCATCCCAGGCGCCAAGCTGCCTAAATCTCGTTTATACAATCTCTCCTAACCTGAGAGGGTTGCTATGCGTGCTTATATCTCTGAGAGTCTGAGAAAAGGACACATACGACCTTCGAAGTCACCTGTTGCCGATGGCTTTTTCTTTGTTAAGAAAACAGATGGTTCTTTAAGACCTTGTCTGGATTTCAGGGAGCTGAACAGTATCACTATTCGTGATCCTTATCCGCTTCCTCTGATCCCGGACCTGTTTAACCAGGTTGTTGGGGCTAAAGTCTTTTCCAAATTAGACCTAAGAGGGGCATACAACCTGGTCAGGGTCAGAGAAGGAGACGAATGGAAGACGGCTTTCAATACCCCTGAGGGCCATTTTGAGAATTTGGTTATGCCTTTTGGTTTGATGAATGCCCCAGCCATTTTTCAGCATTTCGTGAACAGCATTTTTTATCATTTAATGGGAAAATTTGTATTAGTGTATTTGGATGACATTTAGATTTTTTTCTCCTGATTTCAAGACTCATAAGGAACACTTACGTCAGGTCTTGCTCATTCTGCGGGAGAATAAATTATACGCAAAACTGGAAAAATGTGTGTTTGCAGTTCCAGAAATTCAATTTCTGGGGTTTCTTCTCTCCGCTTCTGGTTTTCGCATGGACCCCGAGAAGGTCCGCGTTGTGCTTGAGTGGGAGCTTCCTGAGAATCAGAAGGCGCTGATGCGTTTTTTGGGCTTTGCCAATTATTACAGGAAATTTATTTTGAATTATTCCTCTGTTGTTAAACCACTCACTGATATGACCAGAAAGGGGGTAGATTTTTCTTCCTGGTCGGTAGAGGCACGTAAGGCCTTTTCTAATATCAAGGAGAGTTTTGCTTCCGCTCCCATCCTGGTACAACCTGATATTTCGTTACCCTTCATAGTTGAGGTTGATGCTTCTGAGGTAGGGGTTAGTGCGGTCTTGTCTCAGGGTTCCTCTCCTGCCAAATGGCAACCGTGTGCCTTTTTCTCAAAGAAACTCTCCTCCGCAGAGAGAAATTATGATGTGGGAGATAGGGAATTGTTGGCCATCAAGTTGGCTTTTGAGGAATGGCGCCATTGGCTAGAGGGAGCCAGACACCCTATTACCGTGTTTACTGACCATAAAAATCTGGCCTACTTGGAGTCAGCCAAGCGTCTGAACCCGAGACAGGCCAGATGGTCTTTGTTCTTTTCAAGGTTTAATTTTGTTGTCACGTTCCGCCCTGGGGTTAAGAATGTGAAGGCAGATGCCCTGTCACGTTGTTTTCCGGGAGGTGGGAATTTTGAAGACCCGGGTCCCATTTTGGCTGAAGGTGTGGTGGTCTCTGCTCTTTTTCCTGAATTGGAGGCAGAGGTGCAGGCAGCCCAGTCAGAAGCTCCTGATCTTTGTCCTCCTGGGAGGTTGTTTGTGCCTCTCGCTTTGAGACACAAGATTTTTAAAGAACACCACGATACGGTCCTTGCTGGGCACCCGGGGGCAAGAGCCACACTGGATCTCATCGCTCGGAGATTCTGGTGGCCTGCGCTTCGTAAGTCGGTTGAGGGTTTTGTGGCAGCTTGCGAGACTTGCGCTCATGCCAAAGTCCCTCATTCACGGCCATCAGGTCCTCTCCTCCCTTTGCCCATTCCTTCCCGTCCTTGGACACATCTGTCCATGGACTTCATAACGGACTTGCCTCGTTCCTCGGGGAAGACTGTGATTCTGGTGGTGGTGGACCGTTTTAGCAAAATGGTGCATTTTATCCCTTTTCCTGGTTTGCCCAATGCTAAGACGCTGGCGCAGGCATTTATTGACCACATTGTCAAATTGCATGGTATTCCTTCAGACATAGTCTCTGATAGGGGCACGCAGTTTGTTTCCAGATTCTGGAAGGCTTTCTGTTCTCGCTTGGGGGTTCGGTTGTCATTCTCTTCTGCTTTCCACCCGCAGTCGAATGGCCAGACGGAGCGCGTCAATCAGAATCTGGAGACATATCTGCGCTGTTTTGTGGCGGAGAATCAGGAGGATTGGTGTTCTTTTTTGTCCCTTGCTGAGTTTGCTTTAAATAACCGTCGTCAGGAGTCCTCTGATAAGTCACCATTTTTTGGTGCATATGGGTTTCATCCGCAGTTTGGGACTTTCTCGGGAGAGGGGTCTTCTGGTTTACCTGATGAGGACAGATTCTCCTCGTCTTTGTCATCTATTTGGCAAAAGATTCAGGATAATCTAAAGAGCATGAGTGAGAGATATAAGCGTGTGGCAGATAAGAGACGTGTGCCTGGTCCGGACCTGAATGTTGGTGATCTGGTGTGGTTGTCTACCAAGAATATCAAATTGAAGGTTCCCTCCTGGAAGTTGGGTCCTAGGTTTATTGGGCCTTACAAGATCCTGTCTGTCATCAATCCTGTTGCCTACCGTCTTGATCTTCCTCAGACTTGGAAGATCCATAATGTTTTTCATAAGTCCTTATTGAAACCTTATGTTCAACCTATTGTACCCTCGCCTTTGCCTCCTCGTCCGATTATGGTTGATGGAAATCTTGAATTTCAGGTCTCTAGGATTGTGGATTCTCGTCTTGTCCGCGGTTCCCTCCAGTACCTCGTTCATTGGGAGGGTTATGGTCCTGAGGAGAGGATGTGGGTCCCAGTGACGGACATTAAGGCCTCTCATCTCATCAGGGCTTTCCATAGGTCCCATCCTGAGAAGGTGGGCTCTGAGTGTCCGGAGTCCATTCGTAGAGGGAGGGGTACTGTCACAGCCAGACAGCTGAGAAGCTCTGACACGAGCCTTTCAGATCCTCCTCCTTGAATTTCTTTGTTTTGGTTGAGTTCCTCATCTCGTTAGTCTATCTCAGCTGTCATGCAGTTGGACTGATTGCTGCCCTTTAAGTTCCTCCCCAGAATGCAGTAGTGTGCGGCTTATACAACTTCCTGGAGTGTGTGTGCATGCTGTTCCTAGTTCTCAGTCCACAGTCCCCAGTCGTCTGCAAGATAAGTGCTGTTTATGTATTTATGATTTTCTGTTTTCTGGATCCAAGTGACCCTGACTCCCTCTGTGTCTGTGTAGCGAGCCGGTGGTCGTATCCCCTCACTATTGTAGGGTCTTCAGGTGTAAGATAGTCGAGGTACGTGGATATGCGCCCATCCACCTTTGGGGTGGTCGCATAGGCTGAGCAATAAGGGAGAGTGGCAGGTCTCATGCAGGGGTCTCCCTTTTGTTCCTTAGTTGTGGATCCAGTGCGTCATTGTTTATATTGTATTGTCTTGTTTCCTGTACACCATCAGCGACAGTAAGATGAGTCAGGGACAGGCCTCATCTCAGGTTAATTTGCATATGTATCAAATCGGGTTTTTTTACACAATAAAAGCACACAGAGCTATGGGGACTGGGTATTGCGGATGTTGTAGCGGCCATCTAGCAACCCATGTCCTCAGCTCTATACACAAAATCCCGGTGACAGGTTCTCTTTAATATTCTACTTACTATTTCTTTATCTTTAAGTACAATTATCACATACAAAAAAAGGTGAGGCCAACATATACCAATATACTGTATATTCTAATCTTACACAAACATGCCATATTATTGCAATATTCTATTGATGATGTCTTATGTATTTGTTGAGGGTGGTGGGTGACTTACAATCTTCAATGAATTTTGTAGAAACTGAATAAAATTGATCCAGACCTCGGCACACTGTTACTTTCATAGTAACAGCTTCCTTGAACACTTGTTCTGAAAAACACAATGAGTAAACTGTCCACAGATAAACTAACTGTTAACCAACTGACCACAGAGGGCTTTTATTATACAAACCGGATTCCAAAAAAGTTGGGACACTATACAAATCGTTAATAAAAACTGAATGCAATGATGTGGAGGTGCCAACTTCTAATATTTTATTCAGAATAAAACATAAATCACGGAACAAAAGTTTAAACTGAGAAAATGTACCATTTTAAGGAAAAAATATGTTGAATCAGAATTTCATGGTGTCAACAAATCCCCAAAAAGTTGGGACAAGGCCATTTTCACCACTGTGTGGCATCTCCCCTTCTTCTTACAACACTCAACAGACGTCTGGGGACCGAGGAGACCAGTTTCTCAAGTTTAGAAATAGGAATGCTCTCCCATTCTTGTCTAATACAGGCCTCTAACTGTTCAATCGTCTTGGGCCTTCTTTGTTGCACCTTCCTCTTTATGATGCGCCAAATGTTCTCTATAGGTGAAAGATCTGGACTGCAGACTGGCCATTTCAGTACCCGGATCCTTCTCCTACGCAGCCATGATGTTGTGATTGATGCAGAATGTGGTCTGGCATTATCTTGTTGAAAAATGCAGGGTCTTCCCTGAAAGAGATGACGTCTGGATGGGAGCATATGTTGTTCTAGAACCTGAATATATTTTTCTGCATTGATGGTGCCTTTTCAGACATGCAAGCTACCCATGCCACACGTACTCATGCAACCCCATACCATCAGAGATGCAGGCTTCTGAACTGAGCGTTGATAAAAACTTGGGTTGTCCTTGTCCTCTTTGGTCCGGATGACATGGCGTCCCAGATTTCCAAAAAGAACTTCGAATCGTGACTTGTCTGACCACAGAACAGTCTTCCATTTTGCCACACTCCATTTTAAATGATCCCTGGCCCTTTGAAAACGCCTGAGCTTGCGGATCTTGCTTAGAAATGGCTTCTTCTTTGCACTGTAGAGTTTCAGCTGGCAACGGCGGATGGCACGGTGGATTCTGTTCACTGACAATGGTTTCTGGAAGTATTCCTGAGCCCATTCTGTGATTTCCTTTACAGTAGCATTCCTGTTTGTGGTGCAGTGTCGTTTAAGGGCCCGGAGATCACGGGCATCCAGTATGGTTTTACGGCCTTGACCCTTACGCACAGAGATTGTTCCAGATTCTCTGAATCTTCGGATGATGTTATGCACAGTTGATGATGATAGATGCAAAGTCTTTGCAAATTTTCGCTGGGTAACACCTTTCTGATATTGCTCCACTATCTTTCTGCGCAACATTGTGGGAATTGGTGATCCTCTACCCATCTTGGCTTCTGAGAGACACTGCCACTCTGAGAAGCTCTTTTTATACCCAATCATGTTGCCAAATGACCTAATTAGTGTTAATTGGTCTTCCAGCTCTTCGTTATGCTCAAATTTACTTTTTCCAGCCTCTTATTGCTACTTGTCCCAACTTTTTGGGGATTTGTTGACACCGTGAAATTTTGAATCAACGTATTTTTCCTTTAAAATGATACATTTACTCGGATTAAACGTTTGATCTGTCATCTACGTTCTATTACAAATAAAATATTGACATTTGCCATCTCCACATCATTGCATTCAGTTTTTATTCACAATTTGCTTAGTGTCCCAACTTTTTTGGAATCCGGTTTGTACTTGAGTAACCATCCAAAGGCTACTGAGAATTCTCTAAAATGATTAAAGTTCAAAAGGATCATGACAATGGGCTTAGGCTTGCTTCACACTGCCAGCATCCTGTTCAGGTAGGCTGTTCTGCCATAGAATGCTGGGAATCTGCCAGACAAGTACCACTGAGTGTCTGTGGAAGAGCATGGACATACACAAGTACATACATGTTCTGGCAGGGCGCTAGGTACCAGTACCCCCACTACCATTAAAATATATCATCCAATAATGCCAAAGATCAAAATTATACTATGAAAAAATTGGCTCCTGTTAATCAAATCATGCCCAGGTTCAAGAATCTGGTATGGACATGTTACCATTTACAAACAGTCCAGGAGCCTACAGAACTCCCTAAGTAAAGCAGATGTGGGTAGCTTTTGACTTCCCCCCGTCAACTGACATTAGCACCAGTAAAGACATATGTATATTTGAATTGCACATAATGGGGGTCATTTGTAAGCCCAGCATTTTTCAATACCCCTTTAGTTGACGGTAGATTCGTCAGATTTATGTAGAGGCGCCGGCCTCTACATAACTTCAACATATCCACCACCTGTCTAAATCTAGGCCAGGATCAGACAGCTTTAATTCCAGGTTTTAGAACTAATTCCTGTATCTAGATAAGAAACTGACCATAAGCTTACCTTAAGGAATCATGAATGTTCTGGATTCCTAGGCTGCAGACCCCAGCTGGAAAAAAAACATATCTGTCAGATAGAAAAACAATTTATGGTCCATTTACTTGTATTATGTCATTATTGTAGGTCACTTATTATTGTTTTTTGTCTTTGTTCATATTCTTCTGTAATGTTTTTTTTTAGTTATAACCTTGCTGAAACAATTCTAATTATAAGTGCATCTGGGTTCTGTATTCAGCCCCTTTCACCTTTATCTGATTAACATACATGTATTATATACCCTATTAACCCAACTTTCTGTATACTATGTAGTATAGAGAGGTGGAACCAGTAGGTGGTATATTTCACTGGTACAGTCGACACTGCACTTTACATATGTAAAGCAATAGTATCTAACCCCTGTGCCATTATGTTCTCCATCCATTCTATTGTGCCCTCCGTGTACAGTATTTTTCTGTTACTACAGGGGGTAGAACCAGTAGACTATATTACTGCACTACTTATGCAGAGTTTAATAACCCATTCTGTAAAAGAGGTTTTTACATATAGCAGATTTGTGGCAGAAATCCATTCCATATCTATGATTAAGACTGTTCACGCAGCATGCACATACGATTTCTACAACCCCCATTAAGGTTGAGGTAACATATTTGTTTTCTAGTACTAGAATACCAGCATATATTGGTTAGTGGGTTGTAATATCATGTCAGGTCTCTTACAGAATTAATACACATTTTTGTATGTAGAATTGACCTTTAACAACTCTATTTCTTTGCATATGTAGAGTCAATAACAAGAAGTAGGATTACAAATCCAATATTTGACAGAAAATTAGCTATCATCCGAGTAAAGAAAAGTAATTAGTTATACATGAGAATGTTTTATGATGCAGATGTCCTGTACACAAGGCAACGCTTTAGTGTCCTATCTTTATAGGTTGTTTTTCCCATGACCTGTCTTCACTTCCTCAATTATCTGATAAAGAAGTTCCTCTCTTTTCCTATCTCTGTGTGAGCCGCTCTGAGCAAATACACAACACTGGTCATGGCAGATATGTGAGCTACAATAAAACTATGGCACAGCTACTAAATTAACTCAAGTCATTTATTGATATATTTTGTTCCACCAAATCCCTAATGTTAGAAATGTATTTTGTTATAAACATCAATCACAGAATTGATGAGAAATATTCACAACCTTCTTTCCATCATAATAAAATTTAGGTGCTGACCATACACGATAGATTAATGTTGGCTGAACTTACCAGCTTGGGTTGACCATCTCAAGTATATGATACTAAGAGTCCATGTGTATGGGGGAGGGGAGGTATATCTGTTACGCCAACAGTGTGGGCAGCACAGGGCATTGATTGGAAACAAACCATTCATTCCTGATAATTGCCCGATTTTTGAGCTGCAGTAAAGCGGCATTTATATGTAGCAATCATTCCCTCCACATGGGATCTACTGTGATTGTTTGTTCCCATACTGATTCATTGTTTGTCAGCAGCATGCCCCTGTTTACACAGTGCAATGTGCTTGCTGGCTTTAGGTGCCTATAGTAGTGGCACCTATATAAAGAGGATAAGAATAAGCATTTGCATGAAGATTGCCCCCATTAAATATCTTAACCCTTGGCCCCACCCTGTACTATGTACTACAATTTGCCAATAAGAATATAATGACAATGCTACTAACTGTAGCTACCGAATGTATTAGCTTATCACAAACTTAAGATGTGGCTCTCAAAAGGGGCCTCATTTATTTTGGATATTATCGGCAGGACATCCTCTGTTTACATATGCAATGTGTGCCAACAAACGATTTTTGGAGCTATGTAAAGGATGAGTGCACAAAAAACGAGCATTTACTCATTTGTTGGGTAATGAACAGCATGATTACAAGGGAAAATGATGGAGAAAAGAGTTTTTGTTCCCAATCATTGGCCTATGTAAAAAGGCCATAAACCCATATGGATTTTCAGGTATAGAGGTATACTCACATAAAACATACAAATTTACGGCTTAGGCTACTTTCACACTAGCGTTTTTTGCGGATCGATCATGGATCTGCAAAAACCCTTCCATTACAATAATACAACCGCATGCATCCGTCATAAACGGATTGTATTATGTCTTCTATAGCCATGACGGATCCCTCTTGAACACCTTTGAAAGTCAATGGGGGACAGATCCGTTTTCTATTGTGCCAGATTGTGTCAGAGAAAACTGATCCGTCCCCAATGACGTACATTGTGTGCCAGGACGGATCCGTTTGGCTCCGCTTCATCAGGCGGACAGCCAACTGCTGCAGGCGGAATAGTGACTGAACGGAGGCAAACTGATGCATTTTGAACAAATCCTTTTCCATTCAGAATGCATTAGGGCAAAAATGATCCGTTTTGGACCGCTTCTGTGAGCCCTGAACGGATCTCACAAACGGAAAGCCAAAACGCTAGTGTGAAAGTAGCCTTATAAAAACATAGATTCACACACCATACTTATCTTCTTTTGAATGATTACATAAGTGAGGTTCTCTGAAGCAGTGCAATGTGACACACATACTTTTTTTAACATTTGCCCACTATTTCTTGACAATTTTCTTGACCACTTTAACACCTGGCTACTACATTTTCTTTCTGCCGACATCCCCACTATCATCATGGGTGACTTCAACATCCCTATTGACACCAGCCACTCAGCCGCCTCTAAACTATCACTCTCTTCCTCCTTCGGCCTATCACAGTGGTCTTCCGCTCCCACCCACAGAGTTGGTCACACTCTGGATGTTATCTTTACCCGCCTGTGCTCCCTATCTAACCTTTCTAATTCGCCTCTCCCCCTATCCGACCACAACCTACTCACCTTCTCTTCACTGGCCTCTTCTGCAGCTCCCCCGGTTACACTAGCACACTCCCGCAGGAACCTTAAACATCTCGACTTTCGCTTGCTTTCTGACTCTCTTCTCCCACTCTCTACCATCTGTTCCCTCCAAGACCCAGATGCTGCCACCACCCTGTATAACACCACAATAAGTACAGCTCTGGACACTGTTGCCCCCCTCACACGCAACAAAACCCGAAAAATTAACAGACAACCCTGGCACACCAACCTGACCAAAAAACTCAGACAAGCTTCCAGGGCTGCTGAGCGGCGATGGAAGAAATCCCATTCTAAAGATCATTTCACCGCATACAAGCAATCCCTCCTCATATTCAAATCCTCACTCGCTGATGCAAAACAGGCCTACTTCTCATCTCTCATATCTTCCCTCGCTCACAGCCCTAAACAACTTTTTAATACTTTTAACTCCCTTCTCCGTCACCCAGCGCCCCCACCCTCTCCTCTCATCTCAGCTGAAGACTTTGCCAAATACTTCAAACAAAAGATAGTCGACATCAGAGAAAGCTTCAGTACACAGTCCCCATGGACCCTCTACACAACTGCTCGGTCCTCTTCTCCAAAAACCCGCTTCTCCACCATTACAGAAGAAAAACTCTCCACTCTACTCTCCAGATCTTATTTGACCACCTGCGCACTTGACCCAATCCCATCCCACCTCATCTCTAACCTCACCACAGTGTTTATCCCAGCCCTAACTCATCTCTTCAACCTATCACTAACCTCTGGTGTCTTCCCCTCTGCTTTTAAACATGCTACCATTACACCCATCCTCAAAAAGCCTTCACTTGACCCATCTGCTTTGTCCAGTTATCGCCCCATATCACTTCTTCCGTATGCCTCAAAGCTACTTGAATAACATGTCCATTCAGAACTGTCCTCTCACCTCTCCTCCTGCTCCCTCTTTGACCGCCTACAATCTGGCTTCCGACCCCACCACTCGAATGAGACTGCCCTTATCAAAGTCACCTCCTAACAGCCAAAACCAATAAACGATACTCTGTCCTCCTTCTCCTTGACCTGTCCTCGGCCTTCGACACTGTTGACCACTCCCTTCTGTTGCAAACTCTCTCATCTCTTGGCATCACTGACCTGGCCCTCTCCTGGATCACATCATACCTCACAGAATGGACATTTTGTGTCTCCCACTCCCGCACCACTTCCTCATCTCATTCTCTCTCTGTTGGTGTCCCACAAGGCTCTGTCCTAGGACCCCTGCTCTTCTCTATCTACACTTTTGGCCTGGGACAGCTCATAGAGTCCCATGGCTTTCAGTATCACTCCTATGCTGACGACACACAAATCTACCTCTCTGGTCCAGACATCCCACCTTACTATCAAGAATCCCACAATGTCTGTCTTCTATATCATCCTTCTTCGCCTTTCTCTTTCTAAAACTTAACATGGATAAAACAGAATTCATCATCTTTCCCCCATCTTGCTCAACCCCCCCAACAGACCTATCTATCATGATCAATGGCTGCACACTTTCCCCGGTCAACCAAGTCCGCTGCCTTGGAGTGACCTTGGATTCTGCCCTTTCCTTCCGACCGCACATCCAAGCCCTTTCCACCACCTGCCGCCTCCAACTCAAAAACATCTCCCGCATCCGCGCTTTCCTTAACTTTGAATCTACGAAAATGCTTGTACATGCCCTCATCATCTTCCGCTTAGACTACTGCAACACTCTCCTCTGAGGCCTTCCATCTAGCACTCTCTCACGCCTCCAATCTATCCTCAACTCTGCTGCCCGACTAATTCACCTCTCACCCTATTACTCCTCTGCCTCTCCCCTCTGCCAATCCCTTCACTGACTCCCCATTGCCCAGCGAATTCACTTCAAAGTACTAACAAATACATACAAGGCCGTCCATAACCTGTCCCCTCCCTACATCTCTGAGCTACTTTCCCGATACCTCCCCACACGCACTCTCCGATCCTCACAAGACCTCCTTCTCTCCTCTCCTCTTATCACCTCTTCCCACAATCGCCTCCAAGATTTCTCCCGTGCATCCCCCATACTCTGGAACTCACTACCCCAACATATCAGACTCTCACCTACAGTGGAATCCTTCAAAAGAAACCTGAAAACCCACCCCTTTGACAAGCCTACAACCAGTGACCCTGCTGCCTCTATACCGCCATGACCAACTTCACCCCCACCTACTGTGTCCTTCTCCCATACCATGTAGATTGTAAGCCCTCACGGGCAGGGCCCTCTCTCCTTCTGTACCAGTCTGTAACTCATTTTGTTTATGATTAGTGCAATTGTCTGTATTATGTATGTGCACCCCTTATCATATGTACCGTGCTATGGAATGAATGGCGCTTTAATAATAAATAATAATAATAATAATATTTACACAGGTCATGCCCACAAACGAAGCCAACCTTATCAAAGTGAATACTCAGGCCAAACCCCAATATAAATACAGACACTAAAATAGGTACAGACTGCTAAATAAGTGGATTAGGTTTTATAATAGATGCTATCCTGTATCTTGATGAAACTACATGCTGTGGCAATGTGAACATTGAGGTGTTGTTTCCCCAGGTTCCAGTCCGGGACTTGAGACATGCTCATGTCCAGGGATTCTATTTAATCCTGCTACTGGATCCTGGGTGTGTCTCACTCTGGAGAGTGTGCAGACAGAGGCCTGGTGAGGCTCTGTCAGTGTGGTCTCAGCTGGGCAAGGCTGAGGGGCCACGAGGATATGCAATAGCCTGGACTTTGAGGGACTCAGCGACACCCTGGAACAAGCATTGAAAGGTCAGAGTCAGGAGTACTGCTAGACCACAAACCCCTCCAAAGGTACTGCATTTGTTACAGCCTGAGGGCTGGTGGACTGTATGTCTGGGGTAAGCCGAACCTGGTTCCATGTGGGAACGTTATCGTATAGCTGAGTTAGGGATACGATGTTTATTATGTTTAGGTAGAGCCCAGACGGGCAGGCTTTTGTTTTATGCCATGTTGTGTATGAAGAGTGTAAAATAAATTGCACTGTTTGGACCTAAAACCCAGTGGTTATGAAGATCATTGTGAGAATGACCCCCGAATAAAAGGCGATCCCTTACAATTGGTGGAGGATGCGGGCAAGTTGTCCATGAGAGAAGGGCAACAGACGGTTGCTAGGGACAACAACAAGAAAAAGAGCAGGTGCTGCTGAACCCTGCTGTGCTGGAGTTTAAAGGCCCGGAAGCCTGTTTATTCGGTGGAGCAGGTGCTGCTCGTGCTATTGTGGACTATTTTTGCTGTGGTGCAGAGATTTAAAGGGCCAGAAGACCAGAAAAGAGACTGACCTGTTTGGAAAAAAAAATAATTTTTTTTTTTGGTGTGTTGCTAGAATACTGTCAGTTGCTATGGGGTGGATGGAGGATTTCACCAAGCAGCTTATGCGGGCCAATCTGAAGGCTAGCCAAAGGCAAATGATGTGGCAACAGGAGCAGGAAAAGCTCATGTGCGGGTTGGACAAACAGAGACGTCCTAACCCAGGGCGTTTCCCATGGTAACCGCTGTGCGGAGGAACTGGGCAGTGACCTAGTGACTAGGAGCCAAGAACTGCAGGTTCTCGGGATGCGGTTGGATGCAGAGGTGGTGTATGCCGTTGCCAAGGGCAACCGGCGGGAAGAGAGTGAGATAGAGAGCAGTGCGGCTCTCAAGAGTTCAAGTGTTTTCTGCCAAGGTGTACAGAGTCCTAGAGAGGATGTGCGAAGATGCCGTAAAGCTGTTGCTAAGGGCAACCAACCACGACAGCAGGCAGCTGTCCGGCAACAGAGAGAGTGCTGCTGGAGATGTCGCCAAGTGGGAAGGTGTGCACCTGGTTGTCCTATGACCAGGAATCCAAGATGGGAGGTTCCCAACATCCCGGAGAAGGAAGATGACTGCTGGGGAGACGTGCAGACAGCACTTGGAAGCACCAAACCCGTGACGGCTGTGGGTAAGAGCGTTCCAGTTGTTTCGTATACAGCAGTTAAAGTGACAGGCAGCAGGGCTCTGGAGGTTGGGCATGTTGCTGACCAGGGCCCTAATGTCTCAGAAGCCCTGTGCTGTGGTATGAGCCGGCAGCAGTTGCTATCTGCCGAGCCAGTCGGTGTAAAAACACCAGGACTAGAGACTGCTACACCAATGTGTGACCTTGTGGAGAAGGGCAGTCCAATCCAGGCGTTGTTGGACGCAGAGAGCCAGGTGATCCTGGTACCTGCCAGCCGGGTGTCTGAGAACTATGTGCAGGACTTTCATGGAGTTGGCATGGACTGTCTGGTTGCTCTCCCTGAGTGTGAGACTCCAGTGCAATCTGGGACTGGTGAACTTCGTGATGCAGTTTCACGTATACCTAATGTGTTATTGGGCCGTGATATCGTTTTGTTGCTGGGGGGTAAGGTAGACACTTCTGCAGATAGTGACGAAACTCCTGCAGAACCTGTACCTGTCCTTTAAGTGAAGATCTAAGGGAGCTGCACATTGACCTCCATGGGGAAAGAATATTGACCATTGAAAACAATGGTGCTGGTCAAGTGCAAAGTGATGGTGACAAAAATGCGGAAATGCATAAGGAAAATGTGATGTCATATGAAATATGTGGTGACAGTGATATATCTTTTCCGTTGCAGGTTGGGGTCAGGGGAGACGCGCCCCCTGGTGGTAAAAATGTAAATGATGAAACTTTATTTTCTGCATCTGTTATGTTTCATGAAGCGCTATATGACTTAATCAAAAGGTTTGAAGACATGCATATAAGTAGTGTGGAGCAAAGCCCAGCTCCAGCTCAGTGTTTGAAGGTGCAGGAAAATCTGATCGGGTTAGAGGGTGTACCGCACGTATCAGAGGTGGAAATGCAGTCTCCACAATGTTGGTTGGTTACTAAGGAAGTGTCCCAGGTGGTAATTAGCTCATCGGTGCCCCTAGAGGTCAGAATTAATAATGACACGAGCGGTATAGGTGACGTATGTGCTGTGAACGATAGCAACCCAGAGAATGAAGCTACCAGGTCAAGGTCTGGTGAAATTAAAGTAGTTGCTAGTAGCGACCAGACAACAGTTATACCTGATGTGACGAGAGTTAAGTGGGGAGACGTCAGCCTAGTGACTGAGACCTATACCCAGGCAGTGTTAGATGACCAGACGTGTCAGTACAGCTGCAATCAGAAGGAGATAAGTGAGCTGAAGGATCTACTGCCTGATATCCAGGTGACATTAGAGCAGCTGAAGGGTGGTTTAAAACTGACCAACTGGATCTCCAACAAAAGGAGGAGGCGGGAGCTCCCCGTGGAAACCGCGGCTGTAAAGGTTGCGGAAGTTAAAGGTTGTGGGACCAAGAAGAAATCTAGAAAAGAAGCAAGCCAGAAAGCTAAGTTCTCCAGCGAAGAGATTACGGAGGAGGCCCTTAGACACTGTAGTCTAGGTAGGAAGGCAGTGTTTATGACAAACCAAGCTCTGATGGCCTGGGTCTGGCAAAATAAAGGGAAGCATGTGACGCTGGCCATCTCTTCCAGCGGGAACGTTGAGCCGGAAGATGGCAGTATAATGCGGATGCCCTGTCACGAGCATCCAGTTGGTACATGTGTTCACCCCCACAGGTTTGAACAGAGGTGGGGGGGGATATGTGGCAATGTGAACATTGAGGTGTTGTTTCCCCAGGTTCCAGTCCGGGACTTGAGACATGCTCATGTCCAGGGATCCTATTTAATCCTGCTACTGGATCCTGGGTGTGTCTCACTCTGGAGAGTGTGCAGACAGAGGCCTGGTGAGGCTCTGTCAGTGTGGTCTCAGCTGGGCAAGGCTGAGGGGCCACGAGGCTATGCAATAGCCTGGACTTTGAGGGACTCAGCGACACCCTGGAACAAGCATTGAAAGGTCAGAGTCAGGAGGACTGCTAGACCACAAACCCCTCCAAAGGTACTGCATTTGTTACAGCCTGAGGGCTGGTGGACTGTATGTCTGGGGTAAGCCGCACCTGGTTCCATGTGGGAACGTTATCGTATAGCTGAGTTAGGGATACGATGTTTATTATGTTTAGGTAGAGCCCAGACGGGCAGGCTTTTGTTTTATGCCATGTTGTGTATGAAGAGTGTAAAATAAATTGCACTGTTTGGACCTAAAACCCAGTGGTTATGAAGATCATTGTGAGAATGACCCCCGAATAAAAGGCGATCCCTTACAATGCATAGTGCCGAATCAGCACAGATTTATGAGAGATTGGTCATGTCAAACTAATCTATTCAGTTTCTATGAGGAGATAAGTTTGATGTCGCCGTGTGCTCCTTTGTCTCGTTCTCACAACTGAAAACGACCGCCAGAAGTACAATCGGGAAATCCTTGGTGTAGTGTGCGTCGATGTGTGCGCAATTCCTCCAAAATAACATCACAGAGACGTTCTCAAGTAGGTTCCAATAATGTGCCTGCTTCCGATGGCTAGGCGTGGTTTATTTATATCAGAAGATGGGAGGCGGTCTTACAATATAGTAACATAGTACATAAGGCCGAAAAAAGACATTTGTCCATCCAGTTCGGCCTGTCATCCTACAAGTTGATCCAGAGGAAGGCAAAAAAAACCCTGTGAGGTAGAAGCCAATTTTCCTCACTTTAGGGGAATAAAAAATTCCTTCCCGACTCCAATCAGGCAATCAGAATAACTCCCTGGATCAACGACCCCTCTCTAGTAGCTATAGCCTGTAATATTATTACACTCCAGAAATACATCCAGGCCCCTCTTGAATTCCTTTATTGTACTCACCATCACCACCTCCTCAGGCAGAGAGTTCCATAGTCTCACTGCTCTTACCGTAAAGAACCCTTTTCTATGTTTGTGTACAAACCTTCTTTCCTCCAAACGCAGAGGATGTCCCCTCTTCACAGTCACAGTCCTGGGGATAAATAGATGATGGGATAGATCTCTGTACTGCCCCCTGATATATTTATACATAGTAATTAGATCTCCCCTCAGTCGTCTTTTTTCTAACGTGAATAACCCTAATTTTGATAATCTTTCAGGGTACTGTAGTTGCCCCATTCCAGTTATTACTTTAGTTGCCCTCCTCTGGACCCTCTCCAGCTCTGCTATGTCTGCCTTGTTCACAGGAGCCCAGAACTGTACACAGTACTCCATGTGTGGTCTGACCAGTGATTTGTAAAGTAGTAGGAATATGTTCTCATCACGGGCATCTATGCCCCTTTTGATGCAACCCATTATCTTATTGGCCTTGGCAGCAGCTGCCTGACACTGTTTTTTGCAGCTTAGTTTGCTGTTTATTAAAATTCCTATTGGTCAATCATGACCAATGAGGAGACAGGTTATGGTATGAAGTGATTGGCTGGAAGGCGGTCTTACAATCATGACCAATAGGGAGACAGGTTATGGTATGAAGTGATTGGCTGGCAAAGATGTGAATTATCGCACATTCGGGACGACCAGACCATCGTGCGAAAGTCTCTGCGCAGATGTGAACGCGAATGAATCTGCGCATCTCCATAGGATAGATGGTGACCATACGGCGAACAATAATTTTTCCACAACAGTTCCCCCCTTTTTTGCCATATGTCGTCATTTCAGCGGCTTCCTAACACTACAATCACTCAAACCAGACCTCTAAGGCTGGGTTCAGACCTGAGCGTATTTGATATGCGCGTTTAACGCGCGTTTTTGTCGCGCGTTTTTATGCGCGTTTTTTGCAGTAGTAAACGCGCGTTTGACGCGCGTTTGTGTGATTGACTGCAGTGTCCTATGGCCACAAACGCGCGTCAAAACGCCCCAAAGAAGCTCAAGAACTTGTTTGAGCGTAGGGCGTTTTACAGCGCGTTCAAACGCGCTGTAAAACGCTCAAGTGAGAACCAGGGCCATAGGGAATCATTGGTTTTCATGTGTTGAGCGTTTTACAGCGCGTTTGAACGCGCTGTAAAACGCTCAAGTGTGAACCCAGCCTTAAGGGAATAAACATGTAAAGGGGAACATGCTACACTACAGATGAACTAACAAGAAGAACCTGGCCTATCATTCTTTGGCCTCTTCGGTTGCTTGACCGCGACGTCCGGCAAGGGTGGTGACAGTGAAAAGTCTCTAAAGTGTCTCTAATAAAGAAATCCCTTCAAAAGGAAGGGTGATTCTCCATGACGGTTCCTTAAAATGCGGTGGTTCTTCTTGGGTTGGTCCTCCTGGAGTAAGAATCCGTTTGCTCTAGGTGATGGTTCTCTGCGATTATAACATGGTCCTCTGAACGGCTCCTCGCTACTCGATTCATCAAGCAGCAGGTCATTCTCATCGCCACATAGAAAAGAAATATAAAGCACAGCAGTAACAGGACATACACTCCTATTTCCTTAAGCCATAATCCTATAGAGAACAACATGATCCTATAGAGAACCAAAGCCCCCCAGACCTTTAAAGGGGTTCCAACCTTCATCTGCAATCACACGTGCTTGCCCCTGTAACGCCTTAACTCTATCTAGATGGGCCTGAACCTTGTCACCAGTATCTTCCACCCAGGTGCAGCAATCCTCCCCGATGAATTCACAGAAACACCCCTTTTCAGCTAAAAGATAGTCGAGAGTCATCTTCTCCTGGAGGAGAAGAGTTTTTAACTGTCGCTGTTCGGAGGAGACTTCTCTCATGGCTTCGACTGTCTCGTTGAACATCTCATCCACTATGGTAGAAAATTTGTTCAGCCGCTTCATAAGTTCTGTACCCCATCCGGTCCATGCCGGAAACCATGCCCAAGCACAGTCCCCTGCAGAGAACAGCTCCCTCCTAGTCCTTCTTCCCAAACTCACCCTCCTCTGCACCATCAGACCCTCGTGGCCATCAGCAATGTAGGAGGCGGGGACTAACCTGACTAAGGACATGCCCTCTAGCATTCGTGGGAATGACTCTGTAAGTAGCCTACCCACACAAGAAGTAATAGGGCCCAGTTAGAGAGACACAAAGGTCATTAGGGTCCCGGTTACGGGAGTTGAGCAACAGCTGGATGGATAAAGGGATTGCTGCACCGTCCTGAATGTCACACCCTCCCCCCAGCAGATATAGTCGTGTCTGGTGGTTAGGTTGTTACGGTCAGGGATTCTATGGTCGATCTGGACAGTGATCCCAGATGGGCATTTGGTCCGACCCATGGACTTAGTTCCAAATCCAGAGCTGATATTCAAACAAATCTGGGGTCGCCCTAATTGACTGGATACCCACACGGGTCTACTAAGCCTACTACAAGTCTCAGGGCTGAAATCAAGACCATAAGTGACGTTACCATCTAAGAATGTATGGTTGAACTCTATGGATAGGTGACGCTCCATAGATTTACCTAAAGGGTTGATTTTTCTCATACCCACCCTGATGTCATAAAGGGTATGAACTGCCGCCATGGCCGGGAGGCTCTGACCCGGAGGTGGTTTGGAGCACACCCAGCAGTTGGATCTATTTGCCGTCTTTGTTAACTGCAAATGCATTCTGAATAACAAATTCGGATGTGACTCCTCATAACATTTTCCAAAGTGCATTAGACAGAAAGAATAAAGGAATACGAGGTACCTGATCATTGCACTTTGTGGTCCAGTAGTTTCTTGCAATGGCTGGCGTGGATCCATCCGTCACGTTCCTCGACCTTGAGGGAGATTGGTGTTGTAAGTAGAACCTGGTACGGCCCGGTATATCTCGCCTCCAGTCCCTGGCGCTGATGTTTTTTAACGACCACCCAATCGCCTGGTTGTATGGAATGCAAACCAGTTATAGATTCTGGAATAGATTCATAAACTCTCTGGGGCATCTTTTGGAGTTCCCGTTGAAGAGACTGCACATACCCCGTCAGCTGACAATGTAAAGATGACCGCTGCTGGGGAAAGTACAACCCCGTCTTTGGTCTACTCCCGAACAGAATCTCATATGGGGACAGCCCATGAGGCCGTCTTGGTGCATTGCGCACAGAGTAGAGAGCAATGGACAAACACTCGGGCCACGGTTTACCCGTGTCGGCAGAGATCTTAGAGATCTTGTTCTTGATAGAGTCTCTCCACCTTGCCACTGCTTTGGGGATGATAAGGAGTATGGAGACCCTGATTGATGTGGAGAGCCTCACATATCTCCTTGAACGTCAGTCGCAATCCTTTCATCCCCCCTCTCTTCTTCCGAGTCTGATTGGGTCGGGAGAAGAGATGCAGGATTGCGGATGGTACATCGTCTTAGTGTAAGGTTAGTAGGGGTGAGGAGAGCTACTTCATACTTGGTCAAACGGGCGGCCGAAAGATGTTTGGTTTGGACCTGGTTAAGGAGCTCTTGGACAGAGTGTGGGGTGAAAAGGGTCAAAGGGGAATCTAAAACGATATCACCTACTTTGTGCAATAGTACAGCGCAGGCGGCTACAGCTCGGGCGCACCCAGGTGAGCCTTTGATGACCGGATCCAGTTCAGTTAAAATGTACATAATGGGTCTATACCTGGATCCGTGTAATTGGGTCAGTACCACAGTGGCATGCCATTTACTTTCGTGACAGAAAAGGGAAAAGGGTTGGTTGTAGTTGGGAATACCTAGTGCCGGGGCTCTAGAAAGTTCCTGGATCAGATCCTGGAGGGTTGACCAGTTTTCATCAGTTAATTGAAATGGTGTTTGTGACGGAAGAGTATAGAGAGGACCCAGTTTGGATGAAATGTTAGGGATCCAATCTCTGCTATAATTGATTAGACCTAGAAGGGCTCTCAACTGTCGGGCATTACGAGGTTGAGTAAAGTCTCTGAGAGTCTGTATCCGTTGCATTGTCAAATGTCGGGTTCCTTTTGAGATACAGTGGCCTAGAAAAGTAACCTTCTCCATACAAAACTGCAATTTCTCCTTGCTAGCCTTATTCCCAGTGGATACCAGGTGGTTAAGCAACGAGATGGTATGCCTATAGCATGACTCCTTATGCGGGCAACAAACCAACAAATCGTCCACATATTGCAATAGGGCAACCTCCGGATCCTCTGGCACCCACTGATCTAATACCACCTTTAGCTTACAACTGTATTCCGACGGGCTAGTCATGGACCCTTGTGGTAACCGGGTCCATGTAAGTTGTTTACCCTGGAATGAAAAAGCAAAGAGATATTGACACTGGGGATCCAGTGGTACAGAGAAAAAGGCATTGGACAAGTCGATGACACTAAAGTACGAAGCCTCAGGAGGGATGGAAGCAAGTAATGTGTGAGGATTAGGCACTAACGGGGCATCACTGACAATGATTTTGTTAAATGGCTCTGAGACCATGGACCAGTCGGTAAGTGACTTCCTGGCCCTTGGCTGATTTCTTTGCCACTGGAAATAGAGGAGTGTTACATGGGGATTGAGTTGGGGTCAAGACCCCGATTTGGAGATACCTGTTGATCTGTATTTTGAGGCTGTCCATCTGCGCTACACTCAGCGGGTACTGCTGTAATCTTGGTAATACGCAACCGGGGGCAATCCGTATAGTGGCTGGAGGTACCGGCAGCAGGCCGACGTCATACTTGTCAACCGCCCAAAGTTTAGGATCTACCTCGGCCAGTACGTCCAGGGGCACAAAGTTGCCAGGTTCTCCAGTATACGGAACTGCCACCACTGCACACAGCAGCTCGTCTGTGAGTGCACTAGTAACCACAACACCCTCTGGGGTATAGGAGATTTTGGCCTGAATTTCCGACAGAATGTCTGCCCCCAAAAGGTTAATAGGGACATCATCTGAGATCAACAAAGATCTAACTGCTTCTGTGTGTTAGCCTAACTTACAGTGCAATAGTTTAGTCTCTCTGAGAGTCACTGATTGACCTGTAATCCAACAGTGGGGGTAGTCTTGCCAGAAAGTGGAATCCCGCCTCTGAGGTCTTAGGTTTTTAGGACAGTTCTGGCTGCGCCGGTGTCAATGAGACAGGATAGAGGGTATGGCAATTCCTCAAGAAACAGATTGACATGAGCTGACACCGGTTTGCCGTTTCCCTAGCGGGCTGAGCTGTTGGAATGTGTAACAGCTCAGATTTTCTGGGAATGTACGGGATCGGGGATGAAATGGTAGGTTCCCGGAGGGCCATCCGTATTGCGGTACGATTTCCCTGGGTTTGTTTTATGTGCATAGGGCCGGTCAGGGGTGGTCTTACGAGGTTTGGGAGAATCCTGGTCCTCCTCATCCTCATATTCTGGACAGTAGTGTGCTACATGACCTCTCTGACAGCAAAGGAACTAGGATATTTATTCCCTTTGTTTCTCCTTTGCCTAGGATGATTACTCTGGGCAATTAACTCAAATGCTGTCATGATTTTGGCCGACTTGGCCTCCTTCCTTGCATGCAAGTCCAGCTCTATGGCCTGGATTGTTGCCATGAACTGGAAGGGGGACGCAACACTGTACATGGTAGGCATTTTGTCTGTCAAGTGTTTGCAAAATTCCTTACCCCACGTCGTGAGTTGCTCATGTGTGGTTATACCACACCTGGAAATGATGTCATCTGCAACATCTTCACCTACAGCGGCTCTGAGGATGCGTGCACAATCTGCTCCACTCATCCCATAGCTCAGCTGATTGACATTAATTTTTTTGGCAAACCCACGCGGATTGGTCCTGTGATCCGGGAGGTCATTCAAGATCTCCCTGATCTCCCCTGCGGTAAAAGGTACGTGCCAGGTGATACGGCTCGTAGTGTTTTGTCCGGGGGGTCCCTCACATTCTTGTACCCAGACTGGAAACACCCCGGGAGGTGGACCACCCTCAGCGGGAGGCCTCTTAGAAGGTGGTAGGTCGCTGGTAGGGGGTTGGAGAGGCTCTGCCACAGTCACAGTTTCCCCCAGATTGGCCAAAGGCAGATACAAAGGCTCTATTTTTTGAGGACTAGCTATTGGCTCAGAGTCCGGGGCTCTAGGAGTCGGTTCAATTGGAGGTGTTTGCCTGTTCAGGCTTGCATCTAATTGCCACAATTTGGTAATGAGTAGTCTCCGACTACCATCAAACTTGACTCCATAAACCTCCCTGAGTCTGGCACTCAACTGTTCCTCTCGATAGCACCTATAATCCCCCTCCGGGCTCTGTTGGAAATCATCCCTTTCTAAGGCCGCTATGCACTCTGGTTTGGGTTTATTGATTATGGAGATGCCTCTGGCTTCACATAGTGTGACTTAAAACGGATTACTGACACCTTGGGAAATCCGATTATCAGAGAGATTGGTTGCCGGTCCCTCAGTTGGTGGTGGAGATGGAGACAGAGCGGCTGAGGCTGCTGGTATGGCCTGTGTAGCAAGTAGGTTTAAGCCTGCCTGCAGTTCGGTCTCATCCCTGGTTTTATTGGACTCCGTAGTTTTAGTTGAACGGGAGTACATGACAGTGTTAGTTCGCACTGTCTGGGACTTTTGAATGCTCTGTTGCTGGAGCTCGATGCATTCGTGCAGCCAAAGTTCTGCCTTCTAGAGGGAACCATGGCTAGTGGGGAATACATGGACAAGCTTTTCCCAAATCCAGACCTCAAATGTCCCTTCTTTGGGGATGGTTCACTCTGAACCTACAGTCCATTAGTGCCAATCTTTGAGGGGCTTAACAACTCCTCCTCCATAGATGGATTTCATGTGCTGCTTGGCTGTCCTATAGTCAGAAGTCGTACCCTTCTGTTCCCTAGATTTGCCTACACCCATGCTCGAGCCTTCTAAAAGTAGGTGCGTCCACCTACAGTGTACCGCGACACACGCTTGGACTGTCCCACGGCACACGCCTGGACGGCTGCTACTCCCCTTCGTTCGCCTCTGAGTTGCCCTAGGGTTTCTGGCACCGGCACACGGACTCTGTTAGACCTTAGGAAAAGGAGTAGCAGTGTGAGGAAAAGGGCTTTCGCCGACACACGGCGGCCCTCTGAGTCTCCTAATGAGATATACCAGCCTCGGTTTTGGCTCTGAATAGTGACCTGACCAAAGGATAGGGCTTCCAATTGACCTGGAGTGGAAAAGGGTTACTCACACAGCTATTGGTATGCCCGGGTGATATACACTCACCTAAAGAATTATTAGGAACACCTGTTCTATTTCTCATTAATGCAATTATCTAGTCAACCAATCACATGGCAGTTGCTTCAATGCATTTAGGGGGGTGGTCCTGGTCAAGACAATCTCCTGAACTCCAAACTGAATATAAGAATGGGAGAGAAAGGTGATTTAAGCAATTTTGAGCGTGGCATGGTTGTTGGTGCCAGACGGGCCGGTATTTCACAATCTGCTCAGTTAATGGGATTTTCACGCACAACCATTTCTAGGGTTTACAAAGAATGGTGTGAAAAGGGAAAAATATCCAGTATGCGGCAGTCCTGTGGGCAAAAATGCCTTGTGGATGCTAGAGGTCAGATGAGAATGGGCCGACTGATTCTAGCTGATAGAAGAGCAATGTTGACTGAAATAACCACTCGTTACAACCGAGGTATGCAGCAAAGCATTTGTGAAGCCACAACACGCACAACCTTGAGGCGGATGGGCTACAACAGCAGAAGACCCCACCGGGTACCACTCATCTCCACTACAAATAGGAAAAAGAGGCTACAATTTGCACAAGCTCACCAAAATTGGACTGTTGAAGACTGGAAAAATGTTGTTTGGTCTGAGTCTCGATTTCTGTTGAGACATTCAAATGGTAGAGTGCGAATTTGGCGTAAACAGAATGAGAACATGCATCCATCCTCTGATGGCTACTTCCAGCAGGATAATGCACCATGTCACAAAGCTCGAATCCTTTCAAATTGGTTTCTTGAACATTACAATGAGTTCACTGTACTAAAATGGCCCCCACAGTCACCAGATCTCAACCCAATAGAGCATCTTTGGGATGTGGTGGAACGGGAGCTTCGTGCCCTGGATGTGCATCCTTCAAATCTCCATCAACTGCAAGATGCTATCCTATCAATATGGGCCAAGATTTCTAAAGAATGCTATCAGCACCTTGTTGAATCAATGCCACGTAGAATTAAGGCAGTTCTGAAGGCAAAAGGGGGTCCAACACCGTATTAGTATGGTGTTCCTAATAATTCTTTAGGTGAGTGTATATCACCTTGTCTCTTTAAAAAAAAAAACCTCATCAACTCACTTTCCTTTGTCGATATGATTCTATATAGTCAAGCTGAACAGCACACAAAGCCCTTTTTTGCAGTGACTGATCAAAAACTTCTCGCTCAGCAGCAACCCTTGAATTCAGACAGTAGTTCCCCCAGTAACTAAAGAAAGGTCTCCCAACCAAATCAGAGAGAGAGAGAGAGAAATAGAGAGAGATACAGTACAGACCAAAAGTTTAGACACACCTTCTCATTCAAAGAGTTTTTTTCTTTATTTTCATGACTATGAAGGCATCAAAACTATGAATTCACACATGTGGAATTATATACATAACAAACAAATGTGAAACAACTGAAAATATGTCATATTCTAGGTTCTTCAAAGTAGCCACATTTGCTTTGATTACTGCTTTGCACACTCTTGGCATTCTCTTGATGAGCTTCAAGAGGTAGTCCCCTGAAATGGTTTTCACTTCACAAGTGTGCCCTGTCAGGTTTAATAAGTGGGATTTCGTGCCTTATAAATGGGGTTGGGACCATCAGTTGCGTTGAGGAGAAGTCAGGTGGATACACAGCTGATAGTCCTACTGAATAGACTGTTAGCTGCTTTTTTCTTGCCATAATACAAATTCTAACAGTCTATTCAGTAGGACTATCAGCTGTGTATCCACCTGACTTCTCCTCAACGCAACTGATGGTCCCAACCCCATTTATAAGGCAAGAAACCCCACTTATTAAACCTGACAGGGCACACTTGTGAAGTGAAAACCATTTCAGGGGACTACCTCTTGAAGCTCATCAAGAGAATGCCAAGAGTGTGCAAAGCAGTAATCAAAGCAAAAGATGGCTACTTTGAAGAAACTAGAATATGACATATTTTCAGTTGTTTCACACTTGTTTGTTATGTATATAATTCAACATGTGTTAATTCATAGTTTTGATGCCTTCAGTGTGAATCTACAATTTTCATAGTCATGAATATAAAGAAAACTCTTTGAATGAGAAGGTGTGTCCAAACTTTTGGTCTGTACGGTATATATAGAGAGATCTATTTAGATTTACACTCACCTAAAGAATTATTAGGAACACCATACTAATACGGTGTTGGACCCCCTTTTGCCTTCAGAACTGCCTTATTCTATGTGGCATTGATTGAACAAGGTGCTGATAGCAGTCTTTAGAAATGTTGGCCCATATTGATAGGATAGCATCTTGCAGTTGATGGAGATTTGAGGGATGCACATCCAGGGCACGAAGCTCCCGTTCCACCACATCCCAAAGATGCTCTATTGGGTTGAGATCTGGTGACTGTGGGGGCCATTTTAGCACAGTGATCTCATTGTCATGTTCAAGAAACCAATTTGAAATGATTCAAGCTTTGTGACATGGTGCATTATCCTGCTGGAAGTAGCCATCAGAGGATGGATACATGTTCTCATTCTGTTTACGCCAAATTCGGACTCTACCATTTGAATGTCTCAACAGAAATCGAGACTCATCAGACCAGGCAACATTTTTCCAGTCTTCAACAGTCCAATTTTGGTGAGCTCGTGCAAATTGTAGCCTCTTTTTCCTATTTGTAGTGGAGATGAGTGGTACCCGGTGGGGTCTTCTGCTGTTGTAGCCCATCCGCCTCAAGGTTGTGCGTGTTGTGGCTTCACAAATGCTTTGCTGCATACCACGGTTGTAACGAGTGGTTATTTCAGTCAACGTTGCTCTTCTATCAGCTTGAATCAGTCGGCCCATTCTCATCTGACCTCTAGCATCCACAAGGCATTTTTGCCCACAGGACTGCCGCATACTGGATGTTTTTCCCTTTTCACACCATTCTTTGTAAAACCTAGAAATGGTTGTGCGTGAAAATCTTAGTAACTGAGCAGATTGTGAAATACCGGCCCGTCTGGTACCAACAACCATGCCACGCTCAAAATTGCTTAAATCACCTTTCTTTCCCATTCTGACATTTAGTTTGGAGTTCAGGAGATTGTCTTGACCAGGACCACACCCCTAAATGCTTTGAAGCAACTGCCATGTGATTGGTTGACTAGATAATTGCATTAATGAGAAATAGAACAGGTGTTCCTAATAATTCTTTAGGTGAGCGTATATATATATATATATATATATATGATACAGTGGGATGCGAAAGTTTGGGCAACCTTGTTAATCATTCATGATTTTCCTGTATAAATCGTTGGTTGTTACGATAAAAAATGTCAGTTAAATATATCATATAGGAGACACACACAGTGATATTTGAGAAGTGAAATTAAGTTTATTGGATTTACAGAAAGTGTGCTATAATTGTTTAAACAAAATTAGGCAGGTGCATAAATTTGGGCACCACAAAAAATAAATGAAATCAATATTTAGTAGATCCTCCTTTTGCAGAAATTACAGCCTCTAAACGCTTCCTGTAGGTTCCAATGAGAGTCTGGATTCTGGTTGGAGGTATTTTGGACCATTACTCTTTACAAAACATCTTTAGTTCATTCAGGTTTGATGGCTTCCGAGCAGGGGCGTACATAGAAATCATTGGGCCCCATAGCAAGAATCTGATTTGGGCCTCCTAACCCCGCCCACTACCCACCCCTGGCCCATCCCACCACCTGCCCTGGCTCCTCCCCTGTCACACCCCATTGAATTCCTACTGACCCAGAGAATAAAAGGCACAGGTCAGTTTCTCTGCAAAGGGAACGCCATAGGAACAAAACCTGTAAAATGGTGGAGAAATTGCATTTTTTTTTTTCCAATTCCACCCCATTTGGAATTTTCTTACTGCTTCCCACTACATTGTATGCCATATTAAGTGGTGGCATTAGAAAGTATAACTTGTCTTGCAAAAAATAAGCCCTCATATGGATATGTGACTAGAAAAAAAAAAAAGTCATGGCTCAAGGAAGATAGGGAAGAAAAATCGAATTATGCAAAAATGAAAAAATCTCTGGTATCCTAATTGTTAAAGGGGTTATCTAACACCTATTATTCCCCCCCAAAATGCCTGGCCACCGCATACAGGTAATACATATGCTCGGGGGGGGGAGAGAGAGAGAGGGGTGTGTGCAGCCAACAGCAGGCCGTGAAGGAAATTAGCCTTCCTAGTGTCACCCGTGATGCTAAGGAGGTTCGTTCCCATTGTGGCCTGCTATTGACTGCCCCCCTTGTCTCTGGATGTTTTTATTCATGTGACGGGGGGGATGCAGTGGTGGCCGTGTGGGCATCAGTGATGCGGGGGACGGGAGCCGGTTAAGTATTACCTGTATGAGGTGCCCTGGCATTTTGGGGGGCATTATAGGGTTTGGATAACGATAACCTCTTTAACTCCTTGCTGCTGATACTTAGTTTACCATGAGAAAAAAATAGCCATTTATCATGAATAATGACTCATAACGTGCAAGAAATAAAGCGTGAACATCATACGTTATACACAAAAACTATTATCTATTACACGTTACACACCAATAATGTTGTTAAACCTTGCACACACCAGTAACTCCACCATATAGTGGTTCTCCCATAGGCCTCTTTCAGACAGGCGTTGCGGGAAAAGGTGCGGGTGCGTTACGGGAACACCCGCGATTTTTCCGCGCGAGTGCAAATCATTGTAATGCGTTTTGCACTTGCATGAGAAAAATCATGCATGTTTGGTACCCAAACTTCTTGACAGAAGTTCGGGCTTGGGATCGGTGTTCTGTAGATTGTATTATTTTCCCTTATAACATGGTTATAAGGGAAAATAATAGCATTCTGAATACAGAATGCATAGTAAAATAGCGCTGGAGGGGTTTAAAAAAAATAAAAAATTATTTAACTCACCTTAATCCACTTGATCGCGGAGGCCGGCATCTCCTTCTGTCTCCTTTGCTGAACAGGACCTGTGGTGAGCATTCATTACAGGAAAATGACCTGTGGTGACGTCACTCCGGTCATCACATGATCCATCACATGATCTTTTACCATGGTGATGGATCATGTGATGGATCATGTGATGACCGGAGTGACGTCACCACAGGTCATTTTCCTGTAATGAATGCTCACCACAGGTCCTGTTCAGCAAAGGAGACAGAAGGAGATGCCGGCCTCCGCGATCAAGTGGATTAAGGGGAGTTAAATTATTTAATTTTATTTTTTAACCCCTCCAGGGCTATTTTACTATGCATTCTGTATTCAGAATGCTATTATTTTCCCTTATAACCATGTTATAAGGGAAAATAATAATGATCGGGTCTCCATCCCGATCGTCTCCTAGCAACCGTGCGTGAAAATCGCACCGCATCCGTACTTGCTTGCGATTTTCACGCAACCCCATTCACTTCTATGGGGCCTGCGTTACGTGAAAAATGCAGAATATAGAGCATGCTGCGATTTTCACGCAACGCACAAGTGATGCGTGAAAATCACCGCTCATGTGAACAGCCCCATAGAAATGAATGGGTCAGTATTCAGTGCGGGTGCAATGCGTTCAACTCACGCATGGCATCCGCGCGGAATACTCGCCCGTGTGAAAGGGGCCACTATACACAAATAATAACATAATATGCTATACAGATAAATAATCCTGTTAAGGTTCCATTCAGACGTCCATACTGTTTTGCGGTCCGCAAAACACTGACGCCGCACATCGCCGGCACTTAATAGATCATTTCTATTCTTGTCTGCAGCTGAGGACAAGAATTGAACATGCTCTATTTTGTTCCGGAGCAAGGGCCAGAAGTTCGGGGCAGTGGATCGGAAATGCGGATGTGGACAGCACACTGTGTGCTGTCTGCATCTTTTCTGGCCCCATTGAAAATGAATGGGTCTGCACCCATTCCACATAATTGCAGAATGGATCCAGACCCTTTTAACGGACGTCTGAATGGACCCTTATTAAATGTACACAGATAAAGCCACCATATCATGTACACAGTGGGACAGAGCTGCTATTAGCAATGTTTGGTCCCATAATTGCCACAGAGTCAGTACCACTAGGCACTGTAAGGCCCCTTGCAGACGAGCGTGTCCGGATAGAGTCCGGATGTGTTGCGGCAAACCTGCGCGAGTAGGTACCCAATTGCAGTCAGTTTTGACTGCGATTTTTTTTCTGTTGTTCAGTTTTTATTGCGCAGGTGCAATGCCTTTTGCAAGCGCGTGATAAAAAACTGAATGTGGTACCCAGACCCGAACTTTTTCATTGAAGTTCGGGTTTGGGTTCAAGGTTGTGTAGATTGTATTATTTTCCCTTATAACATGGTTATAAGGGAAAATAATAGCATTCTGAATACAGAATGCATAGTACAATAGGGCTGGAGGGGTTAAAAATAAATAAAAAAATAATTAAACTCACCTTAATCCACTAGTTCGCGCAGCCGGCTTCACTTCTGTCTTCTTTTTTGAGGAATAGGACCTTTGATGACGTCACTGCGCTCATCACATGGTCCATCACATGATCTTTTACCATGGTGATGGATCATGTGACAGACCATGTAATGAGCGTAGTGACATCACCACAGGTCCTTTTCGTGCACAGCAAAGATGAAGACAGAAGAGAAGCCGGCTGCATGAGCAAGTGGATTAAGGTGAGTTAAATTATTTTGAATTTTATTTTAACCCCTCCAGCCCTATTGTACTATGCATTCTGTATTAGGAATGCTATTATTTTCCCTTATAACCATGTTATAAGGCAAAATAATAATGATCGGGTCCCCATCCCGATCGTCTCCTAGCAACCGTGCGTGAAAATCACACCGCATCCGCACTTGATTGCAGATGCTTGCAATTTTCACGCAGCCCCATTCACTTCTATGCACAATATAGAACATGCTGCGATTTTCACGCAACGCACAAGGGATGCGTGAAAATCCCTGCTCATGTGCACAGCCCCATAGAAATGAATGGGTCCGGATTCTGTGCGGGTGCAAAACTTGCCCGTGTGAAAGGGGCCTAAGGGTCCATTTACACGTCCGTAGTGTATTACGGATCCGCAATACACCCGGCTGGCACCCCCATACAACTGCCTATTCTTGTCCGCAATTACGGACAAGAATAGGACATGCTCTATTTTTTTCCGGAGCTGCGGACTGGAAGATTGGGGCCACGCTCCGGAAATGCGGATGCGGAGAGCACACAGTGTGCTTTCCCCATCCATTCCTGCCCCCATTGAGAATGAATGGGTCCACACCCATTCCGGATATTGCGGAACGGATGCGGACCCATTCCACGGACGTGTGAATGGAGCCTTAGAGGAGGCAGATGTCAGGGACACTGTAGTGGGTGGGAGATTAGAAGCTGCTAGAGGCTCTATGAGGGGAGTGAACATAAAAGACAAAAGGAGATGGAGAAGATCTGTTATTAGAGGGAGGTTAGCAGCAGATGGCATGGGCTCTTTTATATGAAAGGGGAAAGAAGCAGGTGGCATGGACTTAGTTATTGATGGGTGGACAGAAAGAAATTGGAGGAGGACGGAGGGTTCCATGGGCTTTGTGAGTGGGTGGTGGTGACAAGGTATACAAAAGGTAGAAGGGGCTCTTTTATGAGAAGGGGGCACAGAAACTGGTACAGGTTCTTTGGGTCACAGAAGGTGGCAAGGAGTCTCTGGGGACTTCAGGGAACATAGAAGATGATAGTGGCTGGAGGCCACAGATGGTTGCAGCTATTCTGTGTGGAGAGTAGTAGAGGGGCATACAAGAGAAGGTCTGTGCGGGCCAGGAGGGAGATAGGTAACAGCAGGATAGAGGGGGGGGGGGGGGGGGGGGTCAGACAGCTAGTTTCCTACCTCAGATTCTTTTTTGCTGCAGTATTTTCCCCCGGGCTGTCGATGGGAGGCGTGGCTTCACGGATGGGGTGTGTCTCAATGGAGGTGGGCATGGCCTGTGAAGTTCTGTCTGCTTGAGCCTGACACAGAGGGTCGGGACATCAGCAGTGTGTGCTCTATTGTGTACAGAATGGGGGGGACGGAGAGGTTCGGAGGGGGGCCCTGACCGAGAATAGGGGAAGCAAGCAGGGCCCGGCCAGGTCTGAATGCAGGACAAGTGGGTGTGTCTCAATACCCGATAAACTGTCTGCAGATGTAGGGGGCGGGGCCTTCCATGCACTCCGGGCCCCCCCATGCCACGGGCCCCATAGCAGCTGCGTGATCTGCCTATATGGTAGGTACGCCACTGCACTGCTTCCGAGCATGGACAGCTCTCTTTAAGTCACACCACAGATTTTCAATTATATTCAGTTCTGGGGACTGAGATGGCCATTCCAGAACATTGTACTTGTTCCTCTGCATAAATGCCTTAGTGGATTTTGAGCAGTGTTTAGGGTCGTTGTCTTGTTGAAAGATCCTGCCCCGGCGCAGCTTCAGCTTTGTCACTGATTCCTGGACATTGGTCTCCAGAATCTGCTGATACTGAGTGGAATCCATGCGTCCCTCAACTTT